>NW_024070194.1:49918056-50028388 GCF_014754425.2 Oryx dammah
TCCCTGGTAGGGGAACTAAGATCCCACAAGCTACATGGCATGGCCAAAAAAACAGAAAACAACCAGCCAATCAAGAAATAATGTTTTTAGAGTGAACTGTCAGACTTAGAGGATGTTCAGCCTGTAGCAAAGGACTTATATTATACTTATTTCCCCTACACAGTCATAAAAAGTGATCTTGTACCTCTAACAAAAACTGAGAAGTATCTTACCAGTCCCATCAAATCATAAAGAAAAGCATCAAATAACTGGGTTTTTGTTTGGCTAAATCACATCACATATTTTCTCCCCTTCTTTTTCTAAAAAATCATAACTGCTTTCGCAACATCGATGACTGGATTAGTATCTTCTAGCATGTGAGGGAAACCAAGGGCAATAGGCAGCATTAACCCAGTTAACTCTAGACAAGTAAGCATGCCACAGGGCTAGCTGTTGTCTATCTACACACTAGGAAGCAACAAGCAGTAATATGATAAAACTTGGAAAGAAGATTTAGTATCTTAGAGATTTCAAAGGTTAGAAGCAAACCTATTTACTTCTCTGAGGAACGAAAAGAGAAGAAGCTCCGTAACACTGGTTGACCCCCTAGCTCCTCATACCTCTTGATCCCCTGGACTCTGGGAATCTCCTTTGCTTGTGTTCGTATCTCGAGTCCAACGAGGGGGTTTCCAAGTTCTTTCCTGTGTACCTCTGTTATAGTAATAACAACGCCCTGAACTATCTTTATGAGTTTCCCATTCTCCATTAATCTGAATTGCTGGGCTTCCGGGGACCGGGGGAAGAGCCGACTGGGATATCTTCAGTTCCTGCAGGTTAGCGTAGACGGGAGAATCAGGTCGCCCTTGATTTGGAGGTGTCGTTGCCTATGAAAGATTTGAAATATCCATGTTTACACATATATAAGGCTTATAAATAAAAATTAAATAAAACATGAGATTTAGAAACATAAATACAAATTCATTTTAAAACATATATGGAGGTGTGTATATACATTCCTGTAAAGGAAATGAGAATTTAAGTTTTAATGTTCATAGTTTGAAAAAATAAGAATTTAACAGTTTTAATATTCATAGTTTGAAAAACAAACATAAAAGCTTTCAGAAGAACCCAGAGTGCACTTAATCACTTCCCCTCACCCTGAGAGCACACTCAACTGGAAGTCAGGAGCGGTGGGCTCCAGTTTAAGATCTGGCCTGACAAGCTGCAAAACCACAGATCAGATCGCTTCATCTCTATGAAATAGAACTATGTAATCTCCGTAAGTGAAGAAATTGGATTAAACCACTTAGGTTTCCACTGGCTCTAAAACTCCATGATTTTTAAGCAATTTTTAAAATATAAAAAGCCTTACACAGAAGTCAGCACTTACTCAGAAAACTATGAAAAAATTTTATATCCTAAGCTCTAATATTAAATCAAGAATATAAGTAAAAGATAAAGAAGATATAGTAGTACTACAGCCAAGAATTTACCACATACTACTCCTCCTCAGATATAATTTCTCAGTGTGTGTGTGTGCACATGTGTGCTCAGCCGCTCAGTTGTGCCCAGCTCTTTTTGACCTTATGGATTGTACCTTGCCAGGCTCCTCTGTCCATGGGATTTTTCAGGCAAGAATATTGGACTGGGCTGCTATTTCCTTTTTCCAACGAATGTTCCCAACTCAGGGATCCAACCTGCGTCTCTTGTATCTCCTGCACTGACAGGTGGATTCTTTACCACTGAGCCGCCTGGGAAGCCTGTTTCTCAGTAGCCCTAAACAAATCTTTACTCTCTTCTTAGTTTATTTATATGTGAAATTCCTAAGAGCAGAAAAAAACAACTAGCTGTAACTCTGATTTACACGCTTATTTAATTTCACCTTTCAGTTTTACATTTATTTGTAAATGTCTCACTAGATGTCAATCAAGAGCAGAATACTCTTCACACACTTTGCATAAGGACCTTGTAAACTGTACTAAGTTAGAGTTATAGCTGCTGAAAGAATAAGCACACATCTAAGAACACATTTTTATGTTGGGTGTTTGTGTATATTAGCTTTCCTTTTACAACAGAGTTTCTCAGCCTTGGCATCACTAACATTTGGGGACAGCTCCTTTTTTATAGGAGGCTATCCTGTGCAGTACATTATGTCCACTAGCACCTCCGGCCTCCACCTACTCAATGACAGTGGTTTCCTCCCACTGCGACAATTAAAGAGTCTCCAGATGCAGCCAAATGTTCTGTGGGGACATCACTGCCCCTGGCTGAGAACCACTGCTTTGCCATATTAATCTGAGAACCACTCACATGTCCCATTACTTTTACAATATACCAGGGTTTTATGAATATCTGAAAACAGTGAATTTTTTAAAAGGGGGAAATGTGAATGTATATACTGAATCAATTTTATTGAAATTAAAGCTCTTTAACTTCTAAAATATCATTTACTTATAAATTAATTATAATGACTCTAAATCACAGAATAAGCTTTAAAAAAAAAGAAAATAGTAAAAATAACCTAAGACATGAATACATTTACAAAATGGTTACCTTTGGTCTTTTTACACATGGTAATTATGCAAATACTCTATTGAGTGATACTAATGAGACCATTTTCCTATAAAAGTCAGCTTTGAATTCAGACTATCACCAAACAGCATCTTCCTATGAAGAAAATCTATCCATGAAGACAGATTTCCATGTATTTCATTTCCAGACTAATTCCATATCCTGTTGAATTAGCCAGGGTAACAATGCTTCTCTGACTAAAACAAACTCTGTTAATATAACAAACAATTCTACATAGTAAATCACTTTCTAGGAACTTATCTAGAGAATTCAACAAGAGTTAAAGAAGCTCTTTGCCCCTGGTACTTTACTAGACTTGGGGAAATAAAGATGCCAAGAAATAGCCATTTTCTAAATGATTTTATGACACATGCCACTAGAGCTTTAAAAAATAACTAATTAACTAATTTCTGTTGTTTAGACAACTCAGTTTTTCCAATTTAAATAAAAAGTTAAATGCTTTAACAAGTTTATAATGCTAGCATAATTCTGAAACAAAAGCAGAGAACTAAGTGAAATAAAAGTATAAACCAATCTTACTTTAAAATGGAAATGAAAATATACTCAATAAACCATTAGCACTCAAATCTAGCACTGCATTAAATAAATCAGGAAAAAGGAGAAATGTTGAGGATCTGTCTTCAGAAAATCTATTACTGTTATTCTTTGCATTAATACATTAACTTGATCATCACTGATGCCAACCAAGTTACTGATAAAATTCAACATGGATTAAGGATAAAACTCTTATCAAGTGAATAGGTGATGCCTCCTTAAAATAACTTTACAAATTATTCAAAATAAACATCATACTCAGCAAGGTACTGCTAAGAAAGTAGCATTTTCATTGAAGTCCAGAATAATTCCAGGATGCCAAATATCACTGTTTTTATTCAACAAATGTACTAAGATAGGAAATGTACTAAGACCCAAAAAAATAAGTGAACTCCTAAGTACTCGAAGGAAAAGAACCCTGATATTTGTCACTGATGTAACCAATATTTGAAAACCTAAGCCTATGAAAAGTACTAAGAAGTTTAGTAAGTTGGCCAGATAAGATGATCATTTGGTCAGTTCCCAACAGATGAGCAACAAATTAGAAAATACAACAGAATTTTTAAAATCTCGTCTACACTAAGAGAACTGTTAAAACACAAGTAAGCTTTTTAAAAAAAAAAAAAGGAATACTTATACAACTTTCGTCAAGTACCAAAAATTATATTAATACTTACATGTTACTCCTCCAAAAATTAATCTATAAATTCTACAAATTCAATGCAATGTTTGGCATGCAATTTAGTTAGTTCACAGTCTTAGAGGCAGTAGCCCTGAGGGAAATTTATTGAGGGAAATTTATTGAATGAACAAGCAAACAAACAAGTGAACAAAAGAATGCAAACACATATATCCCAGTAAAAGCAGAACTGAAAAACTCAGAGCTGGTTACATGTGATAAAGACAGGTGACCAGGAAAACATCCACATTTCTATTTGGGAACAAGGATGGACAATCATGTGGTCATTTAAGACAGGAACTATCTAAAAGTGGACTGACAGTTAAGCACTCCGCAGTGCAAAGGTGATAAATATGAGTTTTAAAATGTCTTGTCTTCTAGGACCTCTAATACAGTAAAAGAAAGTGAAACAAAGATCCTTTAAATGCATAATAGACATACTGTTAGAGCTACACATGGGAGAGTGTGGGAGCAAAAAATGAGAGGCCTGGAAACAAGGGAATAAACCTCAAAAATGAACACGCAAGTATTAGCCAAGTCAAAGCTGTGGATACAGGAAGCCACAAGAACAAACATTTTAAAAAAGCATGGTGTGGTCGGGGAGGATGCCGACTGAGAGGGCAGGTGATAGGAGCAACACAAGAAAGATGTAAAGACAACCGAATCCTGAACAAGGAGACTCGTGTGTCGTGGTCAAAAGCAGATGTCGCCCAGCAGCATTTAAGGAATCACTGGAGAAGTTAAGCCCGGAAGCATATTCTGATTTAAACTTTAGAAATACTGCAGATTTTAGATGAACACAACTAGAAGCAGCGATCAGTTAGGAGGTCAGTAACAGACCAAAGATGAGAACTGCAACTAGACAAGGAGAGCAGGAATGGACAGGCACAGGGCTAGGTGCGAGAAGAGATTAGAAAGTTAACTTAACGTGCGGAGCGTGTCTGTTTGTGGGAAGCTTGTTTTTTGGTATGTCTTTAACCACGGGTTAAATGGCATTGAGATGAAGAACAGGACACAGGAAGACAGAGGCGTTCCACTTGCACTGCAGTAGGTCAGTATTTCTTTTAAAAGTCTGGGTGGAAATACTCAGACTATCAGGTAGACAGACTGAGAGCTCAGTATAGAAATCAATGCTAAAAATATAAAAGTCATCAGCAAACAGATGGGGCCCTAAACTTGAGAATACACAGAAGGAAAGTAGGGGTAACACAGACCCCTAGAGAATACTAAGCAGTTGCTTTATGAATTAAAATGAGAACACAGGTATCAAGTCAGCATGGGGTCTGGCAAGGGTGACTTTTGGTGGTAATATTACAATTACTGATGCAATTAATAAGGTACCAGGCAAAGTAGGAGGATCCAGTAAAGGAAACAGAAAGTCAGAAGTAGGCAGCCTCACAGGAAAAGATGGTATTTAAAAAGAAAAGGAACTAGCTTCCCTCTGAAGACTTCAATACAAGGGCCATGAAGCAATCCCTAGATTCAAGAGTTAAGAAGCCATTAAAAGACTCCAGTTTCCAGCCAGGAGGATCCAAAATCATGTTCCCGGCATGAACAACTAGAAAAGTAAATAAAATACAGGAAACAAATATTTTCAGGCCTTATACCACAAAACAAGCAGCTCAGAACCAGGATCCCCAAGAGAAGAAACGAAGGACAAGCACCAACCGCCCCCCAGCACTTCCACTTGGAGGCAGTTTCCAGACCTCAAGGGGAAACCCAGAGTCTAGGAATCTTAGTAACACAACAGAGATACAGGCTCACAATTACCATTTAAGGTAACAAATGAAATAATACAAGAAATGAAAACATATAAATTGGGGTTCCCTGGTAGTTCAGTGGCTAAGACTCTGCACTCCAATGCAGGGGGTCTGGATTCAAATCCTGGTCACAGAACTAGGTGCTACACGCCACAACTAAAAGACCCCCACATGCCAAAATTAAGACCTGGCACAGCCAAATAAATAATAATTAAACAAAAATAAATATTTTTTTAAAAATAAAGAAAATACATAAATATCAAACACTGAGGAGAAAGGAAAAGGAGAAAAGAATAGACCCTAATTTTTTTTAAATCAGAGAATCTTCAAAACTGATACACCAAGAAACAGAGACAAGAGTTATGTCTGAAATCAAAAGACGTAACAGCAATCTAAGTAGATCATACAATTAGAAGAGGTTTACTGACAATGGACAAATGGTAAAACTTCAATATTTCACACTCTAATTTACCACTAAATGTTTGGACAGATGTTCATTTGAAATGTTGTTCATTTGCTGTTACAAATAGTTTCAGCAGAAATAAGAACTTTGTTTTTCTAACAAACTAACTCCAAACTTAGATCTGAAGAAGGAAATGGCAACCCACTCCAGTACTCTTGCCTGCAAATCCCACTGACAGAGGAGCCTGGTGGGCTACAGCCCACAAGGTCTCAAAGAGTTAAACTGGACACAACTGAACGATTGAGTACAAACTTAAGATCAACTCAAACCTTCAATTTCCAAAATGTATAGAAAGAGAACAGAAGAGGGCTCAGTATTTTTAATATTCCGATCGTGGCAAAAAGACACTGTCCCTGTTTAATACCAACTGTTTAAACGACAGAAAAATTCAAGGGAACTACCACTCATTGATCACTAAGTTGTCTCCTCAAGAATTCTTGAAAATTTAAATTCTTGGTAGAAAAAATACTTAGAATGAAGTACCAAATTTATGCTTACATGTACACAAAACATGTACTGACTACAACAAGGGATGGTTCCATAATTACATACCATTTTTTCCTGGTGAACCAAAACTACAGGGTTTTTAAAGAACATAACACTGGTGAAGATGAATGTTAACTCCAGTTTATTGCTGGTGACTTTAGCCAGCTGAACCCTTTTGGAAAACACTTTGACAGTATGTTTCAAAAGCTTTTAAAAATATTTTCAGGAAAAAGGGAGACAAAAAATCTATACATAGAAAAAAATTTCCTGCAAAGATATTCATTCCAATGTTATTTATCAGAAATAAATGAGACACAATCTAAATGTCCAACAACAGAAGAACAGTTAAGTAAATAATGATCTAATATATGAGGCAATACCGTAAAAGCAATGAAATGTTAACGGTTTCTGAACACGACAAAAAAAATTTTATGAGGTTAACGAGAAAAGCAAAATAGAAAAGTGCATTTCACTTCCAACTTAAAATTTTAAAGTATGAAGAAAAAAAAGCTCATAAACATCATGGGTCCTTGACAAGGCTTTCACTCAGATCTAATGGAGAGATCGAAAGTGTTAGAGACAAGCAAAAGGTAAGAGTTCAGTACCAAATCAGCTTTACAAGAAATGTTAAAGGGACTTCTCTTAAGCAAAAAAGGTCACAACTAGAAACATGAAAATTACAAAAGGTAAAGGCAAATATACAGGAAAGGAAGTAAATCAACCTCATAGGAAAGTTAAAAGACAAAAGTAGTAAAATCATCTATATTCACAGTAAGTGATACAAAACAGGAAAAGGTGTAAAATATGATTTCAAAAACAGTAAACATGGGAGAGGGGAGTAAAAATGCAGGGTTGTTAAAATGCGTTTAGAGATCAGCAACTTGAAATAATCATTTACAGACAGATAGACAGATATAAACTTCATGGTAACCACAAAACCAAAAATCTACAATAGTACACACAGAAAAGAGAAAAGAATTCAAACACAGCAATAAAGACAGTCATGAAGTCGCAAGGGAAGAAAAGACAGAAATACTAAGTCGGTATATTGTGTAACAGGACCTAATGAACTGTTGTAGGTCAATTACACTTCAAACAAACTCACTGAAAGAGATCAGATTTATGGCTGCCAGAGGCAGAGGAAATTGGATGAAGGTGGTCAAAAGCTATAAGATAAAGAAGTACTAGGAATGCAATGTACAACATGATCAATATAACTAATAGTGCTACATGTTATATATGAAAGAGAGTAAATTCTAAGATCTCATCACAAAAAAAAGTTTTTTTCTTTTTAATTTTGTATCTGAATGAGAAGATGGTCACTAAACTTACTGTGATAATCACCTCATGATGTATGTAAACCAAATCATTATAATGTATACTCTTAAACATGTACAGTACCATATGTCAACAATATCTCAATAAAATTGGAGGAAAAAATTCAAAAATTACTATTTTAAAAAATCTGTTTTTCTTGGGAATTCCCTGGTAGTCCAGGGGTTAAGACTCCATGCTTCCAATGCAGGGGCACGGGTTCTATCTCTGGTCAGGGAACTAAGATCCCACATGCTGCACAGCAGGGCCAAAAAAAAAAGTTATAGTGAGTTTATACACAGAGTCATCACATCAGCTCCAAACACATAGTAGTGACAAGAAAAGGAAAACAACTAAGAAGGAAGGGAAAGAAAAAAAGTGTTTGTGGTGGGGGGGGCGGGAAGAATCTGTATTTTTAAGTACCCTTTGTGATTTTTATGTGTACTATTGTTCAGAAGATACTGAATCTTTCTAAATGTACTTATGGCAAACCAGTTCCCTGGTCCAATATGCTTGAACTATGAAAAAAGTGAAAGTGTTAGTCACTCAATTGTGTCCAACTCTCTGGGACGCCTAGGACTGTATGTAGCCCACCTGGATCCCCTGTCCATGGAATTCTCTGGGTAAGAATACTGAAGTGGATTGCCATTCCCTTCTCCAGGGGATCGTCCCAACCCAGGGATCAAACCTGGGTCTCCTGCATTGCAGGCAGATTCTTTACTGTCTGGGCCATATATATATATATATATATAAACTTAAAAGACAATTCTTAAAGTCTATACCACCAATCACTTCTTACTCAGCATATAATTCGAAGAAAAAGAATAAGCAATAAGAAGTACTTCTAATATATGAATGAAACATCCATTTTCAAATATATACATTATATGCTTAAACTGAACAAACCTGAACTGTTGATGAATTGCCACCAACAAAAATAAGTGGATTTCTCATATAAAAAAAAAAACTTCAAAAAGAGAACAAAGAAACAAAGTTACTTTTATGGGTCATACCTGTCATTAATTAACAGCTGAACTGGGACCAGTACCTCTGCACATGACCCAATTTGGTATTTAAAAAAAGATCTGGCCTGTTCCACTTTTATCCATACACAGATGGAAACAGTCTTCCCACCATCCACAGAAAGGAAAAATTAGGGAACCACATACAAAGAAGGTTAACTTTAAACTTCAATTGTGCCTGAATCCTTACTTTAATACCAAAAATACTGAGAGTTGTCCTCTTTGACGTTAGTTCAATAACTGCTTCTAAAATAAATTTTAGAGAACAACAGAATACATATTAGCTATACCTCTTGTTTCTTAACTAGTAAGTGCTATGCTACTCTGTACTAATACTTCAGTATTAAGTATTATATTTACCTTACCATAAATGCTGAATTATATTACTGAATAATCAGTATAAGTCCCTGAAACCTATAATCATACCTTTAGATTTATGGGAGGAAAAATACATTTATCAAAGCATCAGACTCCAAAATAGAATTTTAATTACTTTTAAAATTCTATTTAATTCATGTGGAAAAAGACATTTACTGCCTTTGGTAATTTACCTGTTTAAACTCTGCTTTACCATAATTGCTAATTATAATAACATTAGGGCCAGTTAGCAGAATGAGGACAAAAAGAAAAAAAAAATTGTCAACAAGCCAATATTTAGTTAAAATAGGAGTGAAATTTTAGTTTCACAACTGAAAACTTCACATCAATTTTAAACTGAAAAATCTGACTTTTCAACAGACAATCTTCTCACTGAAAAGTCAAACTGAGGGGGAGCAATATATTACCCTTTAATAATTTTTTAACACAAAAACTTGCAAGTTGAAGAGACAAAAGCATGTCAGCATTGAGATCTCAGGCTCTCAACAGTATACTGATATTTTCTGTGACTCACTTATTTAACTATCACTTAAAAATGAATAATGAGCCAGATGGGAATCTATCTGGCAATGCAGGAGACACAGGAGATGCAGGTTCAATCTCTGGGTCAGGAAGATCCCCTGGAGAAGGAAATGGCAACCCACTCAGTATTTTCCCTTGGGAAATTCCATGGACTAGGGAGCCTGGCGGGTCACAGTCCATGGGGTCGCAAAGAATCGGGCATGACTTAGTGACTAAACAGCAACAACATGAGCCAGGCAGGAGGTGAACATGAGGCAGCCTTTCAGGGCCAGCAGCTGAGTGAGGAGGAGAGATGGGCAGGAAAGGCCTCCAGTGGCAGGAGGTGAGCGCAGCACTGAACAGAGAGAAGAGGGTAAGACATGGTCAGGAAAAGACTCCCAGCAGATGTTAACTGCATCCTTACGGAAAGCAGAAGGAAGCTGGGGACTCCATGAATTGGGGAGGGACCTTCCAAGTACACACAGTCTTATGTTTTTAAACTGACATAACCCAAGGAAACAAAATGCAATCTTCCAATAACTGGGAGCTAAGTGAGTTCAGTGCTGTGGAAAGCTTTTGCAGATGTTATTTTCATGGTAGATAATTTTTTTTTTCTTACTGGTTCTCCAGGTATTCCAACTCAAGGCCGCTTAATTCTCTAGGACTTGCTGCCTGACACTCATCTACTGAAGGCTCCCACTTTCACCTGGCTTCTGTCCTCCCCCATTCTGATCACTGTGCCAACACCCTGAAACCCCTTTCACATATCACAGGTCTGTCATCTCCGCCACCTCCCTGATAGACATAAACAAGGCAGGTCCCGAGCAGGAGAGCGGGGAGGCCTGATGGATGCTGGTTTCTGGGGACCACACAAACACACTGATGGAGTCACTCCTCTGCCACCAAAACTGCAGAAACCGTGACCAACAAAAATCATTGTGACTCACAACTCTGGACCTGCCGGGGGGTGGACAGGATCTGACAGATATCACAGTGAAGAGCCTGGGGTGCCGAAGACTACACATACACAGTCCCGGTGTTTATCATATGTAAGGGATTTGCCCAAAAGGAACAAATGGCAAATTTTCCCTTGGAGATCAAGCCCACCCTCTCCAGCATCAGCTCGTGCTGCCCTGACGTGCATCCTCCCTGGGCCTTACTGCTCAGCAGCTTGTTGCGGAACTCACAACACTGCGTTGTCATCCCAGGGGTAGGTGTGCCTTTCTCTCTGGAGCTGGATCACCTTCCAGGCACAAATGTCTGCCCAGTTTCTCTCTTCATCTTCAGCGCCTAGCACAGCACCCGCACGTGGCAAGCCCTCAGAATGCTCCTGAAGGGAAATACTTTTGACAGAACTAAAGAAGATGTCATGAAATCCATGCACTGAAGCTAATTTCCAACTCCTGTGTTTACAGTCTCCCTGGGACATCTTAACTGACAGCACTGCTTCAGTAAAACCAAACTCTCTCAAACACCCACCTCCTTCCCCTGGATGGCAGACGTGGTGTCTAAGACCAGCATGGCTCCTCCACAGACGCCCACACTCATCACCTCCTCGGCCACAACCTCCGCCCATGATACACTGTCCTCCTATCTTCACAAGTTCACACGACACCATCATGAGCTCCTCACAGGGAGATCTCAGAGTCGCCCCGTCTCTTCTCTCTACCTCCGGAGCTTCCACCAACTCTTTCTCCTACTCTAACTTGAATTCCTTCCCCTCTTATCCTGAGACAACCACCTCAGTCTAGGTTCTCTCCATCATTTGGCTGAATGAGTACAAGTCCCATTTCCTCATCTTTTTCCAAATGGTCCTCCAGTCCCACAAGTCCTTCTCCAAAAACAAATCTGATCTTATCACTCACCTACTTTAAAAACATCAAAAAAGAGCTTCCCTGGTGGCTCAGGGGTAAAGAATCCACCTGTTGATGCAGGGGACAGGGCTTCGATCCCTGATTCAGGAAGATCCCACACACCAAGGAGCAACTAACCTGTGCACCACAACTACTGAGCCTGTGCTCTAGAGCCTGGGAGCTGCAACCACAGAGCCCACCCGCCACAACCACTGAAGCCCGCACACCCGAGAGCCCGGGCTCTGCAATGAAAAGCCACTGCTAACAGAAGCCTGTGCACCGCACCGAGGGAGTAGCCCCTGCTTGCCACAACTAGAGAAAAGCCCATGCAGCAACGAGGACCCAGCCCAGCAATAAATAAGTTTATTTATATATATATATATATATATATATATAAAATTAACAAACATTTCAATGATTGTAGAAGTTCAAATTTCACAGCAGAGAATTTAAGGCTCCTAAAAATTTTAAAACATTACCCCTCTATCTATGATAAACTGTCCCCAATCCAGGAACCACATACAAACCACAAAGAGCTGGTTCAAAGGGCATTTTCTCTTTGAGATGCTCCTCTATTATTCATCAGGGGCAGAATTTGCAGATTTCCTGTGCATCCAGAGCAGCACTAACGCAAATACCATGTGAGCCAGATGATTTAAAATTTTCCAATGGCCACATTAGAAAGGTAAAAGTAAAGAGGTGAACTGAATTCTATTAACATATGTTTAAACCAGTATGTAAAATATTACTATGCTACTGTATCATCAATGTCAAAATTGAACTTTTTTTTTTATTAAGTCTTCAAAACCAGAGTGTATTCTACAGCACTTTTCAGTTCAGATCTTAAAACTTTCATCAAAAATACTGTGTATGTATTTGAATTTCATAAAATTTACAGTTGAAAAGTAGATTCACAGATTCAAATTATTCCAAACCATCTTCAACGCTTCTGCAATACATGAATCAAGTATCAGTTTTAAAATTTTAACTTGGAGTAACTAAAATAAGTTCAGTTCCTCAGTCTTACTGGCCACATTCGAAGTGTTAAACAACCATACTTGGCCAGTGGCTGCCGGGCTGCAGCACTTCATACTCAAATGTACTAACTGTCCCCAGCATATCACATAGTAATTAGTTGTCATTCTGCCTCCTAGTAAACTGTAAGCCCCTGAAGAGTTCAGAGCAAGACCACGTCTTAATTATCACAGACTTTCGAAGTCTAGAACTGAAGATCCCTGAAGTTCTGACTCAACAGTCTAATGATTTGTTTTCCCAGTCCATAGATCGTTTAAGGTAGAAAGGTAAAGGAGATAGCCACTAGAAACTAATATTTATTGATGAAACCTCATTATTAATCAGTGTTGAAGTATTCAGCCAGAGATGCTTGCCCTTGGTGGGTTAAGCAAACAAAATTCCTCAGAAGGACATTCTGCTGAAATAACGAGACTTAGTTACCATTTTATGCTGATGAAGCCAGGGTGCAACTGCCTGGTCTGCTGCCATTCATATTACAAATCTCCCTCCCTGGGGACATGAATGGTAACTCTACACTCAGCACCCAGGGGATGACCAAAGAATACTCTGTTGCTGAAATTTCCAGAGGGTAAAAGTTTAGGATACAATTACAAAGGGGAAAAAAAATGCTCTGTTTAATTATTGAAAGTATGCACCACGCGTACAAATGTAATCTTAGATGCTGAGGTTTCCAGCAAGAACAAAAAATAAAATAATTTCAAAAGGATACAAAATTAATCCATAGTAATATGGGACACATTTAAAGAGTTGACATACTATCTTTTCTCTCACTTTCTGAAAAATGCTTTTTTCTTTTAATTTAATTGGTGGAAAATTGCTTTACAATGTCCCTCTTGAGCCTCCCTCCCCTCCCCCATCCCCTTCTAGGTCCTCAACAGAACGCCAGGCTGGGCTCCCTGTGTTGCATAGCAACGACCTGCCAGCTAGCATTTTACACATGTCTACGCTACTCTCTCCATTCGTCCCACTCTCTCCTCTCCCGACTGTGCCCACAAGTCTGTTCTCTGTATCTGTATCTCCATTCCTTCCCTGCAAATAGGTCCATCAGTACCATTTTTCTAGATCCCATATATATGCCTTAATATACGATCATTGTTTTTCTCTTCCTGATTTACTTCACTCTGTATAATAGGTTCTAGGTCCATTCACCTCACTAGAACTGACTCAAATTCATTCTTTTTTATGGCTGAGTAATATTCCTTTGTATATATGTACCACATTTTCTCTATCCACACATCTATTGGTGGACATCTAGGTTGCCCTCATGTCCTGGCTACTGTAAACAGTGCTGCAATGAACACTGGGGTACACGTGTCTTTTTCAATTACTCTTCTCAGGGTATATTCCAGTAGTGGGATTACCAGGTTGTATGGTAGTTTCATTCCTACTTTTTAAAAGAATCTCCGTACTGTTCTTCATAGTGGCTGTTAGCAATTTACATTCCCATCAAACTGTTCTTTGATGTTTTTTTCAAAATATAAAGATTTCAGAAATAAAATATTTTGAAATTTTTTCATTATCCAAGGAAAAAACTTTATAAACTGATATTCTGAATAAATATAACTAAATAAATGTGTTTCTAACTTACCACATGTCCTAATTCATTAACAAGTCTGCCTGAGAACAGTGTAATACAGCTCCTTGGATAATCTATTATTATATTAATTTCAAACTGAGTGTTAGTTTTAAGTTTTGAAGCATTACTTCCTTAAAGTTATATTGAAAACCTTTTAAGTATCCAAAGTGAAAAAAAAAACAGATGATTTTCCACCATTTTGATTGCCTAGCGATAAATACTAAAGCCCTGAATTCCTTTATAAATACTCAAAATAGGTATTTAAATACATAGTAGTATGAATCTATAAATATAAAAATATGTATACTCTCACACACATATATACATGTACAAAAGAAGATGTTCAAAAGATCATGTAAGCTTTTGCAATTTATTTCATGGAATTATGGCTGGTTTTGTTTGTTTTTATTTATATTTTCTAATTTATTCTTCAAAGTGCACATTTATTTTGAAGATTAAAAATCTGTGGGGAAAAAAGGGCCATTAGTTTTAAACCCACAAAACCATTCTGGAATGACGTTTAAGAAGTTCTGTAGCCTAAGCTACAAAGGGAGGAACATTTATGATATCCATGAAGGTCAATAGTCAAAACTTCAAGTTTACCCAGAAAATCTAGCGCAGGCAAGGAAGCAAGTGCTTCATCATGATTATAGGTATTCTGGGTTCCTTCTAGACCAAAAGTGTAGTCACTGAACTTAGAATTATGATCCTGAATACAGCTCCCTTTAGCAAGTTCTGCAAGTAGCTAATGGATAAAGCAGGGCAGGTGGAATGGGACTGTTCTGTAATGACTGTGGTCAAAAGTCTAGCACTTCTTTGAGCGATTCATCCTAGTTTCACAAGTTGAGGCATGTCTAGACATTAGGTAATCATTCTGAGTCCTTCTTTCTTAGGAACCATCACCACCATTCATCTCCAGAACTTTTCACCCTGCAAAACTGAAACTCTATACCCATTACACAATACGCTCCAGCCCCCTCTACCCCAGCCCCAGGCAACCAACATTCCACTTTCTGTCTCTATGAAGTTGACTACTCTTCAGATACGTGGAATCATAACATTACTTATCCTTCTGTAACTGGCCTATTTCATAACATCCTCAAGTTCCACCCATGCTCTAACATATGTCAAATTTTACTTCTTTTTAAGGCTGAATAACATCCCATTCTATGTATGCACATCCAACATTTTGCTTATGTATGCATCTGTTGATGGAACTTAGGGTGCTTCAACCTTTTGGCTATCATGAATAATGCTATGAATATGGACACACAAGTATCTGTTGTAGCCCCTGCTTTCAATTCCTTTGGGTCCTGTGATGACTGACTATATGTTCATTTGACTGGGCTAAGGAGATGCTCAGATGGACAGTAAAACATTACTTTTGCGTGTGTATCTGTAAGGGCATCTTCAGAAGAGATTAGGGTTGCATCAGCAGACTGCATCAGGAAGACTGCCCTCACCAGTGGGATCAAGCATCACCCCAGGATCTTGTTCAGGATCCTGAATAGTTCAGGATCTCAGATGAACAGAAAGGCAGAGGGAGAGCAAATCTACTCCCAGCTTGAGCTGAGACGCCCACATCTCCTCCTCTAGGGACTCTGGCTCTCCTGGTTCTTGGGCCTTGGACCACCCCCTCCACCCTCCACCGAGGTCTCAGCGTATCTGACTCAGACTGAATCACGCACTGGCTTTCCGGGATCTCCAGTCTGCAGACAGCAGATGAGACTGCGGGACTTCTCAGTCTCTAGAACAGCATGAGTCGATTGCTATAAAACATCTGCTCTGATATGTATCTATATATACCCTGTGGGTTTTGTCTCTTGGGAGAACCCTGACTGGTAGAGATTTATACTCAGAGCCCTTTTCTCTTGAAACTCCTTTAGACTCACTGCTACCTTCAGAGGGCATTTATGAAAAAATAAGACTGATACTTCACATGTTTTCTGCTTCCCAACATCTTACACACAAGCTAAGAACACTGATCTAAAAGAAAGGGAAAATCAGTCAGCGTCTAAGTTTAAAAGCAATTTCTTTTTGCTCCTCTCGACCACCTCATACAGTTGCATTCTCTGGGAGAAAAACGTAAGCCATTCTACTTATATTTCAAAGTACAGAAAACAATATCTACCTAACAAATGTACTCCAGATCTACACAGCGTTAATGCTACTCAAAGCTGCAGCTTGTTTTCGAAGATCCTTTGTATCCTTTTAGGGGCCTGCTGACCTCTCATCATCAAAACTGGCTCTCAGTTCAGAATTTTCAGAAAAGACTCCTAAATACAAGACATATTTCCCTTAAGTCAAATCAACCCCAATCGTCATCTAAAGACACACTATTGGTCTGTTCGAAGGTTCATTTGAGACATGGCGCCTCCCTATATGTCTGTTCCTTTATATTAGGTATCTGAACATTCACAGGACAAATAAAAAGGTTTTCATTCAGGATTCGGAAGTCTCTCCATATAAAAGCAGACAAATAAGATCTGCAGCGGAGACCTACATTCAGCTAAAATTTACCAACGTCTTGCCTAGTTTGTCATTTTGGGGCACTGCTGGCTCTTCAGAATGAGACATATTGAAAGTGGCATCAAAATGCCTGGTTCCTTTTAATAGAAGGAAACGTTAGTCATAGGAAGGAACAGTCTTCTCAGGCTCCATATTCTATTTTGGTGAATGCACTAACATAAAATCTATGGCACGTATGTTATCAGAGCAAGTAACTATATTAAAGAGTATGGCAGAAAGTGAAGAATTAAAGAGCCTCTTGAAAGTGAAAGAGGAGAGTAAAAAGGTTGACTTAAAGCTCAACATTCAGAAAACAAAGATCATGGAATCCGGTCCCATCACTTCATGGCAAATAGATGGAGAAACAGTGGAAACAGTGGCTGACTTTATTTTTGGGGGCTCCAAAATCACTGCAGATGGTGACTACAGCCATGAAATTGAAAGATGCTTACTCCTTGGAAGGAAAGTTATGACCAACCTAGACAGTATATTAAAAAGCAGAGACATTGCTTTGTCAAAAAAGGTCCATCTTGTCAAGGCTATGGTTTTTCCAATGGTCATGTATGGATGTGAGAGTTGGACTATAAAGAAAGCTGAGCATTGAAGAATTGATACTTTTGAACTGTGGTGCTGAAAAAGACTCTTGAGAGTCCCTTGGACTGCAAGGAGATCCAACCAGTCCATCCTAAAGGAGATCAGTCCTGGGTATTCATTGGAAGGACTGATGTTGAAGCTGAAACTCCAATACTTTGGCCACCTGATGCAAAGAGCTGACTCATTTGAAAAGACCCTGATGTTGGGAAAGATTGAGAGCAGGAGGAGAAGGGGACGACAGAGGATGAGATGGCTGAATGGCATCACCGACTCAATGGGCATGGGTTTGGGTAGACTCCGGGAATTGGTGGACAAGGAGGCCTGGCGTGCTGCGGTTCATGGGGTCACAAAGAGTTGGACATGACTGAGCGACTGAAGTGAACTGATACCATTTTTCTTATTACAGTACCTTTTGCTTTTAGGGGAACACTGAGATTTACTAATTCCTACTTAAGTCTTTAAAGCTGTAGCTGAAAAGATAAAAAGACCACATTCCTCCCCACTTGATTATATCAAGAGTTCTTTAACAGCTGGCTGTTAAGTTATCGTGGGCTTCCCAGGTGGTATAGTCTCCTGCCAGTGCAGGAGCTGCAACAGACTTGGGATTGATTCCTGGGTCAGGAAAATCCACTGGGGAAGTAATGGAAACCCATTCCAGTATTCTTGCCTGGAAAATTCCATGGACAGCGAAGTCTTGTGGGCTACAGTCAATGGGGTCTCAAAAAGTCAGGACATGACTGAGTATACACACATTAAAAATTACTGTAATTGATGAAAAAACATCATTTTTCTCCATATCTCATTTAAATTACAGTAACAAAATTGTCAATGAGAAAAATTACTTTAACTGAAACATGGAAGAGATGGTTTTTCTATAAGAAGTTTTTATCTCTACATATGTTACATTACTTGAATATTTAGCAATAACATCCACATGACATAGAAACAAGATAAAAGAAAATTGACATACTCAAGGGAGATATTTAGCAGATAACTGATAAATTTATTTATTTATTTATTTATTTATAGCCACACCACACACATGTAAGGTCTTATTCCCCAACCAGGAATGGAACCCATGCTCCCTACAGTGGAAGCACAGAGTCTTAACCACTGGACTGTCAGAGAAGTCCTGTAACTGATAAAATTTTGAAACCACACTTTGCTGGCCAGAAAAGTAACATATTAATAAGCTGCACAAAATGTTAGATTTTAATTATAAAGAAATCTACCTCCCTTTTTTAAAAAAACTGGAAAATGGAGAAAATAATTAAAAAGAAAAATCTCCAAAAACCTGATTCCTCAAGTATAACCAATTGATGTTCCCAATGAAGTTGTAACTATAATAGCTGCATGCTGTGAACTTTTGCTTAACATGTTTAATTTTTAAACATCCTGCACTTCCATAATTTCAAAATGAAAATCCTGTTTCCTTTAATACATAAAAATCTCAACTGTCTTATACCAGCTGATGAATTTTTTGAGCAATTAAACAACAATTCTGTTTCAGAACTCTCAAATGTTATCTGTATAACAATGTTTCTGCAGTTTTGTATTTGAATATTTTATTGTATTTTATACCTTTTAAAATGAAATATGAAAAATGAAAAAAAAATACCACAGCTTTTCCGTATTTCTTTATGGTACAGGGACAGGCAAACTATGGAACAAATCCAGTCTGCTGCTTGTTTTTGTAAATGAAGCTTGACTGAAGCACAGCCATGCTCCTTTGTCCCCACTGTCTCTGGCTGCTTTATTTCACAACAGTAGAGTTGAATGCTTGTGACTAAGGCCATACAGCTCACAAAACCCAAAATATTTGCTATCTGGCTCTTCAGAGAAAGTCTGCCAACTCATGTGTCAACACCCTCCCCCACTGAAAGCTAGATTTTATTAAAACTAAGTACACAAAACTTAGATGAATATGCACTATACTGCATTATTCCCAAGTAATTACTTCAAATAATTACAAAATTTATCTTCAAGGTTGACATTCTCCTTCCATAAAGACCTCAGAAAGGATGAAGAGAAAATGCAATCTTCAGCTATGTGTCACCTTCCTGTTAACAGTGAACATCAACTCTTTTTTTTTTTAATTTATATGGTAGTTTAACACCTATTTCAAAGACAAGAAAATTTCCCTTGCTTAACTACGAAAATAGAGTTATCACAAAGAACTTCAGTGGTTTCCTTTAAAGAAAGGAAAATCTTATTTAAAACATTTAACTTTATTAGAACCTAGCCTAAGTCAAATAGTCACAAAAATTAAGTGCAGAATCTCTCGTTTTCTTATTTATTGTTTCACTTGTCTAACTTATCCTTCCCTGTAAGCTTTTCCTTTCACCATCTATCTTGTATCGCCCAGTTCGGTGCCTTATCCTACTAGCATCCCCACAAATCACCTAACATGCTTACATTTGGCTCCAGCTTAAACAAAAGTCAACAGAGACTAACAGACTGACAGGAGGCTGGCAGTTTTTGTATCAAATAATTTCAACTAAAATCGCTACCAGAGTCACTCCACCGTCTCCTCCGTGGCTCCCACACACTGCTGCAAGGTCTCCGGCAGATCTCTCCTTTAGCAATGCCTGGAGGTCAGGGAACGTCCAATCAAAACTTTCTTCCGGGAGGGAAGAGGGAAGCAATAGAGATGATCTACCATTCCACACAGGTTTCCAGTATTCATTCCAAAGTAGAACTCTATTAAAAGAGACACTCTGTGCTCACCATCAAATACCCACAACCTTGTACAACACAAGATACACAGCTGGTGCTCAACAAATATTTAAGGAATGCACGCGTGACTGTATTATTCCAGTAAATCTAAAGCCATGATTCCTGTTTTATTCTTTTCCATCAGTGTTTTCCTTTCCAAATTAAAAAAATGATTAAAATATTTAACAAATATGTATGAAAAAAATCTAACAGTTCTACTAAAAGTCAACTGTTCTCAAGGGTGTCAAAAAACTATTGTCTAGTGGTGATTTCTGAAAGTATCTCTATGTTGTGCACAAGGAACTAACATAGTATTGTAGGTCAATCGTACTTCAAAACACAAACTCATGGGCAAAGAGATCAGGTTTGTGGTTACCAAAGGCAGAAGGGGAATGTTGGGGGGGAGATGAACTGGAAAAGGTGGTCAAAAGGTACAAACTTACAGTTGTAAGATAAAAAAGCAGTAGGAATGTAATGTACAACATGATTAATTAACATAATTAATGCTGCTGTATGTTATATATGAAAGTTAAGAGTAAATCCTAAAAGTTCTCATCAAACTCATTTTTTTTTCTTTAACCTTGTATCTACATAAGATGATGAATGTTCACTAAATTTATTGTGATCACTCATTTCATTATGTAGTAATCATTTCATCATGCTATATTTCATCAAACTTACACAGTACTGTATGTCAAATATATCTTGATACAATTGGAAAAGAAAAAAATTATTGCTTAATTTGATGTGTCCAAACTTCTTTTACAGGGAAGACACTGCAGATTCTGTTTTCAATATTCTGCCTTGTTATGGTTTTAGAAAAATACTTATCTAGAAAACATAGCCTTACATCACTTCATAGAAAATAATCAAATATAGACATACACATGTAAGTATCTACATCAAATTACCCTAGTAATTAAGTTCCAGCTTTAATATTTTGATCAGATAACTATATTTCTATGATTTGTATTCATCCATTCACTTGCTAAATAAATTTTATATCTTGCATGATAAAACTAGGCTTTTGTTATTTTTCTATTTTTAATCAAAAAGTCAAAAATATATAGCTCTATCTAGTACTAAGAGTGGAGAAGGCAATGGCACCCCACTCCAGTACTCTTGCCTGGAAAATCCCATGGACGGAGGAGCCTGGTAGGCTGTAGTCCATGGGGTCGCTAACAGTCGGACACGACTGAGCGACTTCCCTTTCATGCACTGGAGAAGGAAATGGCAACTCACTCCAGTGTTCTTGCCTGGAGAATCCCAAGGACAGGGGAGCCTGGTGGGCTTCCGTCTATGGGGTAGCAGAGTCGGACACGACTGAAGCGACTTAGCAGCAGCAGCAGCATCACTAAGAGTACACCTAGGAAGGATTTACATAGTTTGTGGACCAGGCAGTATTCTAAGAACTTATATAAATTCACTAATCTTCATAAAAACCCCATGACAGAGGTATTATGATAAGTCCCATTTTACAGAGGGAGAAATACTTCCAGAAAAATTCAAGTACTTGTCCAGGTTTAGACAACCAAAACGCGATCCACCTGAACACTGAACGCAGGCAATCTGGCTCTTTGCCTGTCTTATCCTATACTACCTCTATCCTTCATTAACGGGTAAACATTTTATTAAAATTATAAATATAATAATGAATTTTCAGAAAAGGTTAACAGTTACAAGCTATAAAAAACTTCTGTACTACAAGCACACAAAAACTAGTCTTTGGAAGTATATTACAGGCTAAAATTGGAAAAACAAGAATAAGACTTTGGCCCGTGAAGATTTCTGTTTGACAACACATGTATGGATGTGAGAGTTGGACCGTGAAGGCGGCTGAGCACCGAAGAATTAATGCTTTTGAACTGTGGTGCTAGAGAAGACTCTTGAGAGTTCCTTGGACTGCAAGGAGATCCAACCAGTCCATTCTGAAGGAGATCAGCCCTGGGATTTCTTTGGAAGGAATGATGCTAAAGCTGAAATTCCAGTACTCTGGCCACCTCATGGGAAGAGTTGACTCATTGGAAAAGATTCTGGTGCTGGGAGGGATTGAGGACAACAGAGGATGAGATGGCCGGATGGCATCACTGACTCGATGGACTTGAGTCTGAGTGAACTCCTGGAGTTGGTGATGGACAGGGAGGCCTGGCGTACTGCAATTCATGGGGCCACAAAGAATCGGACACGACTGAGTGACTGAACTGATGTTAATTATGAAACAGAATTGAGAAGTAATACTTTTTAATATCTTTTGATTTAACTAGTCTTTCAGGCTCCCCTTCACTGACTTAGTGTTAGTTGCTCAGTCGTGTCTGACTCTTTGCCACTCTATGGACTGTAGCCTGCCAGGCTCCTCTGTCTGTGGAATTCTCTAGGCAAGAACAATGGTGTGGGTAGCCATTCCCTTCTCCAGGGGATCTCTGCTACCCAGGGATCGAACCCAGGTCTCCTGCACTGCAGGCGGATTCTTTACCATCTAAGCCACCAGGGAATGTCTTTTGATCTAACTGGTCTTTCATGCTCTCCTTCATTTGCTTATTCATTCAAGAAACGTTCAATACATCCTGACTGACAGGACAGAAAAGAGTTCCTTGGGAAAACAATAAAATAAAAATGTGCCTAAGACAATCATATTATCCCTCACAGGAATAGATGTCCTGGGCCCACAGATGTAAGAGACCCAATACAGTATACGAAATACACGAAGCACATTCCAATCAGATTCTAAACCAACGTGCCAACCACATGTTTTTTTAAAAAACTGGCATGCCTCCTTAGAAGTTAGAAAATCTTTTTTGAAGATTATCAAATAGAAATCCAGAGTTTTGCACTGTCTTTTTTTTTTTTTCAATAAAATCTTCCTTTCGCAATAACAACAACAAAAATACATAGACATGAATATTTACTAAGCATATACTCTGTTTGAGGCACTTGACTTACTCATCTCATTAATGTTCTCAGCACCCACGAGTTTCATAACTGCTCCTCATGAGGAAGTTGCTGAACTACAATTTAAAACTAGGTCTGTTTGATTTCAAAGTCCAGGCTATTACTCACTACCTATACTGTCCCAACTAACTTCTTAGAGCTGTGTTTAACGAATACTTTTGTTACGTAAAATATTTTGAAATTTAATAACTGGCACATTCTCTCTCCCTAAAGTTACAAACAGAAAAACACTAAGAAATATTAAGTGCTAAGTTATTTCACTTTAATTTCATTTTGCTTATCTTTTAGTAAAAGATTTGAGAATACTCTTCTATACTTTTTGTAAATCTTAACCTAACACAGTAAAGATTGAGGGCAGGAGGAAAAGGGGACGATACAGGATGAGATGGTTGGATGGCATCACCAACTCAATGCGCATGGGTTTGGGTAGGCTCCGGGAGTTGGTGATGGACAGGGAGGCCTAGTGGCTGCAGTTCCTAGGGTCGCAAAGAGTCAGACACGACTGAGCGACTGAACTGAACTGAACACAGCAAAAGTAATCAACAAATATTTTAACTAATTAAATAATATGTTTCCTCTCTGTGAGCATGGCAACCATTCAACTCAGTTCCGATTTCAAATATTACCTCCCACTCATCCCCAGAAGCATCAATATATTCTCACTTATACTCGTCAGAACAAATGTGTCATCATGGGTGCTGCACCATGACACTATGAAAAATCCAAGTTCCAAATGTTGGTAACTCTCCAGCTAAGTTTTATGATGCAAAATAAAAGCAGGATAATTAACAGTGCGAAAGTATGTTCCACTAGGATTACATAATTCAATACCTGAGCATCTACAAATACGGGGCACTAGACAGTTTTACAGAGAAGGTGATGGCACCCCACTCCAGTACTCTTGCCTGGCAAATCCCATGGATGGAGGAGCCTGGTAGGCTGCAGTCCATGGGGTTGCTAGGAGTCAGACACGACTGAGCGACTTCACTTTCACTTTTCACTTTCATGCACTGGAGAAGGAAATGGCAACCCACTCCAGTGTTCTTGCCTGGAGAATCCCAGGGACGGGGGAGCCTGGTGGGCTGCCGTCTATGGGGTCGCACAGAGTCGGACATGACTGAAGCGACTTAGCAGTAGCAGACAGTTTTAAGCCAAAAAATAATTCTCAAGATCCATTTTCAAGGTTCTTCAGTATTTTGAAGTAACAAACAAAAAAATCACAATCACTTGGAAACGATAAAATAACTCCCAAGACACACCTTCCCATTTCTCTCAAATATGAGCTTCACAGGCTTCCCTGGCTGGGTGGTAAAGAATTCACCTGCCAGTGCAGGAGCCATGAGTTCAATCCCTAATCTGGGAAGATTCCCACGTGCCTCGGAGCAACTAGGCCCATGCACCACAACTATTAAGCCTGTGCTCTAGAGCCTGGGAGCCATGACTACTGAAGCCCACTTGCCTAGAGCCCATACTCTGCAGCAAGAGAAGTCACTGCAATGAGAAATCCACACACTGCAGCTAGAAAGTAGCCCCTGCTCACCGCAACTCGAGAAAAGCCCACATGGCAATGAAGACCCACTCAAGTTGCGGTCAAAAATAAATAAGCAGGTTTTGTTTTTTTTAAAAAAAAAAAGAGCTTCACATACTCTTCTGTCTACAGAACTACACCTGTCTGCTCTCCCAAGCCAGGGACGGGACAGCCTCCCACTCCACTAGTTTCTCAAAGAGACAGGGAGGCCAAGCAGCCTCCTCTCAGGACCTTCCGCCAGATGATGCACTTGGGTCCTTATGCGATTACAACTAACACGACTAGGGTCTTCATCTGTGGAAAAGTTAGTAGACAGAAAGATAAATAAGGTCAGACGTATGCTGTGGGCGCTCATTAAGCGGCCAAAAAGTAAAATTCGAAACTTAAGAGTCATCAGAATAAGTCCACATCTGTAGGATTTTAAGTGAATATCAGAATAGTGAACACAGAAATAAACAGATCACAGAGTAGAAGAAACAAGTTTTTTGGTTTAAGATGTATTTTTTTTTAATCAGACATATAGAAAAGTAAACATTTACACTTAAAAAAAATTATAGTAATCAGAGCCTATCTAATCAAAACTGTTACCTGGAATTTTTCAACATTTCCACTTTAGCAGAATTATACAAACGACACCTGATACTATGATTATTTTTTTTTTCTTCAAAAGTAACACTGCATATGTCCTGGAGACACTACAAACTAATAAATTTACTACTATAAAGGCAATGAATCGCAATAATGATGATGCCTACAAAAGTCTGATTCTTTAAAGAAAGGCTTGGTAACCTTTCATATGCTTTTACTTCTGTTGGAGAGTGAGCTGAAATATGCGAAACTATGAGCTCCTTAAAAGCAGAAGCCAGACTAGACATGGCATCTATTTCAGCACGTAGAAAGCCTTTAATCAGTGATGAATGAAACATGGATGCTGGCTATTCAATTAGGCAAAAATTTCTGTTCCTCAGAAAAACTGATTGAGGTTTCACTGCAATGAGAAATACATATTTATTTACTCCCTAAGACTCATGTTAATTATCTCCTTGCCCAAACTTGCTTCAAATGTTAATTCAACAAGCTAAACAGATAAAAGAAGAGAAATGTTGAGTTCATCTTATAGGAAAGTACAGGAAAACAGTCTCACCACTGATGAAGGCATCTCTGCTCAGCGTATCAAGCCTAACTGACACACAGGCAAACTCACCCTCCCCCTGTCCGTTTGGCAACCTTTCCAGTTTCTAACTTCAGCACACACAGAAAAAAAAACTTCCAGCACTCTGACTACGGGAAATCATTCCTTCCTCTTTTCCATCCGTAGAGAGACACAAGTCTTTCACTTCTTCTCACTTCTATTTTTACATATTCAAGGTTTTCCAATCTTGAAACTGATAATTTTCATACTGTGCACTCCTTGGGGAGACGGGACTTTTTTTATGTACACTGTAAGTAATTTTTTACGTAAGTATAAACCATTTCTAATGCAAAAAAATTTCCAACATTTTAATATTACTATAATTCATAATACTCCATATACATTTACAACAAAAAGTTAAATTTAATTCTTTGTATGATTAAAAGATCACTGACTATCTGGCTTACCAAACTTACTGATAATAGATTTTAACAAATAATTCATCTGTCTAACTGAGATATAGTTTAGCCAACATGTCTCTAGCCTAATTGTTAAACATTTAACCAAAAAATCATATCATCATCAAGCCCTGAACCATTAACATATACCCTGAACTGTACATAAAGGCATTGATTCTAAGGAGAAGAATCCCTCAAGGCCTCCATCAAATACTGCTTTCTCTGAGCTACGTGCACACCCTTTCACCAAAATAGCATTCTCAAACATTTTGGTCTGAGAACCCCTTTACACTCTTAAAAATTATTTGGGATACAGAAGAGCTTTTGCTCACACAGGTTATATCTACTGATGTACAGTATTTTAAGTTAAAACTAAAAGCAAATTTTTAAATTAGTTGTTAAATTTATTTCAAAATAATAAACCTGTCACATGCTAGTATGAATACGTATTTAGAAAAATAACAATGGTCTCCCAAAAACTGCTAGTGAGGAAAACAGCATCATTTTACATTTACAAATCTCTTCATTATCTGGATTCTCAAATATGCTTCCACATTAAATCTTTGCAATGTGTTGTTCCAGCTGAAGTACACAAACAAAAAAATGGTCTTATGCAGATAATAAAAGGATAAATATTTTAACAGGCTTTCCAGGTAATTGTGGACATTCTCTGACATTTCTCCAAAACTCAATGAGTAGTAGTTTCTTAAAGGTTCGTTGCAATGTGGAATCTAAAATCACATCAATTTGGACTTCTCTGTGGTCCAATGGTCAAGAATACACTCGCCAAATGCCAGGAACATGAGTGTGATCCCTGGTCCAGGAAAAGCCAATATGCCACAGAGCAGCTAAGTCTGAGCACCAGAACTACTGAAGGCCACGTCTGTGCTCCTCAACAAGAGACATCACCACAATGAGAAGTTCGTGTACTACAAACTAGAGAGTAGCCCCAACTTGCCACAACTAGAGAATGCCCGTGAGCCAAAAAAGACATTAAAAAATTTTTTTAATAACTAAATAAAATCACACCAATTAACTATTAGTACTTTGTCACATTAAAACCCACTGGTCTACCTAGTCCTTGAAAGATTCCTGTATCCATCATGCATTGGTCATTTGAAAATTTTTAATTCATTGAGTTAGGCTTATCTTATTTTCCAAATGTTGAAACATTTCATTACATGATATCAAAAACAAAAACCGAACACAAAATCCTTAATATCATCACTTTCATCAGGTAAGTCATCAAACTGAAAAACTATAAGTTCATGGTAGCAGATGCAAGTTTTCAAGATTCTAATTTTCACTTGAAATCTTGGTTTTTATCATTTGCAACAAAAACCTTTTTTTTTCCCCCTAAGAGACAGCCTTACTTTGTTCATTTTTGAGAAAATGTCTAACAAACGCCCTTCTGTGAATAAGCAGTTTGTCAGCCATTCTTTCAAGTAAAATTGGTGTTCCATGAAAAAACTGACTGGTTAAACTCACACAGCTCAATCAAAGTCAGGATTTTGATATAATTATTTTAAAGTATTTTAAGGGTATAAATACTCCCATGACTTCATAAACTGAAAATATGCAATTGTTTCTTCAATGTAAAAAGAGAGCTGTGAAGCAACCACACATGTAACCATCTATTCCAGCACATAACACAGCAAAGATGCCCAGCTAACAATGACTGGGCTCCTTCCGTCATCCCCTTTCACTGTAATATTGGTACCAATGAATTCCCTCTAGCTCTTTACTTTTCTATTTCTCTTTTAAGGCCAACCTATCACTCATCTACCTCAACCACTTTTAAGTTACTGAATTCCACTCTATGAGACAGAAAAACAGATAGTATTCAACCATAGGTTATGAAAAGAAGGCTTTAGAAATTAAGCATCTCATAGACACAAATTTCTCTGATTTAGAAGCCTAGTCCTTTCCCTCTTTATGTACCTAGTTACATTCATGATTTCCCAGAAATCTGAGCTCAAGTGTTGTTATAATATGCTTCAAAATAATTGTTGTGATAAAATTGTTTGAGGAGTCATTCTGAGTTTACACCATCTGTCTGGCATTTACTAAAGCAATTGCTAAAGATATTCTACGCATACAGATGAGATTTTTCTCAAAAAAAAAGGAAAAATGTTTCCACATCTGTTGTTTTTGTTGCTATGTCACCTAGATTAACAAATTCTTTCCGAGAAAGAAAACAGGGTGAAAACATAGAACATTTTTAATGTACACATTTTTTTAATGACTATTACAATTATATCAACTTTTCAACCATCTTTTTCTACTGCTTCACTACTATCATACTAAAATTATGTCTGTGTGTGTATACATACATGTATCTAAAGAGACAGAGAATTTCTAAAATCTCAAGTCAACTGATACTGTGATTTTAATCTTTAAACAATGTCTAAGACTTTTTAAAATCATAGGTTGGAAAATTCATGCATTAAAGACTATCAGAACCAGTCTACAGATGTGAAGAAATTTATATCCAATCGATCTTACATAGTACCCAGGAATTCCAAAACATAAAGAATGCAATCATTCCACATTCCAAGATAGATATATTCCAATGTACAGCAAATAATTGTACCATATGAACATTTATTGCTTCTGACTACTAAGTAAGCCTCTAGGACCTAGGCACCAGCACCATCCTTTCTTTGATTATCTGCTCTCCACCAAAAGATGAGATTCTGATGGAAATGCCAATTACACTACCTGCACACCTCAAACCTTCTTTGTGAAGGGGCTGATGTATAAGAGTGCTCAACCCACCTACCAGAGCAATTGGTCCGTAGATGAGTACAAGAGTAATTAAGCTAAGGGGGGACGTCCCTGCAAAGGATTTCACATATTAAGTTCAGGCCTTTCTTCTGGATCTAACTGTGATGATGTATGCCTGGAGCAGTCAATGGCTATAGCCTGTGTATTAGAGTTCTCCACAAAAAGAATTACAAGATGTAAGATAGACAGACAGATAATAGATGGATGGATGGATAGATGGATATAGGTAGGTAGGTAGACACAGAGATTCACTTTCAGGAACTGGCTCATGAAATTGTAAAGGTTCGGCAAGTCCAAAACCTGTAAGGCAGGCTGGGAGACCAAGGCAAGAGGAGCAGCTGAGTTCAAAGGTAGTCTGCCCGTAGAATTCCTTCTTACCAAGGGGAGGTTCTGTTCTCTGCTATTAAAACCTTCAGCTGATTGGAGGGGGCCCACCCACAAAATGGAGGACAATCTGCTTTACTCAGAGTCTCCCAATTTACATATTAATCTCATTCCAAAAGATACCTTCACAGAAACATCCAGAATAATATTTGACCAAATATCTCGGCAGCATGGTCCAGCCAAACTGACACAAAATTTAACTATCACAAGTGCATCTATTATCAATTACAGACATATCATATTAAGCATTTTAAGTTGCTCCCCCCACCTTTTTTTTTTTTGGCTGCATGGCACAGTTTGACAGTCTTAGTTTCCAGACCAGGGATTGAGTCCAGGCCCTCGGGAGTGAAAGCACAGACTCTTAACCACTGGACCACCAGGGAATTCCCCTAAATTGCTATTTTAAAAAAAAATCAGTATTGCCTTGGGACTTTCCTGGCAGTCCAGTGGTTAAGACTCTGTGCTTCCACTGCAGATTTCTGGTCAGGGAATTAAGATCTCACGTGCCACGCAGCATGGCCAAAACATTTTTTAAAGTTCTTTTAATTAAAAAAAAAACTCAATATTGCCTTCACCACACAGATTATTTACTGTATTGTATCTTGTCAGTAGTTTGCTGGCAGAAATAGGCAGGATACAATCTTTGGCTTTAAAGACGACAATCTGAAGAGTAGGACACATACACAGGGAATATTACGTTGCTCGTCCTGTGCCAGACTAGAATCAGCCTGGTAACGGCGTGATGGCCAGCTCTTCCCCTGGCCTTCACGGCACTTGGTGACTGAGCTGGCACAGAATGAGCATGAAGTAGGAAGACCCAAGACTCAACCTCAGAAGAGGATGTGGTCGCCCACTATTATCTGCTTGCCTGGCACTCTCCCTTATTCTGGGAACAGCACGTCTGCCACTTTAGGGGAAGTGCTTTTCCTCAGATTTCATCTATGCCGTTTGGGCAGGGTCCAACCATGCCCAGGTCATAAGCATAAGCATATCCCAAGCCAAGTCAATTCCTTCTCCAAGATTTTCTGAACTGGAATTACGGGAGGAGAAACAGATGCTCTGATAGAAAAACTAAGGATGTGACCCTCATGCCCAGCAGCAACTTGTCTACAGCCATGTGGAAGACGTCTGTATGGAAGAATGACGGCATCGTGGAGAGAGAATCAGAGATGAGAGCGAGAAAGGATAAAAGGAATCCTCACAGGCCTTCCCCGACACAGGTTCGATCCCTAGTCCAGGCAGACCCCACGTGACGTGGAGCAACTAAGCCCATGCACCAAAACTACTGAGTCCGTGCGCCTGGAGTCCATGCTCCGCAACAAGCCGCCACCACAATGAGAAGCCCGTGCACTGCAATGAAGACCCCTACTCACCACAATTAGAGAAAGCCTGTACATAGCAACAAAGACCCAGCACAGCCAAAAATTAAAAAAAAAAGAAAGAATCCTGACGGTGAAAAGGCCCTAGTTCCAATCATTCTTAACACCTACATAAATAAATCCTTCCTGCAATTTTGTTACGTGAGTCAATAAACTCAGTTTTGCTTAAACAGGACACAGTTGGGTTTCTACCCCTAAGCTCTGACTAATAGACAAAAATTAAAGCAGAAAAAAGGCAAAATGCATCTAGGAATCATGAGATAGAAGAACAAGAAAAGGTTAGAAGAAAGGTAAAGAAGAGACCAGGGAAGCCTGGCGTGCTGCAGTCCTTGGGGTTGCAAAGAGTTGGACACGACTGAGAGACTGAGCTCAACTGAACTAAAAGAAGAGACCGACTTGTCTTAGAAAAGGAAAAGGTTAAAAAAAAAAAAAAAAAAGGTCAAGAAAGATGTGAAAGGGAGGAGAATGTAAGAAGTTCTCTGTGGACTGTAAGCCCAGGGGCATGCATGGATATACATGCAGGCGTTTTATTGGAAAGAGGGCCTATGGTTTTCACTAGATGCTCCAGAAAGGATGCAACCAAACAGGAGAAAGGGGCCTAGTAAACAGATCAATGCTAAATTAAGCAGACTCTGTTCCAGAAAGAAGCTAATGACAGATAATAAAGCATTTACTTTCTAATACCAGCAGTTTCTGAGCGAAGACCCCCAACAGTTAGAAGCAGGTGCTCTTCTCCTGGAGAACAGAAGACATGCCAAGGAGAATGAGAGCAGTCATCCTAAGAGATCTCAATTAATTTTGCCTTCAGGTTTGACCCATCTGTAACTTCAAACAGATCTAGTTTCACTCCCAAATTTCCACGTAATTAGACATTTATGCCTAAACTTCCTTAAAGAAGATTCATCAATTTTCACTCCATAATTACTTTGTCCAAAATCTTCACTTTAATAATCTGGGTTTCTGGATACCATGAAATTAGAGCAAAATTAGGTGTAAATGTGTGTGCATTACTTGAGAAAGGAGTTTTCACTTTCCATCAAATTCTAATAAGACTCCTGGGACTGTGTATGAACATGTATGTAGTCAAGTACATAAAACCAAACAAAAAAACTTTTATTCTTTCCTGTTTTGATTTAGTAGAAAAGTTTGACAGATGATCATCCCAGAGAGCAGAAACAGAAGATGGTGTTTCCCAAACACTACTCAGAGAAGGAAAATATAAAGAAAAGAAAGCCAAAAGGATGCCGCAGTGGAAAACCTCACAATTTTGCCTAAACGTGGCTCTTTATTTATAGTTGTGATCAGGCTGATTGCAGAGGAAAAAGTCAAACTAACAATACCACCCAAAAAAAACACTGCTGATCCTGTCACTCTCAGGAATGTCACTAATTAAGATATTACTGAAATATGATTCCATTTTAATACAAACAACTCTCCATTGTGTGGAGGTGGTGATCATTTTTGCAGATTATTAGAATCCTTTTCCTTTACTTCTTACCACCCATTAGTACTTTATATGCTCAAAGCAAGGGACAGTCAAAGAAATGGAATGAAACTGAAATGTCAATCAAACCACATTACTACTTGCTACGATAAGTTAACAGGATAAGAAAATTAATGAGGTGAGTTTCCTGGTGGTCCAGTGGTTAAGAATCCACCTGCCAATGCAGGGGACAACCCCTGGTCTGGGAAGACCCCACATGCCACAGAGCAACTGAACCCATGCGCCACAGCTCCTGAGTCTGTACGAGAGCCTGCGAGCGGCGACTGCTGGGGCCCAATTCCCAGCTCCATTTCCAGAGATGAGAAAACTGAGGCTCAGGACCTGCCCGTGGACATACAACCACACAGCAGCAGGTTTCAAGTCTCGAGAGCCACATCCATTCTAAGTCCAGACACCACACTGCCCTAAATTTAAAAACTAAAATAAACAATACCCAAAACAAGAGAGGGGGGAGGACTTTCCTGCAAACCAGTAGTTGGGACTCCAAGTTTCCAATGCAGGGGCATGGGTTCAGTCCCTGAGCAGGGAACTAAGAGCCCACTTGCCCTCAATTGCGGCCAAGAAAATATTTTAAAATAATAACAACAACAGTACTCAAGGGACAATTCCAACTGCTTTCTAAGTAAGACACTGAACTTCATTCACACTTGACCAAAGATAATTATGATATAAATACTGAAGATTAGGTTTTCAGGCAAATTCACCAAAACATAGTCAAGCCATTCCCTAGCAGAAGTCATCAGTCCCCAAATCTCCTAAAATTTCTAATTTCCAAACTGCTGTAAAGCAATAAATTAAACAGGAAGTTTGTGGTGAGTCTGAGCAGGTGACAAAGCAGCATTTCAGCAAATTTTAAGACAACTAAGTCCTGGTTCCAGCACCATGGCAGGGGAAGGACTTGACAGAAAGACCTACCAACGGCAAACGAGGATTTGGATGAAAGGGGACATTATTAGCTGGCGCCATACAAAGCTAATTTATATCTGTGTTTAGATTCAGCACCATCTTTGTGGAAACAGATTTAGGAAAATCTCTTACAAACACTGAAACCTTTTATATACCTAATCCTGAATCAACCAAAAAATCCAATTAGCCTGAAAAATTACATCTCTCAGCATTCTTCTTTGTTTAACAAACATTCTGTTTGTATCTTTTAAATATTCCCTAGAGTGCAACTGCACACACAGTATGGTTCTTAGTTTGTAAACATACAGCTGTACATACGCATGTATAATTAAAATCTTGTATTTTTTAATACAATAAACATCTATATAAACAGTCCACATAATTTGGGAATGAAGACTAAAAGGAAATATTTAAATATTTTTCAACCAGACACAAAGCTTAAATCTATAACAAACTAGAGAGGTGATTTTATGAGCCCAGTACACAATGATAACATCTTGAAATGTTGATGAACTGCTCCATATATAAAATTTCCCAGATTAATTTAATATTAGACTTCAGAGGGCAGAAATACATTGAGTTGGCACTGTCAATGAAGAAATTCTTTCTATAAATGTATCTGCCAACATAAGCTATTATAAACATAATTTAAACATTACCAGATTTACAGTCATCATAAATATTCATATTGTATTTTAAAAATAACATGATTCTAAGCTAGACAGCATTCTGGCCTTCTTCCTAAAGTCATCGTTCTCCCTCTGGCATCCCGTTAGCCTCACAGATGAAAGTCTACCATCTCGACTCTCCAGCTTTAGACCTCATTTTCGAACTACAGGGAATCAGGAAACTTGACACTCAAGGCTGGTAAGACACATATTAAAGGAATATTAATGAGATCATGAGAGAAAAATAGGACATTAGGAGCAAAGTGCACTCTTTTTAAGCTGTTCTAAGGCTTGGAGCACTGAACTAATACTGATTTTTCAGTTTCATCTTCAGATCAACCGTTAGTATAAACTCTGAAATGACCTAAAAACTTGTTGCTCTGGGGATTTTCCCGGCAGTCCAGTGGTTAGGACTCTGCGTTTCCACTGCAGGGGGCACGGGTTCCACCCCTGGCTGGGGAACCGAGATCTCACATGCCACACGGCACGACAGAAAAAAAATGGTGCTCTGATGAAGACACTGCGTATGATGTGTCTATTTTAATGGGGAGTGGGGCAGTGAACTGAATTTTATGATTTTGACTCAAATTTTGGAATCTCTATATTGCATCACAGCTTTTTACCTCCAATTTCACCTCTCTAATAACATTCTTCATAAACCCTGTGCTGTGTCACAGGTCACACAGCACTTCTGGATGACTTTCAAACAGAAAATGACTTCAAACAGAAACATGCATCTTTGATGGCATATTAATCCAGGTCTCCCCTTCCATGTATCTGTAGCTAAACACTGATCATCGTTACATCTGGCACACCTACTATGCGTCATTGCTGTTGTTTAGTCACTAAGTTGTGTCCAAATCTTTTGTAGCCCACCAGGCTCCTCTGTCCATAGGATTTCCCAGGCATCCATACTGTCCACAGTATTCTTACACTTGAGTGGGCTGCCATTTCCCTCTTCAGGGTACCCGGGTACTATCCTAGGCACCGGAAATACAGAAATGAACAAGACACAGTAGGTAGCTTGGCCTTGGAGACTCCGTATAGACTGACTCATGAGAAGAAAGAGAACAAGCAGAAGTGTGATGAGCACACCAAAGTACAGTGGAAGCTTATGATGAGAGAACCCTCCCCAGCCACTGCTGAGTGCAGAGGCCACACCCTCTAACCAAGACTGTTAGGTGGTCAAGATAACGAACACTTACAACACTTTAAAACTACCATTAAAAACTTTCCAATCACTTCCAGTTCTGGGGGAAAGAAAGAAAGGTACTTTATCCTATTCCTCACTTAGGTATAAATAAAAACATAAAAACAAACAGAAGACGACTCAAAGGCAGAGAGAAGATAAACCTCCTATGACCTCAGGACCCAAGGAACCACATGCTGATGAGCTCCCTGAGCTTACTTGTGGCTTCATCCATCCAAGTTTGAAGAAGGAAGTCAGCAAATCCAGAAACACCAACAGGCGCTGACCAAAAAAAGCCCCAACAAATCCCTGCTCCAGATGGAGCAAGAGATCCAGGAAAGGGGAAGACCAGCAAGACCGAAAGCTTTGGATATTACCACTATAGTCCGGCCAAATGCCACAGAACAAACCAACGATTTCACCCACAGACCACCAGTGGTGACAACACCCCAAAGCCCCACCAAGGTGGTGTCAGAGAAGGCAGGGGAAGTAACCAGGGCGGTCACCGCAGGATGGCCACAAGACCTCCCCTCAGCCCCACCACACACACACACACGCACACAGAGGAGGCTGAGTGAGGAATCAGAGCTTCCACCACTGCCGAGTGGCAAGGAGCCCTTCCTGAGCAGGAGGTCACTGGGGTCACGTGGGGCAAGTAATGAGGCATTTCAGCACCCCCAGCCAGGAAGGCAGCAGAGAGATTTACTGGGGAACCAGACACTACTGTGGAACTCTCCCTAATGAAAAGGCCAAAAACATGGAGACCTGAAGAAGTTAAAGCCTCTGATACCCACATCAAACATTAAAAACAGTCCAATTTCTAGCCGGGCTTCCCAGGTGACTCAGTGGTAAAGAAGAATCTGCCTCCCAATGTAGGAGATGTGGGTTCCATCCTTGAGTAGGGAAGGTCCCCTGGAGAAGGAAAATGGCAACCCGCTCCAGTATTCTTGCCTGGAGAAATCCCATTAACAGAAGAGCCTGGTGGGCTACAGCCCATGGAGTCGCAAGAGTCGAACACAACTTAGCAACTAAACAACAACAACAATTTTTAGCCAGGTTAACCTAACACTGTAGAAGACAATGGCACCCCACTCCAGTACTCTTGCCTAGAAAATCCCATGGATGGAGGAGCCTGGTAGGCTGCAGTCCATGGGGTTGCAAAGAGTCAGACACGACTGAGCGACTTCCCTTTCACTTTTCACTTTCATGCATTGGAAAAGGAAATAGCAACCCACACCAGTGTTCTTGCCTAGAAAATCCCAGGGATGGGGGAGCCTGGTGGGCTGCCGTCTATGGGGTCGCACAGAGTCGGACACAACTGAAGCGACTTAGCAGCAGCAGCAACCTAACACTGCACAGTAGAGGCCTATTTACTTTCGTTCCTATCACCCACCAATACACATCTAGCTCTCAGCAAAAACTACAAGCACGGCCAAAGGCACTGAGAACACCATCCACACTGTAGCGCCAAACTCAGGCATGGCACAAATGCTGAAATTATCAGACAGGGAATTCAAAATAACTACTTTTAATATCTTAAGGGCTGTAAAAGAAGTAGACAAAATACTAGAAGAAATGAGTAATTCAAGCAGAGGAGTGGAAAATCTCAGACAAAATAAAAAACAAAATGCTACAAACGAAAGCACTGTAACAGAGAAAATGCCTGTGAAGTGATGATCAGTAGGCTGGACATGGATGGGAAAAGAATCAGTGAGCGTGAAGATATGTCAATAGAAATTTCCCAAACTGAAACCACGATAAATACCAAAGTGAAAGTGAGAGTGTCAGTTGCTCAGTCATGTCCCACACAAATATCTAAATACCAAAACATATACACAAAGCCATACCATCACATTAAAAAAAAAAAGCAAAAACCATGAAGAAACACGGAATGAAAAGAATCTACTGATGGCACATAAGCACATGAGAGAGGGTCAATGACAGGGAAATGCAAATCAAAGTCACAAGCTACTACCACATTCCTAACAGAATGGCTAAAATAAGGTGACATGGGCTCCCCTGGGGGGCCAGTGGTTAAGGAGCCACCTTCCAATTCAGGGGTTACAGGTTTGGTCCCTATTTCAGGGAACTGAAGATCCCTCACACCCCAGGCCAACTAAGCCCACCCACAACTAGAGAGAAGTCCACGTGCCACAACAAAAACCCAGTGGAGCAAAAAAAAGAGAAAAAAAAAAGTGACAACACAAATGCTGCTGAGCATGCAGGGAACCCAGATCATAAGCACTGCTCTTAATGGTATGAATGTAAAATGTACGGCCACTCTGGAAAACAGTTTGGCAGTGTCTTGAAAAATCAAACATGCACACAGCAATTATACTCGTGGGCATTTATGGCAGAGAAATAAAAAGGTAAATTCACAGAAAAATCTGTGCAGGAATGTTTACATGTAGCAGCTTTGTTGGCAATAGCCAGAAACTGGAAACCCAGATGCTCTTCAACAGGTGAGGTGAAGCATGGCACATCCATACCACAGAATACTCGTCCATCAACACAAAGAACACTGACACAGCAACAACCTGCATCAATCTCTCAAGAGTTATGCTGAATGAAAGTCAATCCCAAAGGGTTAAATAGGCTTTAAGTCCATTTATATACTACTCCTGGAATGACCGTGTTATAAAAATGAAGGACAGATTACTGGTTAAGTAGCATTGGGGGTGGGGGGTAGTGGGTGTGGTGATAAGGGTCCTCTTGTTGATGGAAATGGTCAGCATCTGACTGTACCCACGTCGATACTTCAACCGTGGTATTATCCAAGATGTCACCACTGCAGGTATTGGACAGCGGGCACGGGCAATCCCTCCATATGACTTCCTACAATTGCTTAAGAAGCTACAATCTTCCCAGAATGCAAAGTTTAATTAAAGGAGATTGATCAATGGTAATACGTCAGAAAAATGGAAATCTCCTAGCAGAAAAATGGAGGGTGGGCGTGTGGGTACTGACTGGAGGGGCTCACGGCTGTGCAGAAGCACAAAGCCATCAAGATCAGTACAATGCACACAACGGATTACGCGACATGCCTCGATGAAAAGTTGCTTTACACTGCCTTTTGATTATTCACATTGTTCACTGTAATCATGGTACTGATTATATATAAAAATATTCTAAGTGTCTGTAAACTGGTCAACAATGAGACCATGGGTAGCTTTCAGCGGAAGCTGTTTACATGGGGTGCTGAAACCATTCGAGAACAAATTAAGGAAGCAGCAGGAAATGAGCAGATGCAGAGAAGTAAACACATGCAAGTCTTCCCAGACGCTGCCAGTAAAGAGGGGAAGGTGACCCTCGGAGGGGAAGGTATTACTGAAAAGCTTTATTAAAACAGAAAAAAGTGAGCAAATTTACACGCTGAAGGGACAAACTTAGTAAATAAAGACCTTAAAGCCGCATGAGCACACCAGTACACAATGTTTGACAAGCAGTTTCTGAAAAAGAGGGAACAAACATGAAGAGGCCACCCTCCGACAGGAGAGGCCATGCCTGCACTGCCTGCACTGGGAGAGACGCCTGCTGACACAGATGCACGCATAGGTGTCATGGTGGAAATAACAGCAAGAGCAACAACAACAGGGAGGACAGCTCTGATACTGAATGCACACGGGACAGCCGGCCCCTGATGCCCAGCATCTGACACTCACACCCTGCGTGGTCTCCTCCACAAAGAACAGGGTGTGTGGTCAGATGTGACAGCATGCAACTTCCAACATCAGACCATAAGAAGACAACGCAGCTCCTTCTGAGGGAAAAGCAAGATGCAATATCCAAGTATCTGCAGAGAGGTCCAACCAGCCCCGTGTGAGTGACCATCCTAGAGGCAGCTGCCCCATCCTGGCCAAGCCTTCATGAGACAGCAACCTCATGAGAGACCCTAAGCCTTTAAAACCACCAAATACGCTGCTTCTAAATGACTGACCCACAGAAAACTGTGAGATAATAAATGTTTACTGTTTTAAGCCAGGAGATCTGGGAGTAAGTTACCAAGCATTAGTAGAGACCTACCTACTTACTTACAGGCCAGGCACAGTTCTAAGCATGTGAGGTACAAAGTAACTCACCTGTGATCCCCACATCAAGAGGAGGAAACAGATACACAGAAATTAAGCAATTTGCCACAATCATCACTCAGCTGTTAAGAGATATGCAGAGTGAAATAAGCCAGAAAGAAAAACACCAATACAGTATACTAACACATATATATGGAATTTAGAAACATGGTAACAGTAACCCTGCATGCGAGACAGCAAAAGAGACACAGGTGTACAGAAGTCTTTTGGACTCTGTGGGAGAGGGCGAGGGTGGGATGATTTGGGAGAACAGAATTGAAACATGTATAATATCATATGTGAAATGAATCACCAGTCCAGGTTCGATGCATGATACAGGATGCTCGGGGCTGGTGCACTGGGATGGCCCAGAGGGATGGTATGGGGAGGAAGGTGGGAGGAGGTTTAGGATGGGGAACACGTGTACACCCGTGGCGGATTCATGTTTATGTATGGCAAAACCAATACAATATTGTAAAGTTAAAAAAAAAAAAAAAGAGAGAGAGAGAGATGGACCCAGATTCAAATCTGAAATCAGCTCAATTAACTGCTGGGCATGCATTCCCAAACAGAAGCAGTTCCCATTCCAAGGCTTACATTTCTGCTGTGACATAGGAGGAAAGACTCTGGTAAGAGAGCAGGGAAAAGCAGGTGAATCAGAGAACTGAATAAAATGGAAAAGGTTTAAAACAACTGCCATGAAGAGTTAGGACAGGGTCTGTCTAGAGAAATCTAACAGGATTTCCAAACAGTCCATGTGACATCAGGAGGCATGATCTTCTACACAGTGAATTTAAGATGAGCACAGTGAAAAGGACAGAGGGCTTCTAGTGTGTCCACACACAAAGCGTAAGTTCAAGTGTGAAACAGTGGTGATGGCCAGATGGAAAAAATAACACATGCCTTTCCCAAGTGCAACTGGCGCAATAAGGAGTCATGTACAGAAAAATTCCAGAATACGCTGTATATTCTACATCAAAGTATCACAAAAGGACTGAAGAAAAGACTAAGACAAAGGATGATAAGCTGACAGCACTCTCCATGTAACTGCCTTGACCTCAAGTGTCGCAGGATTTTCTAGAGAACCGTCCCTTTTTCCTACCTCCATTCAGAAAGTCATGAGAAAAATTAAAGCCTATAAAAGAAAAAGAACATACTAGTTTCATTACAATCAGACCACACCAAAGAGCAGCCTCACAATTATTCACTGACTTAATTTGATGAGATCTTACAACAGAGCTATAGGCCCAAAACTTATCAAATTCACTTAATAGTAAACCTTTCTAAATACTTTCAAGTTTCAATTTCATGCATGTTTTTAAAATTACTTCACTTTACTTGACAAACTGGCACAAACTAATCTCAAAATAAACAACACACAAGAGGGCAGCGGCGGGGCGGGGGGGGTGGGGTGGAATCAAACCACAGTTACAAGATTTTTTCCAAGACACTTAAGACACAAAAGTGCTCGAACAGATAAATGTGTGTAAGCTCGCTCGCTCTCTCTCTAAATATATATATATATGTATTTTTTAAATATTCAAAGTTAATAAACAAGTTTCAAACAAGAAGAGTTAGTATTCGTATGACATTTTCCCTTACTTTCATTATTACTTGAAGACTTAGTAAAAACAAGTCGGAGTAAGTGCAGTCAGAAAACAAAAATTTTCTAGTAAAAGAAAAGTGTCCAAACTTGGGGCAGTTCTAGTCCTACAGAGGAACAGGAATACTTAGGGAAACCTTAAAGTGAACCTCCATCAGCCAAAAAGTTATTTCCCATGTTCTCTCTCACTCTGGATAAACCTATGTACTCTGAAAATAAAGTAAAATATAAAAATAAAGTAAAAAAAAAATACTCTGAAATTAAAAAAAAAAAGTACTCTGAAAATAAAGTTAAAAAAAAAAACCTATGTACTCTGAAAATAAACATAAAGCAAAACAATTCTTAAGTCTTACAAAGATTTTAATTAAAATAACACCTATAATAAAGAATGTGTAAAAAACAAGGTCCTACTGTATAGCACTGGGAGCTACATTCAATATCCTGTAGTAAACAATATGGAAAAAATATGAAAAAAAAATATATGTATACATGAGTTACTTGGCTGTATAGCAGAAATTAACACAACCATACTTTGATAAAGTAAATTTTTTAAAATAAGATAATAACACCTATAATCAAATGGTTCTGCAGGTGGCACAAGCGTTCCATCACCGCCTGTCGGTCGGTCTTACCCTTATCTGCTCAGTGGAGCTGCTGCTCAGCTCATCACCAGACTCTGAATCCTGCTGGATCCGTTCCGAGCCTTCTCCCGCTGAATCACAAGACTGTTCCTGGGGGAAGCCAGCTTTCTCTACCTCCAAGAACTCCGGACCGGGAAGGTGACCAAATAAGCGTGTCCTATTCTGGCCAGGAACTTTGGGAGAATGTGAGTCACTGTTGAGTTTTCCATTATTGTGGGTCAGGTCCAGGCTGAGGTTGACGGTCTGACCTGGAATGTAACTGGGCCCAAAATTCTGATTGGCATCACGAACAAGACCTGTTCCTTGAACAGAAGACGAGGATGTCTTCCCAAAGCTTGACAGCTCAGGCAACCTGTTCACATTCTCCGAAGATCTCTGGAGGTGGAGACTCTGCGCCGTCTTCACAGAGTGGTTCGGCAGCCCCGCGGCCGGCTTCACCGGCGGCATGAGGGCTCGGCGACCCACCTCCCTCACGTACTGGGCCGGCACGTAGAACGCTTTGGAGCTCTCGTCTGGCCTGACCTGCCACCAGTCAGCATTGGTCTTCTTCACCAGGAGGTACCGTTCCCCTTGCTTTATCACAACCTTTCTGTCCTTCGCTTCGTACTCGTAATCATACTCCACCTCGATGTACACTGGCCCTGGAAGAATCTTCCCGCCTCTGTCAGCCATCTTCATTCAGCAACATTCACCTCTCAGAAAGGATGCTTTGCCACATTGTGGCTTTGTGGCTTTGTGGATCAATGCAGCTATTTTTATTTAACTGGGGAAGAGAATAAAGAAAAAAGTTAACCTGGTCTGGATTTTTAATATTCATTCACAAGCAGCACATAATAAAGAACAATACCTTCAAATCTAAAAAGTAAACCTGTGCCTAATACTGTATTTACCACCCTGCATTAAAAATGCTCTTATTCTAACGGAATTCTACATTTTTCAATCATTTATGACCAAAGCCAAACCAATGACTGAAATGGCAAATACGCTAACCAGTCAGACATATGACTATCAAAAATAAGAGGTGAGAGGAACTCTCCTTCCCTTCCTGACTGCTCACACCTCCTTCTCTCTCTTAGAAAGGCTCACTAACAATATTACATGTTAGGCACTGACCAAGGGCCAGGCATTAAGCCAGGGTCACTGTGTGTCTCACCTAAAAGCCTCTTTGAAGCTGAAGCTAGAATTTCAATGATCCTGAATGTCATTCAATGAATTTTAGAAAATTCTCTATTTTCTAAAATGATCAAGGGCATGAGTGAGCATTAAAAAAAAAGTGATCCAAATATGTAAGTTTAATTTCCTAGTATTAATGGGAAAAAAACAATAGTTATTTTTAGGCAAAATACACACAGAAACAGAGAAAATAAACTGCTAATTTACTTGTGTTTCCTCTTACAACCACCCCAGGAGGACCACAATCCTCATTAAGCTGAATTCCACAAATTCCAACAAATATCCAATCTTTTTAGTGGTAAATGTCAAAAATAAATTATATACACACCACTCAAAATCTACTAGAAACAGCCCTAAACTGGCTTAAGAAATCTAGGATTCACTTTTATTTCTATACCAATTCCAAATATTTTAGTACCTTGTAAAATACAGCATTTAAATTTCAAAATGATCACAGGAGATCGATTTTGCTCAGTTCAAGTCAGGCCCCAACCACTGTGAGATGAAGGCAGTTTCCCCAGAAGGTATGTGGTAAGTCCTAACACAGGACCTGTGAATGGGACTATACTTGGACATAGGGTCTTGGCAGATGCAGTCACTCTCAGATGAGCTGCACTGATTAGGGTGGGCCCAAAATCCAATGGGCTTCCCTGGTGGCTCAGATGGTAAAGAGACTCCCTGCAGGAGACCAGGGTTCGATCCCTGGGTGGGGAAGATCCCCTGGAGAAGGAAATGGCAACCCGCTCCAGTACTCTTGCCTGGAAAATTCCATGGACGGGGGAGCCTAGTAGGCTACGGTCCACGGGGACACAAAGAGTTGGACACAACTGAGCAACTTCACTTTCTCTTTTTTTTCCTAAGATCCAATGCATTTCTAACGAGGGAAGACGGGAGACAAGGAGAGGAGACACACAAGGGAAGATGACCGCGTGTAGACAGAGGCAGAACTTGGGGGTGAAGCAGCTACAAGTTAAGGAACACCAAGGCCCGCCAGAGGCTGGACAGGCGAGGAAGGGTCCTCCCTGGAGTACTCATTCCTGCGGCTCCACAAGTGAACACGTTTCTGGGTTTTTGGTGGTGTTTTTGACCGTGCCACCCAGCGTGCAGGATCTCAGTTCCTCCACCAGGGACTGAACCCGCACACCCTGCAGTGGGAGCGTGGAGCCCTCACCAGTGGACCCCTAGGAAATGACCCAAGTTTCTGTAGTTTTAAGTCCGCGGTTTGTAGCACTTTGATACAGCAGCCCCAGGAAAACACACTCAGCCCAATACTCGAGAATTCTCAGGCAAACCTGAGTAACTCTTGACTATACCAGAAATGTTTACACAAGGTCCCACAACAGCCTACCAATTTTCCTCCGCACCCAAGTACTGGGCACGGCATTACTGACACTGTATGTGCCACAACCACCACACCCTGAGGACGACATCCTCCAAAACAGACAAAGCCCAGGTGACATCTAGTCACACACTTTCTGCAACTTGAATTTACTCTGTAGAAACAAACTACTTGGATAAAGAGTTTAATACAGTAATGTTGTTTCAAAAAATAGTAAAAATAAGAAACGTACCTTAGAAGAACTAAACATCCAGGATTACATTTAAACCTATAAAAAAAAAAAATTTCATTAACTTTAACCAGGATTGCTGCAAGAAGACTAAGGAAGGCAACGTTACTGGCAGTGCATGACTTTTTTTTACAACAGCTATAAGGAACACCAACAATTTTGCACATCAGGGCTGTGTTCAGCAACACCCTCCAAACACATAAAAACACAAAGTATACTTCACCACCAGCCCCCCACTTCATTTCCACTTTGCTTCAACTTCATTTCCACCTTTGTTATCCTGACAGAAATGACTTTTTAAAATTTTTAATAACAAGAGATACAACTTTTATGAAAATTGAATAAATCCAGGATGGGAGACATTCTATGAGAAACACACCTGAATGCTTTAAACAATCAGTTTCATGAAATGAGGGAGTCTTCTAGATTAAAGACAACTAGGATACAACTGCCAGATCCACTGGGGTGTTCCAACAGGCACCTAAAACTTCACCACATCCAGAATCTACCCTGCCAGAAACTACCTTGCCAAATCCACCCAGTCCTTCCTGACACGGTAAATAGAAATTCTAAGCTTCCAATCATTCAGCCTTTACTTTCATGCATTACCAGAACATTAGTCACTAGGAGCGTTAATCCTTTTACCTACAGAAAAGTTTTTCACTACAGCTTTTCAAAATTCCACACTGAAATACTTATCCTCAGGCAATTTGTTACTTTCCAGGAAGTAACAACTTAAGAAACACCTTTGAAGATACTGAACAAATAAGGGAATACACAGAAGGTTAGGGGCGCCAAGGTGAACCAGAGGTGGTCAGACACTGATCCCCGCAGGAAAGGAGCAAAGAAAGTAACAAGAATAAGGAGTAAACTGCAAGGGGAGGGGCGAGGGGTGGTGAGAGGCGTCCCTGCCACCACACCTGCCCCACTGGCTGCACACAGATAAGGAGGAGGAGGAGTCGGGAGAATGATAAGGCAGTTTAACTACACTCAGCATGGGACGCCCAGACTCAAGTTTTCATTACTGTAAAGGAAATGAGAACTGCAGGGCGGAGAAAGATGGAGAAGCAGTTCAAAGACTGCAGACAGAACAGGTAGTTAGATACAAGGCAGGTGACAGGAGCCAGAGAGGGCACGGGGCGGGAGGCGTAAGCAAGAGGAGGGGAATAACAGGAACTGAGACAGTAAGTAAGTAAGCGTTAGTTGCTCAGTCATGCCCGACTCTTTGTGACCCCATGGACTGCAGTCCACCAGGTCCCTCTGTCCATGAGATTTTCCAGGCAAGGATACTGGAGTGGGTTGTCATCTCCTCCTCCAGGGGATCGTCCCAACCCAGGGATTGAACTCGAGTCTCCTGTACTGCAGGCAGATTTTTTTACCAACTGAGCTACAAGGGAATGGGGGTGAGGGGTGAAGTGGGAAGCCCCTGAGACGATTAAAATAATTAACTTTTAGAAAGTCACATTGCAGGAATTATATATTACAATCCAAGGTCTAAGAAAAGTTGGACATAACAAATATGAAGAGAAAAGCCCTATTAAAAACTATACGTACAAATAAACTTGAGGGAATGGCTCTAAAATACTTCCCCTGGAACAGGAAATGGCAACCCACTCCAGTATTCTTGCCTGAGAAATCCCACGGACAGAGGGACCTAGCAGGCCACAGTTCATGGGGTCACAGAGTCAGACACAACTCTGCCACTAAACAGGAGTATGGCAGCACGCAGCACACACACACTCTAAAAACCGAGACCTAAGGGAGACTGATCTGCAATTACGCAGATAACTGTTGCTCCTATTTTTATTTAAAAACGTAAGCTGTATTAAAACAGATGTTTATGGTTTTAATTTTGGTTTGCTTCTTCCCCTATTCCCCAAACTGTGGATTCTTTTTTATTTATTTTTTACTGAATCATAGCTGATTTATAATATACTGCAAGTTTCAGGTGTACAGCACAGAGATTCAGTTACACACACACACATTCTTTGCACAGAGATTCAGTTACACACACACACACACACACATATTCTTTTCCCTTTAGGTTATTTGTTGCTGTTGTTTAGTCCCTAAGTTGGGTCCAACTCTTTGCAACCTACGGACTGCAGGCCACCAAGCTCCTCTGTCCATGGGTCTGCCAGGCAAGAATACTGGAGTGAGCTGCCATTTCCTCCTCCGGGGATCTTCCCGACCCAAGGATTGAACTCCCGTCTCCTGCACCGCAGGCAGATTCTTTTCCACTGAGCCACCAGGGAAGCCCTATTACACACTACTGTTTATCCTGCTATCTTTTTTTTTTTTTTATCCTGCTATCTTAACCTCTCAAATATTTTGGTTAGCATCCTTACTCATTCAACACCACCACCCTCTGAACACAACACTCCACTTACTGAAATATGCTCAACACCCATCACCACACTCCTCCACCCTTTTTCATCACACACACACAGCTACTAAGAATCCAACCACTAGGATAGAGCTCTGCACGTCTACTGTCCAGTAACAACCACTGCCTTTCTCAGCGGCATGAAGCACTTCTTACCCATGGGTTCTGGTATTTCAATAAGAACACACACACAACCATTTAGAGCTTTTACTTCTCTCCCCACCAAATCAGATACATTTCTACCATGCTATCTTAAACTCTTAATGGCCTCCTCCTTTCTGTCTACAATTTTTCTCATTTCTTTCCAAGCACAAATTACACAGCTCAGCAAATGCTATCTTCCTCCCCCAGGACATCTGCTTTAATCAACTACATCTCAGAATGAGATCATTACCTGGTACAACAGGAAGTAAACAAGTAAACAAAGTCTCAAGAGGACTGTGATAAATGTATCCATAATTAATGACCAAATTTAAGACCAAATATCCAAATTTAAGTTTGATACATATATGCACTACATATTTAACAATTTTAATACCATGAACAACAAAATGCTAATACAGCCTCAACTATCTATCAATCCACTTAAAAATACCACAATGTAAGCACCAATTCTTGACATGAAGTCCTCCAGCAGCTTTACAAGTACTTGTTTAACACTCCCTGAATAGGCCTCTACTAAAGAAATCAAATAAACCTTAATGAGCACAACAAAAAAGTTAAAAACAACTCCAGCATAAGTTCCAGAATAAGAAAGTATTTCACCAAACAGTTTTCTAGATCATTCACTTAACAAGAAACCATAGGCCATGACAGGGACCCTAAGGTTTCTTCTGAATGCGTGATCCCTGTTTTCTAAGAATAAAAATGTAGAGGATATAAGGTATTTCTTTAGGCCTAAAGAAGACAAGCAAAATATACTGATTGCTGTCACAAACTATTCTGGTCATAAAGAAACAGTAAAAACAGGAAGGATACAGAAAATAATCAGTTAACGGGGAAGCAATAGAAAACACAGTCAAGCATAAACTGATAAAGGAAATTCAAAACCAGATTTAAATACAAAACAAAAATGAGGAAACAACAAAAGAAGTATTTCAGAGAGCAAGCTTTTAATAAAAGTGATACTTGCATGTAGTATTTCATAAAGATCTATGCCAGGAAGTCTTCCTTAGTCAGAAATGAGGGGGACCTAAGAATTTTTCTTGGATTGTTACAAGAGTGGGAAAATATTCCAATTTATTCTTCAAATATTTATTTATTTGGCTGATTTGGATCTCAGTTGCAGCACAGATCTTTGATGCATCATGAAGGACCTTGCCATTGTTGGGCATGGACTCTCTAAATTGCAGGGCTCAGGTTTAGCTGCTCTGTGGTAAGGGGGAATCTCAGCTTCCCAACTGGGAATTGAGCCCCTGACCCCTGCATTGCAAGGCAGATTCTTAACCACTGGAAGAGGAGGGAAGTCCCAGAAATATTCCAATTTTTAAAGGAAGTAATATGACCTTGGGTTTGATGATGAATTTTTAAATGTACCTCCAAATGCATAATTCATGAAAGAGAAAATTAAAGAGGACCTTCTTAAAATTACAAATTTCTGCTCTGTGAAAGATACAGAAAATGAAAACATGAACCAGAGACAAGGAGAAAATAAAACAGCTGTCTGATGAAGGGCTTTTATCCAGAACATACACAGAACTCTTAAAACTCAACAAAAGAAACAACTTTTTAAATGGAAAACAATCTGAAAAGACACATCATGAAAGAATATAAGCCCATGAAAAAATACGCAGCTTTGCGTCATTCAGGAATAGCAAACTGAAACAATGAGATATCACTGTACCACTATTAGAGTGGCTAAAATCCAAAAACCTGACACCACCAAATGCTGATAAGGACGCAGAGCAGTGGGAGCTTCCACTCACTGCTAGTGGGGATGCAAAATGGTGGAGCCAGTTTGGAAGTCATTTAAGTTTCTACACAAGTGAATGTCGTCTTACCACACAATCTAGCAACAAGGTTGATGATTTGAAATCTTATTTCTACAAAAAGTCCTGCATGCAAATGTTCAGAGCAGCTGCCCCAAACTGGAAGCAATCAAGATGTCTTTCAAAAGGTGAAAGGATAAATTGAGACAGCCAGACAAACAATACTATTCAGTCAGTCAGTTCAGTCGCTCAGTCGTGTCTGACTCTTTGCGACCCCATGAACCACAGCACGCCAGGCCTCCCTGTCCATCACCAAACTCATGTCCATTGAGTCGGTGATGCCATCCAACCATCTTATCCTCTGTCATCCCCTTCTCCTCCCACCCTCAATCTTTCCAGCGTCAGGGTCTTTTCAAAAGAGTCAGCTCTTCGCATCAGGTGGCCAAAGTATTGGAGTTTCAGCTTCAACATCAGTCCTTCCAATGAACACCCAGGACTGATTTCCTTTAGGATGGACTGGCTGGATCTCCTTGCAGCCCAAGGGACTCTCAAGAGTCTTCTCCAACACCACAGTTCAAAAGCATCAATTCTTAGGCACTTAGCTTTCTTTATAGTCCAACTTTCACATCCATACATGACCACTGGAAAAACCATAGCCTTGACTAGACAGACCTTTCATTACTATTCAGTAATAAAAAGAAAGAGCTCTGAGCTATGAAGACAGAAGTGAGTCTTACATTTATTTTGCTAAGTGAAAGAAAAATAAATAGACAGAAGAGGCAACATATAGAATGATTCTATCGTGTGGCAGTCTGGAAAAAGTCAAAACCACAGAAACGGTGATTGCTAGGGGTGGGAGGCAGGGAGGGGGGCTTCCACAGGTGAAGCACTGCGGATTCTTTCAGGTCAATAAACTATTTTGTATGATGTTGTAATAGTGTACACAATACGGTATGCACTTGTCAAAACCCATTCATCTTTACAACACAACCATGTAGTCCAATGTTTTCAAATTCTAAACAATCATTTAGGAGGTCGAGGGGATCCCAGCAGGGAAGCACATGTGACTCGATGGTCGAACAGTATCACACATGTACGGAATGACCTCACCTCACCGAACAGAGCAGGAATGGAGGCAGAGGCTGACATCACTTACTGTGGAAATAAGTCAAGTCTATAAAAACACAAAGGAACTGCCTATAATTAACACATAAATAACATTTCCTGTGGGAGTATGAATTAAAAATTTTGATACTGCTATGCGCATACACACACTGGAATTGAATATAATTATTACAGAACGTAGACAGTGGGAGCCAAGTTTCCCAATGCTGGAATATGAATTTATAGACACACAAGGGAGGAAGCTAGAATGATTCTGTGATAACAGATTAGACCTGGAAACAGAAATGTGAACTCACTTTGTTTACCACAGGTTCAGATTACACAAACAAGTGTTACAGATATATGTCTATATGCTTCGTACACCACACATAAATCCTGCTGTCAGTTGAAACGACACCTAAGCAGCAACAAGCACACAAAGCACTCAGATTTGGTCTCTAATACCATTCTTCAAATAAAAGGACCAAGGTTTTTTGGAGAAATAACTGATTCAAGGGCTGGGGCAGGAAATATACAAGATGAGCTTGGAGCCTGTAGTGACACATTCTCCCAACCTGGCTTTTATTTGCTTGATTTCAATGCTTCCTATCATTAGAGAACCATCTTCTTAAACTGTAACTCAACTAAAAGCGGTATCATGCGTACTTGACTTTCCTATGAACATATCTTACATTATGCTGTCCCACTTTAAATAAACTTGCATTCCATCTGTTGTTTACTTTCATACAATGCTTTTCTCATCAAAACACAAATTTAAGAAGTACTAGGAGTTCTCCATTATCAGTGGTTGTTACAGCTCTGGGTCCATTCTAAAGTGACCTCATCTTATACATGGAAATATAAATACTGACCCAAATGACAGAGCAGAAAATGAGAAGCCTACTGTATTCCCAAAAAATTCGTAAATTCAGTACTCTACTAAACAGTCCTGATCAAGCCCTTTCATATTAAAAACCATTAAACTGGCTTTTAATCATTTAGGATTCACTCACACACAAAGAATTTTAATGGGATGACATAGGCTACCACAAGGGATAGTCTAAAGGTAAAAAACTGAGTTATTAAAAAGACTAAGAAAAAGAATATTTGCTTGATGCAACACGTTAAACTTGCTTTTCCTTCATAGTCTATGTCACCAAACACTAACTATACAATAGTAGCTTCCCATGAACCTTTAAAACCACTCCTCTATGACCAGCCTAGACAGCATATTAAAAAGCAGAGATATTACTTTACCAACAAAGGTCCGTCTAGTCAAGGCTATGGTTTTTCCAGTGGTCATGTATGGATGTGAAAATTGGACTATAAAGAAAGCTGAGCACAGAAGAATTGATGCTTTTGAACTGTGGTGTTGGAGAAGACTCTTGAGAGTCCCTTGGGCTGCAAGGAGATCCAACCAATCCATTCTAAAGGAGATCAGTCCTGGGTGTTCTTTGGAAGGACTGATGCTGAAGCTGAAACTCCAATACTTTGGCCACCTGATGTGAAGAGCTGACTCTTCTGAAAAGACCCTGATGCTAGGAAAGATTGAGGACAAGAGGAGAAAGAGACGACAGAGGATGAGATGGTTGGATGGCATCACCGACTCAATGGACATGAGTTTGGGTTATCTCCAGGAGCTGGTGATGGACAGAGAGGCCTGGAGTGCTGCAGTTCATGGGGTCGCAGAGTCGGACATGACTGAGCGACTGAACTGAACTATGATCAAATTCAGCTTCCACATTTTTCAGCTCTCACTCCCTTCTACATGCACTCCCGTCTATGGATTCTTCCTCCTAGATCCTGAACACCTGAGTCCCACAATTTAATTTTTCACTAAGAACTTTCTAAAATAATCAGTTAAGGGAGTTCCCCAGTGGCCTAGTCGTTACAATCCCAGGATTTCACTGCCATGTCCCAGGGCTCAATCCCTGGTCAGGGAACTGAGATTCACCATGTAGCCAAATTAACTAACCAGCTTAAAAAAAAGAAAAAAGCAATCATCATTTTTACAGTTCACATAATTTTCATCTTGCCTCTGTGGCATCCCACCCACTGTGCTTGTTGTAACACCTTGTTTTCCCTCTGGGGAAGCACCCATTGCCCAGGGTCTCAGTTCACATCACTAATCATTGTTACATATTAAAGAGAAAATCATAAACTTGGTCTTTACTAAGTTTTATAAGACCTCTAATCTTCTAATAATTCACTTTAGAAGAAAAACTCCATTCACTTCAGGACTCCACTGGTTACGCAAGCATTAACTGCCACCCTGCCCTGACCAACTCAGATATTCCTCTGAAACTATATACATTACTCTCCTAATCTCTGAAATGACTATTTACATTCAACCTAATTCCATGCTTAAAAAACAAAAACATATAGCTCACAAAACAAAAACACAAATATAGTGATTATTATGGTGGGGTCATTGAAAAGGTCTAGTCAGACATCAATAACTTACTTTAAAAAAAAAGAAAAACATACTCATTATAAAGCTTAAATTATGCCAATCTACTTCAAAATAAATTGCAAGGAGCAGAGTCAGGTAGGCAAAGGACCTGAATAGACATTTTTCCAAGGAAGATACACACATGGCCAAAAAGCAAATCAAGCACAAATCAAAACCACAATGAGACACCACGCCACGTCCATGAGAGTGGCTACTGTAAAAATAACAACAGAAATAACCAGTGTTGGTGAGGAGGTGGAGAAACGAATTCATGTGCACTGCTGGTGGGAATGTAAAATGGAGAATATAATTTAAATCAGTTTATACAAGTCTACCCCAAAACTATAAAAATCACTTCAATCCTCACGCAGCTTTCACAGATCCTCTTAAAAAGTAAATACTGAGAGGCAAGTAAACATTCAGCCTTTTGGAAGACTGACAAGTGGCGCTTCTGTAGCACACAGACAGTGATGAACTGCTGCTACTGCCAGCGCCCACCCAGGCTGCAGACGGGAGCCGGTGCGCAGCCTGTTAGGAGCCCAGCCGCTCCCCATCGCTCTCGTTGCCGCCCCAACACCACCGCCCCCACCACCCTGCTTGGGTCTGTGGAAAAACGGTCTTCCACGAAACCAATCCCTGGTGCCCAAAAACTTAGGGACTGCTGCCTTACAGGTTCCCGTCCTCTATTGGAAAGAAAAATAAAAAGCATGACTCCTCATTCAAATTTAAACTGTTTTACAAAACATTAGAAAACCAATTATGCAAACTAAAACCAAAACAAGGTATTACTACCCACCAATTAGAATAAAGTTAGTTTTTAAAAACAAAGACAATATCAAGGGCTGACAAAGATACCAACAACTGGACACACATTCAGTACTAGTGGGAATGCCAAATGGTACAGCTAGTTCAGTAGTTTCTTGTAAACATATTTTCTGTTGACCATATTCTAGTCCATGAAACAAATCTTAATAAATCTGTAAGGACTGGAATAACATAAATAATGTACTCTGACAACTCCACAACATACTTCTAAATAAACCATAGGTTGAATAAGAAATCAAATAAGAGATATGAATTGGATGAAAATGAAAAGGTGACATCTCAAGAGTTTGTGGGATGCAGCTATAGCAGTGCTCAGAGAAAATTTATATACCAAATGCCAACAATCAGAAAAGAAAAAGGTCTCAAATCAGTGATCTAAGATTGCACTCTAAGAAACTAATAAAGAGCAAATTAAACCCAAAGCAAGCAGAAGAAAGGACATGATAAAGATCAGAGCAGAAATCAGTAAACGAGAAAACAGAAAAATATTAGAGAAAATCAATGAAAACCAGAAGCTGGTTCTTCAAAAAGATCAGTAATACTGACAATCCTCTAGCCAAACTGATCAAGGACTAAAGACAAAAAACACAAATAACCAGCATTAAGAATGAAACAAGGGATATACCTCTAGATCTTAAAGACATTAAAAGGAAAATAAGAGAACATTATGAACAGCTTTATGCTGATAAATTCATCAATTTAAATGAACCAGATACATTTCTTTGGCAAATTACTAAAGCTTGCTTAAGAAACAGATAACCTAAATCATTCTATGTTTATTAAATAAATTGAATCTGTCTGTAAAAATCTTCCCACAAAGAAAACTCCTGGCCAAGATGGCTCCACTGGTGAATTTTACCAAAGTGTAAGGAAAACAATACCAGCTGTAAACAAACTTCTTACAGAAAATTGAAACAGAGGGAAAACACATCCCAACTCATTCTATGAAGTCAGTGCGTCTTCATGCCAAAACCAGAAAAAGAAGTTATAAAAAAGAAAAACTACAGACCAATATCCCTTATGAACAGAGTCACAAATATCTCAGACACAAACTTATCTCCAATAAGAACTCATAATTATAGAATACACAAAAACTGTAGAAGTCAATAAGAAGACAAATACCCAATAAAAAGGGGGCAAAAGATAGGAATGGAAAAGTATTCATATCCAAGGAGGAGGATTTATAGATGGTAAAGAAGTCCATGAGAAGATGCCCAAAATCTTTAGTCCTTAGGAAAATGTAAATTAAAAATACAAATAATATCACACACCTACTGGAATGACTAAAATTAAAAGGCTGACCATACCAGTATTTCTGAGAATGTGGAGCAACCAGAATTCTGACATACTGCTGGTGGGGATGTAGAACAGTACAACTACTTTGGGAAAAGTTGGGCCGATTCTTAGAACCTTGAAATATACATCAACCATATGACCCAGGGATTCTACTCCATGGTATTTACCAAAGATGAAAACACATGTCCATATAAAGACCTGTCCATGAATGTATACAGTGGCTTTATTTGTAACAGCGCCTAATTGGAAGCAACCCAATGACCACCAACAGGTGACCACATAAAGTAACTGTGTAATATCCACATGATGGGATATCAATCAATAATAAAAAGGAACAAACTAGTGATATACACAACAAACTGGATGAATCTCAAGATAATTTGGTTGAGTGAAAATAATCCAGACAAGCAAGAGCACATACTCTATATCTACATAACATTCTAGAAAATGCAAAGTAATAAATAGTGACAGAAAGCAGATCAGAAACACACAGAAATAGTTACCAGGAAACAAGAGCAATGAATTACCTTTGGGCTTTAGGAAATTAGGAGGTGAAAGATGGGTGTTTGCTATCCTGAAAATGGTGGTGATTCTACAGGCCCACTCCTATGTCAAAACTCATCAAAATGCACACTTTAAATATGTCCAGTTTATTTTACAGCAAATATACCTCAATAAGGCTGTTAAACAAATTAAAACCACCAGATATCAGGGACTTCCTGATAGTAGTTAAGAATCTGCTTTCCAATGCAGGGGACTCGGGTTCAGTCCCTGGTGGGGAAACTAAGATACCACACGCCACCAGACAACTAAGCCCGAGAGCCTCAACTGGAGAACCAGCGCACGGCAACTACTGAGTCCAGGGCTGTGGCGCCTGCGCAATGCAAGGAAAAACCATGCCTGCCACAACTAACACTGAGGCAGCCAAAAATAAATAAATATTAAGAAAAAAAAAAAAAAAAACACCACACCAGGTATCACTACGCCCCTACCAGAATGGCTTTAAATACATATTAAGGATATTTTGCAGGGCAAGGATACCAGCAACTGGGAACTCTCATTCACTGCTGGTGGTAATGCAGAGCAGTACCGCTACTACGGAAAGCACTTTGGCAATTTCTTAAACATACGTTTATGATCTAGCAATTCCTCTTCTAGGTATTTATCCAAGAAAAATAAAAGCATAAGTCCTTGCAAAGGCCTTACGTGAACATCCGTAACAGCTTTATTCATAACAGCCAGAAACTGGAAATGACCCAGAGGCCTATCAACTGGTGAATGCCTAAACCAACTGTGGTACAACCCTCTGTAAAACAGGAAACAACACAAACTTCAGAAGATCCCTGTGAGAATGGGTAGAGAAAACATGAAAAAGTACTTAGTAAACTATAAAGCATGATAAAAAAGCATCGCATTAATCACAGCTTCCTCAAGGAAACCAAATGGAGACAGAAAAGCACCAACCATATAGAGTATATAACCTTCAATGTCTGGCTTGTTTTGCTTAGAACAATGCTAAGCAATGTCGCTGCTCACGCCGTTTTATTGTTGACTTTTATTTTAGTGTATGTATATTGTAACACAATAAAACTATTTTTTAAAACAAACCAGTAATATACAGCAACATACAGGCAATTTTCAGCTTAACTTTTAAAGATACTGCTCTAACTTCAAAATGTTATTAATAGTTTGAATTCTCCAGTGGTGAAGGAGCACAGGACTCAGGGATGAAGGACTGAAATTTAAATCAGGGCTTGATTTAGCAGCTCACAGGCCCTCAGCACCTGAACTATCTAAAAAACAAAAGAAAGAATACACACCTCCAAAGATCCTTATGAAAATGGAAAGAGAAAAAGTACTCTGTAAACTGGGATGCATGATACAAAACATTCACATTAATTAGCACTTACTCAAAGAGAACACTCACAACTGAATGATTGCTTTTAAAATGAGCCCCTTGATGACCCAGAGAGACGTTGTGGGGAGGGGGGGTGGGAGGGAGGTTCAGGTTTGGGAATGCATGTACACCCGTGGTGGATTCATGTCAATGTATGGCAAAACCAATACAGAATTGTAAAGTAAAATAAAAAAGAAATAAATTTTTAAAAAATAAAATAAAATAATAATAAAAAAATAAATAAAAAAAATAAAATGAGCCCCTTGTCAAATGTCCCTGTTTCTGCCTCTTGCTAGCTATGTAACCTCAGACAAGGCAACCAACCTCTCTGAGCCTCAGCATTTTTTCCATTTGTGAAAGGGAGCTGATTAATAGTATATATCACATGTTGGGAGAGTTAAACAAGTAAATATGCGTAAAGCACTTGGTATAATCCCTAGCACATGTTAAGTACTTTGTAAGTTTTAGCTCTTAATACAAAAATACTATTATTACCCTAGGAGACCTAACAGTAGCCTCCATCCTGCCCACCCAAGCTGTCGTAGTGCAGGTCATATTAGTGATCCAGATCACTGCGTCTCACTTTTAGTGAAAGACGGCATCACCTGGAGAGCTGCTTTAAAAAAAGATTCTTGGGACTTCCCTGATGGTCCAGTGGTTAAGACTCTGAGCATCCACTGCAGGGGACACCAGTTCAACACCAGGTCTGGGAACTAAGATCCCACATGCCACACAGTGTGGCAAAAAACATAAATAAAAACACGTTCTTTTAGACGAGTTTTAGATTCACAGATATACTGCAAAGATAGTACAGAGTTCCCATATACCCTGTACACTGCTCTCCCGAATACAAACATCTTACGTTAGTACAGTATATTCATCTCACTCCATGAACCAATACTGACAATATTCCTTAATTTTCCCCTAATGAACTTTTCCTGTTCTACGATCATATCCAAAACACCACATACACATTCTGTAGTCATATGCTGTAGATTAATGAAATCCCAGATATTCCAATGAGAGTAGGTTTGAGGTGGGGCCCAAAAATGTGCATTTCTAACAAGTTCCCAAGGGTTGCTGATGCAGCCAATCTGAAAGCTCACTTAGAACAGCAGTGATTTAGATTGCAGACTCCAGAACCACCGCTGTTCAACACAGCAGCCACTGCTAAGTAAATGCGCCTACTGAGCATGTAACTTGTGGCTAACCTAAACTGAGGCGTGCTATAAGTGTAAAACACACATGGGAGTCTGAAGCTGTCATACAGACAAAATAATAATAATATTTACCTCATGGCTTCTTTGTAACTTTCTTAGTTATCATGTGAGTACTAAAAGCTTGAGAATTACAAAGGTGACTGGCATCACATTTCCACACGAAAGCAGTAGTCTGAGGTCCTGGCAGCACTGGTATTACATGGGCTTTAAGAAGTTCAGGTGATTTCCATGTACACTAAAATTTGAGAAGCACCAGACTATCAAGGCAAGGGGTGCTTAGAGAGGTCATGATCTGATAGTTCAGTTCAATTACAAAACTGGTCAACTGTACACTGCAACTGCAAAATATTAAGTCAATAAAACAGGGAAATGGCTGAATCACTGCAAAGCCATCCAAAAATGAGGATGTGGCACAATTAGAACAGTTAACAATTAAAGAAACCACAAAGGTAGCGGCCCAACTGGTTCCTCAAAAGAGCATGATTTTGAAGCACAATGATGCTATGCAGTACCATCCTGCCTTTTCACTTTTGATTCATTCAACAAAACAATGCATATTTGCAAGTACAACTAAAACTATTCTATATAAAAGTTTAACTTCACTCTTCTTTCTAATATAAAACTGTAATGCCCACTTTAGGCAGATTTACCTTAAACTGCTTTTTCCTAGCACCAGTTTTCTCATATAAGCAAAAATGAGTGTGTGAGTGTGAAAGTCGATCAGTCGTGTCTGACTCTTTGCAACCCTTTGGACTATACAGTCCATGGAATTCTCCAGGCCAGAATACTGGAGTGGGTAGCCTTTCCCTTCTCCAGGGGATCTTCCCAACCCAGGGATCAAACCCAGGTCTCCCACATTGCAGGCGGACTCTTTACCAGCTGAGCCATCAAAAAAGCTGCTGCTGCTAAGTCGCTTCAGTTGTGTCCGACTCTGTGCGACCCCATAGACGGCAGCCCACCAGGCTCCCCTGTCCCTGGGATTCTCCAGGCAAGAACACTGGAGTGGGTTGCCATTTCCTTCTCCAATGCATGAAAGTGAAAAGTGAAAGTGAAGTCGCTCAGTCGGTCGGACTCTTTAGCGACCCCTGGACTGCAGCCTACCAGGCTCCTCCATCCATGGGATTTTCCAGGCAAGAGCACTGGAGTGGGGTGCCATCAAGGAAGCTACCATTTAGTAATTTTACACAGCATCATATTCACTGTCTTAATTAAACTGTTTGTTATCCTTTTTATTCTCAGAATTGTCAACTGCATCATTTGAAGTACTTTACATTTGTAAAACACATTTTCTGTCAACCTAATAAAAAAAAGCACTCAGCAGATACTTTATTAATGAAAGAACCGCCAAATGACTGACTACAAATAATACACTGTTTTTCTGCAGTATTTACATATTTTCACTTGTGCCTCACAACAACTAGTGTAGTATGTAAAAAAAAAGAAACACACTAAAGATACATAAAATATTGACTATATGTGGACAACCCCTCTATACAGATGGCATCACATTAACAATCAGTGCGTTAGCAATCTTCTCCAACTTCTGTCCTCCATAAAGTAGGAACAGAAGCCTACCACCCCATACTGGGGCATGCACATGCAATATGGTACATTAGGCTTCATTCAACTCATTTTTCCCGAAAAGAGTCCCTTTCCAGACCAGCACAGCTTCCTGAAACCAGGGGTCACGCCGACATGCCTAGCTCCTCAGGTTCTTCCAGTTGCCCCACTCAGGGTCAAGTCTTTAGAGGCTGGTTCAAGCCAAACTCTGCTCAGAAACATTTCCAAGGCATTTTTTAAAACAGAGAGAAAGAGAGAGATACTGGCCCCAGCAGCCAGACCATCTACTCCAACCAAAAGATAACACAAAAGACATCCTGCCCTGTCAGGCACCCTCCTGCGGATCAGGTAAGGAACACTGGCTATAGATCCACCTCTAGGCCACCGTTTCCCAGCATCTGGGTATGAAAGAGGCGCGGCCAGGAGCTGGACGTTTTTGAGCCACCCTTCACTGTAACATTCAGAGTCTTCCAAGGTCTCACCTTCAGAAGCTGAGAGGCAGAATCTTAATCAGAACCCGGGTGGACTCTTCATTCAAAGTTCCTTCCTTCCTCCCCGTATTCACCTCCCGTTAGGAACACATGCCTAAATGTTCAAAAAAATCTACCACCGGGGCTTCTCTGGCAGTCTGATGGATAAGAATCCGCCTTGCAATGCAGGTGACATGGGTTCGATCCCTGGTCCCAGAAGATCCTACAGGCCGCGGAGCAGCTAAGCCCTTGAGACACAACTACCTGCCCCAACTACTGAAGCCCGCACTCTAGAGCCCAGAGGACACAAGAGAAGCCACAGCAATGAGAAGACCACTCACCACAACGAACGGTTGCCCCTGCTTCCCGCAACTAGAGAACGCCGGCGCGCAGCAAACGAAGACCCAGCACAGCTCAAAATAACGTAAACAAATCTTTTTTTAATTACCTCCCATGTCTTAATTAACCATAAAGCAACACGAATGTTAACAGCCTGTCCCGACAACAAATACTTCACTTGGAGACACATCAGAACTTTCATACAGCCACGCTTTGAACATGCTCGCCTTCGCAAGTGCCTGGAAAACGGCGGCTGCCGTCAGGAGGAAAACATCACCACGCCTCGAGAATGACCCTGTGGCCTTTTCGTGTCAAAGGGTCTGCGGTAACTTCAGACGCCACACGTCAAGGACAGTCATCCTTAGAAGACAATACACACACACTCACACACACCCGAGAAGAGCGCAGAGGGTTTTCTGAAATTAAAAACGGTGGAGGAGAATCCTCGCAGAAGGGCTAGAAAGCAGCAGATGCCCACTGAGCAGGGGCGGGGCGCCTCTAGAAGCTGCAGCAGCCCCCATGCCCAGTCTGGGGGATCAATAGCCTTCGAGGAGCCCCAAGTCGGCTCCTGGGGCTGCTGGGCGGGCGGGGGTTGCACCCCCTGCAGCAGTTGAGGAGCGGGCTCGCCGCCGGCGGGAGGCCAGAAAGGAGGGCGGCACCGCCAGCCTTTTACACACACACACACACACACACACACACACACACACACACAGCCCGCCACCCTCCTTCCTGGGGGCGGGGCGGCGGGCACTGCCCTCTCACAGGAAGTCAGGAAACCCGGGGGGCAGAGGAGCCACAACTTCCAGCCATTTAAAACCCCGTCGCCCACGTCGGCCGAGCGGCCGGCAGTGGCCCGGCGCCCGGACCCCGCCTGCCGCGCCCCCGGCCGCACCTCGCGCACCCCGGCGTCGCCGCGCGCCCGCACACGCCTCCTCCGGCCCCGCAGCCCCGGCCCCGGGCGCCTTTGTGCAGCGCCGCCCCGACCTGCCCTCCGCCCGGGCTCCCTCTCCCCACCAACCTCACCGAGGGCCCGGCGGCTTCGCCGGGGGGGCGGTTCCCTCCTGGCCCGGCTCGGCGGCGGCGGGGCGCCCAGACGAACCTGAAGGGCGCTCACTCAGCGGCGGCCGCGGCCGGCGCGTCCCCGCAGGCGGCTCTCCCGGGGCGGGTGAGTTCCAGGGCACGTCGGAGCGCGCCGGCGCGGGGGCGGGGCGGGGCGGGGCCACGTGACGGGGCGGGGCGCGGCGCACGTGACCGCCGGGCGGGCGCCGGGGGAGCGGGCGGCGTGGATCCGGGAGAAGGAGGGGAGAGGTGGGGGGAGGGGAGAGGCGGGGGGAGGGGCCGAGGATCGCAGCGGGCGCGCGAGCTGCTCGCCGAGGGAGGCGGGCGGTGGCGCTTTTAAACGCCAAGTGGGAAAAGTTGAGAGGCCGGTGGGGAAAACGAGGGAAGGGCGGAAGGAAAACGGCCCGAGTCCTGGGGTGGCAGGAGTGGGGCCCAGAGGAGAAGGGGGCGTGGGCCCGCCTGTCCCTTTTCTCGCCCGGGTAGGAGTGCAGCCGGGCGAGGGTCAGCCTTTCCGGGCCCAGAAATCGGAGAAAGTCCCCTCGCGACCTCACCTGACGGAAGGGAACTCTGGAGACCCTGGTCCACAACCCGGTCCCGGACTTTCGCCGGGACCACCCGGCAGAGTGCGAAAACAGCGCGCACACTCCGCGGGCGGGTGGGCGGCTCCAGGGCGGCTTCTGCCATGTGCAAGCCCCGTGGGGGCCACGATGTCATTGCCCAAAGTCACCCCAGCTTGCAGGATGACAGCACGGAATCCAGAAGTCGGAGGCATAACAGGCTTCCCTGGGGAGCCTGTGGCGGGAGTTCTGCTGAACTGGGAGTCGGGAGAGAGACCTGGCTTCTGCCATTGTCGCTTTGCCCTTCTCGACCTCAACTGTGAAAGGAGCATGTTGACGAGTCCAAAGCCTCTTTCTATGATTCAAGGACAGAAAAATCACTGCTATATATTCGGACTGCAGAAAACATTCGTTACTAACCAATTGTTGATTGTGTCAATTATGGCGCAGAGATGAAATTTCAATAAAACAAGCAAAAGAAAAAAGGTCAGGGTGTGATTCAAGAGCCAGTCTCTGGAACTGGCTCTTTTGTGTTCTTCACATCGTGCTTGAAGATGCTGTTGTGTCTGACTTCCCCGTCACAAGCTGAACTCCCAGTTATCCTGTAGTAACTGCAAAGATCCCAATGGGATATTGGCAAGACTTTAACACCTGTAGTTTACTGACTTACTATAAAATTAAATCTTAATGGCGGAGCTAAAGTTTTAAGATCTTCTTTTAGGAAGAAAAGGATTTCCTGGCGGTCCAGTGGTTAAGACTCAGCAATCCCTGATCGGGGAACTAAGATCCTACATGCCTGCAGCACAGCCAAGAAAGGAAAAAGAAAGAAAACAAGCACAAGCCTGAGGCCATACTTTCTCTGACCATCCACTGGACAATACACCCACTTTCCTTGGCATCACTTGGCCTTTCTGTCTCCCTCACTTTCTAACAAGTAACATTTTGCATGCCCTTGTTCAGCAGACAAGAGTACTGCTGGTGTATGCTTCTGACACTGTTTTCCATAAAACCCCTGGGATCTCTTTATAGAACCAAAACAGGGATAGACAGCAAAAGGGAAGCTGTGCCCTGATGGACATGTGCTGATGACCTTATCTTCCGTGTTTCCCAAGCCTGAGTTGGACACCCGTGGTTTCAGCTTCAGATAGAACTAAACAGTTTGCACACACTTGCTGATCTGTACCTAACTCCACTTCCTATTTCGCAACCTAGTCTCAGATGCTAACATAATGCCCACAGTATGCTGATCACTACCAACAGCAGATGGAGTCAGATAAAAAGAGCTCTCGCCCAAGTGTGTTGTTTAAAAGGACCTGATGGAAAGCTATGAAATCATATGCAACATTGCCTCTAGTCAGTTTTAAATAACACTGGTAGCATACGTCTGGTGCCTGTGCCCAGGATCGCAACAGATCATTTTCAGGATATTGACATTTAACTTGTGTCTTAAGAAGTAGCATAGAGTTCTAAAATGTATGCTCCACAGAGGCAGAGATTTGAGTCTGATTTGTTTAGGTAAGTAGTTCCAAAAGCCTAAAAGCACTTGGCATGCAATAGACGCACAGTTAATTTCTATTGAATGTATTTTTGAATGAAAACGTTCTCTAAATTGCCAAATAAATTTGTCCTTTCTTCCTTATTCTTTAATAGGTAACCCACTTTGTGCATTTCTGAATGAAATGAAAAAGGCATAAAATTATATCTGGCCCCACTGCTTTGGCTGAAATATATAGAAAGAAGAATTTGGCAGTGTCTATCAAAATTGCAAATGTATGCATACTCTGAACCTCCAATTTCACCTCTAGGGATCTAGCCCACATATGTAGTTCCCACATATGAGAAATGACAAGGTATTTCTTATCCTTGAAACAGCTTAAATATATCCATCAACAAGACAATAAATTATGATATAACCATACATTTGATCACTATGTAGTTGTTAACAACAACAACCACAACAAAAAGTTCTTCGTGTTTTAATATTGAGATTTCTGGGGCTTCCTTGGTGGCTGCATGGTAAAGAATCTGCCTGCCAATGCAGGAGACACGGGTTCGATCCCTGTTCTGGGAAGATCCTACATGCTGTGAAGCAACTGAGCCTGTATTCCAGAACCCGGGAATCACAACTTCTGAAGCCCCAGGATTTACAGCCCATGCTCTGCAACAAGAGAAGCCACTGCAGTGGGAAGCCTGCACCCCACAACTAGAGAGTAACCCCTGCTTGCTGCAACTAGAGAAAAGCCCACACAGGAATGGAGACCCAGCACAGCCAAAAACTAAATAATAAATACATTTTTTTTAAATTAAGATTTCCAAGATTTTTTGTTCAATGAAAAAAGCAGAAAAATGGAACAGAATAATGTACTAACATGTATATGTATTAAACTAGGACAAAGCAACTGTTGAGTTATGAGAAATCTGTGGATGGAAGATATAGAAAGGACTTCTCACTGTACTCCTATTTAAACTTTGATATTCAAACCATGAAAAGGATTTATCTATTCAAACAAAAAAATATTTAGTATTTTCTAAATTTTCTAGTATCTTTATTTTGTTATTAAGACATTCAGGTTTCATCTATTTTATCAAAGTTCACCTGGTTAGAATGAGAATATCAGGTATATTAGTACACATTATCAGGTTTAAAAATTCAGAGTTATTTTCATTAAGTTCAACTATCTTTAACAATCTAAGAGTTACGATATTTAGTTTGGGGCTTAGTATAAATCATACCAAAAGTAGGTACATTTTCAAGAGTGCTTTATTTTTCTTTAAGTAGAGACTTAAGTTTTAATGAATTTGGATCCTCTGTTTTAGATACTAAAATAAAAATTTTATGGACCATTTGTTCATCTCCTAATTAAGGTTGAGAAAAAACACTGAAGGCATGTGCTTCTATATGTATCTGTTCACTGGCCCACTTGGTAATGCCAACTGCCTCCTGTTTCCACAGGTTACACAGATGCTCTAGAAATTATTTTGCCTAATATGTTTCAGTATTTGATTGTACTTATTTGTGGGCTTAATTTCCAGAAATATCAAAGGGAATTATAATTATAGGCATGGCATTCCAATTTACATAATACCATCTCTTTAAGGATTTTAAAAACTTTGTTAATATTGTCTTGTAAAATCTCACCATTTTCACCATATAAATTTACATAATCAGTTTTTTTACACCCATTAAAAACAAGTGCAGGCATGAATAATTACGACTTAGGGAAAATTGCCACCTGGAACTTCTTTTCAAAATGATATAGGCAGATGGGACTTCCTCCGCGGTCCAGTAGTTAAGACTCCAAGCTTCCACTGTAGGAGGCTCCAGTTTGATCTCTGGTCCAGGAACTAAGATCCCACAGGTGGTACAGTCCAGCCAACAAGTTTGGGGGGGAAAAAATTATATAGGTAGGGCCTTCTCGAACAAGAAAATTAGTTGTTTTTCCATTGCTAAGTCACGACCAGCTCTTTGCGACACTATGAACTGCATGCAGCATGCCAGGCTTCCCTGTCCTTCACTATCTCCCTGAGTTTGCTCAAACTCATGTCCACTGAGACAATGATGCCATCCAGCCATCTCATCCTCTGTCATCCCCTTCTACTCTTGCCTTCAATCTTTCCCAGAATCAGGATCTTCCAGTGAGTCAGCTCTTCGCATCAGGTCTGAAGTATTGAAGCTTCAACTTCAGCATCAGTCCTTCCAATGAATATTCAGGGTTGATATCCTTTACGATTGACTGGTTTGATCTCCTTGCAGTCCAAGGGACTCTCACGAGTCTTCTCCAACACCACAGTTCAAAAGCACCAGTTCTTCAGTGCTCAGCCTTCTTTATGGTCCAACTCTCACAACTGTACACGACTACCTGAAAAACCATAGCTTTGACTATATGGACCTTTGTCAGCAGAGAGATGTGTCTGCTTTTTAATATGCTGTGTCGCACGGAGTCAGACACAACTGAAGCGACTTAGCAGCAGCAGCAGCAGCAGCAGCAGGTTGTCATAGCTTTTCTTCCAAGGAGCAAGTGTCTTTTAATTTCATGGCTGCAGTCACAGTCCATGTTGATTTTGGAGCCCAAGAAGATGAAATCTATCACTGTTTCTACTTTTTCTCCATCTATTTGTGATGAAGACTGGATGCCATGATCTTCGCTTTGTGAATGTTGACTTTTAAGCCAGCTTTTTCACTCTCCTCTTTCACCTTCAACAAGAGGTTCCTCTTCACTTTCTGCCATTAAAGAGGTATCATGTGCATATCTGAGGTTATTTCTCCCAGAAATCTTGATTCCAGCTTGTGAGTCATCCAGTGCAGCATTTTGTATGATGTATTCTTCATATAAATTAAATAAGCCTTGACGTACTCCTTTCCCAATTTTGAACCAGTCCGTTGTTCCATGTCCGGTTCTAATTGTTGCTTCTTGTCCTGCATACAAGTTTCTCAGGAGGCAGATAATGTGGTCTGGTATTCCTATCTCTTTAAGAACATTCCACAGATAGTTGTGATCCACACAGTCCAAGGGCTTTGGCATAGTCAATGAAGCAGAAGTGGATGTTTTTTGGAATTCCTTTGCTTTTTCTATGATCCAGTGTATGTTGGTAGTTTGATCTCTGGTTCTTCTGCCTTTTCTAAATCCAGCTTGTACATCTGGAAGTTCTCAGTTCATTTACTGCTGAAGCCTAGCTTGAAGGATTTTGAGCATAATCTTGTTATCATGTGAAATGAGTGCAATTGTATAATAATATGAACATTCTATGACATTGCCTTTCTTTGGGATTGGAATGAAAACTGACCAATGCTGAAAATTAGTAAAATTTAGACTATTATCAGCCAATCAAATATATTTGTATTGATAATTTTTTCTGCCTATAGCCTCCAAATAAAATATGCATTCATTTCACTTTTGTATTTAACATTTTAAAAAGGCAGTAAGGAAATTACCCTAAAATAAAAATCAATAATCCATAATACATTGCTTAAGCCTTTTACATTGCGTGAAGAACAACATAGTTTAATGTTTACCAAAACTAGACAGTAGTGCAGTGTTTCAATGTGAAACATAGTTAAGGTAGAAATACTATTTCTTGATTTAAAAATAAAGCTACTCCCCTAACTAGAAACAAGGCAAGGATATCTGCTTTCACCACTTCTAGTCAATACTGTACCAGTGCTTCTTAGCAAGTAACTGGTGATAAGTAAATGTGCAGATAACACTTTATGTAAAGGTATGTAATTTGGTATCGTTGATGAAAGTGAAAGTTGCTCAGTCGTGTCTGACTCTTTGAGACCCCATGGACTATACAGTCCCAGAATTCTCCAGGCCAGAATACTCGAGTGGGTAGCCGTTCCCTTCTCCAGGGGATCGTCCCTGCCCAGGAATCGAACCAGGGTCTCCTGCACTGCAGATGGATTCTTTACCAGCTGAGCTACCAAGCATCCAAACAAATCATGTTAATAAAATCCATATGACAGGTGTATCAGGTTGGGTCGGAGGATTAAATGAGATAAAAGCATCTAGCCCCTTTTCCTGCCACCTAACATTGGGAAGATCCCCAGGAGAAGGAAACGGCAACCCACTCCAGTATTCTTGCCTGGGAAATCCCATGGACAGAGGAGCCTGGCGGGCTGTGGTCCATGGGGTCTCAAGAGTCGGATACAACTTTGGGACTAAACGATCAACATTGGGCAGATGGTCAGTAATTGATAAAACTGAAGTTCTGTAGAGTTTTTTTCAACTCTTAGCAAAAAGAGTAATTTGTTATAAAATTGTTATAAAGTTTACAGATTTACACAGGTAGAAGATGAAAGTATACCTCTTTCTTTGGTTGGGTCCTCCAGTAAGTGACCTGAGGCAAGGGTTAAAGTACAAGAAGATTGGAAGGTGATGGAAGGACCAGTGTTAGGGGTGAGGAAGTGAGTATGCCAAAGCCTTTGACTGTGTGGATCACAATAAACTGTGGAAAATTCTGAAAGAGATGGGAATACCAGACCACCTGACCTGCCTCTTGAGAAATCTATATGCAGGTCAGGAAGCAGCAGTTAGAACTGGACATGGAACAACAGACTGGTTCCAAATAGGAAAAGGAGTACGTCAAGGCTGTATATTGTCACCCTGCTTATTTAACTTATATGCAGAGTACATCATGAGAAACGCCGGGCTGGAAGAAGCACAAGCTGGAATCAAGATTGCGGGAGAAATATCAATAACCTCAGATATGCAGATGACACCACCGTTATGGCAGAAAGTGAAGAGAAACTGAAAAGCCTCTTGAAAGTAAAAGAGGAGAGTGAAAAAGTTGGCTTAAAGCTCAACATTCAGAAAACGAAGATCATGGCTTCTGGTCCCATCACTTCATAGCAAATAGATGGGGAAACAGTGGAAACAGTGTCAGACTTTATCTTTTCGGGCTCCAAAATCACTGCAGATGGTGATTGCAGCCATGAAATTAAAAGACGCTTACTCCTTGGAAGAAAAGTTATGACCAACCTAGACAGCATATTCAAAAGCAGAGACGTTACTCTGCCAACAAAGGTCCATCTAGTCAAGGCTATGATTTTTCCAGTGGTCATATATGGATGTGAGAGTTGGACTGTGAAGAAAGCTGAGCGCCAAAGAATTGATGCTTTCGAACTGTGGTGTTGGAGAAGACTCTTGAGAGTCCCTTGGACTGCAAGGAGATCCAACCAGTCCATTCTAAAGGAGATCAGCCCTGGGATTTCTTTGGAAGGAATGATGCTAAAGCTGAAACTCCAGTACTTTGGCCACCTCATGTGAAGAGTTGACTCACTGGAAAAAACTCTGATGCTGGGAGGGATTGAGGGCAGGAGGAAAAGGGGACGACAGAGGATGAGATGGCTGGATGGCATCACCGATTCAATGGACGTGAGTTTGAGTGAACTCTGGGAGATGGTGATGGACAGGGAGGCCTGGCGTGCTGCAGTTCATGGGGTTGCAAAGAGTCAGACACGACTGAGCGACTGAACTGAACTGAACTGAACTGAAGTGAGATGGGGAAGAAGGCAGTCCCTCCAGGGTGCTGAATCCAGCCTCCAGGCACTTGTAGGTTAATCCCACTATGGAGATTCTGAGAGCCAAGAAATAATAACCTCTCTTTTATTTTCTAATACAACTGAGCGGCTCTAAGCTCAAATACAAACTTTATTTCGTGGGATTTTCAAAACATATGTGCGGATGGAGCTGGCCAGCACAAATGCATTTTCCCAAATATGCTCCATGAGTCCTCCAGCTCCACAACAGCAGGAGCCTAGGCCACTTTTACTTGAGCCTGTAAAATTTACATTGTTTGCAGCCTTTGTACTTTCAATTCACCCTAATAATCATGACTAACATTTGATTGAGGAATCAATCCTGGAGAATTGTCTCAGTTCCACACTTCAAAAGTCACATTTTGGGGGGGGAGTAAATTAGGAGGTTGGGATTAACATATACACGCCATTATACATAAAATAGATAATCAACAAGGACCTACTGTATAACATAGGGAACTCTACTCAAAACTCTTTAATAATCCATGAGGGAAGAATCTGATAAAGAATAAATATAAGTAAATGAATAACCAAGGTATTTTGCTATACAACAGAAAATAACACAACATTGTAAATCAACTATACTCCAACATAAAATAAAAACTTTAATAAATTTCAAAAAACAAACATGTTTTTGTACAATCCAAATTATATTTAAAATATTAGAATGTTAAAATGCACATTGTCCTCTTTATTGCTACACTGAAGTATAACCATATCAATTCCCAGCATAAATCCAAATGTGATGATACTACAAAACTCTCAGTCAGATCAACCATAAATCAGATATCTTGGCAATATAGACCATCCAAATAGCTGAGAACCAAAAAATAAGAAAAAAGAAAAAAGGGCAAGCCATGTTGGCACTGAAGCAGAACAGAATTCATGCACAGAACTTTTACTGGATCCAAAATTCTGAATTCATCAGGCTGGTTATTCTCCACCCCAACCACTATGCCCAGATGCCTTCTCCAGCCTTCTCTGCCCTGCTTCATGCCCTGGAGGCTAACCCCTTGCGATTGCATCACAGCCAGGCTCCCTTGCCCTGTGGCTCTTGGTTGGAAGGCGCTGACAGAGGTTAAAGGGTGGACAGAGAGAAAGGCCAGGATGTCCACTTCTCTCCATTCTCTGCCTCGAAAGTTCTGGTGGAAAGGGAGCTGTTCACTGCCCCAAATGCAGTTCCCCGCCCCAAATGCAGTTCCCCAAGGAAGCCCTTCTGCATGCTTCGCGCTCTCTCCAGGCTCTGGGACCCTGGTCTTTCCTCCTCTACCCAGAGGCCAGGCCTGAGGATGGCTTCTGGCTGCAAACCTCACTCCTTTATCTGTTCCTTTTCCCCACCCTCACTTCCGAGAATAGTTCCAGCGCCTTCATTAAATTCACTTAGCTGGACCTTTTCCTGATGGGACCCTGGCTGACACATTTGGTTAACTGACTTCCTAACCAGGAACAGATTAAAAATATAACAGGCCTGGGAGATCCCTGGTGGCCTGGCAGTTAGGATTCTGCGCTTTCACTCCAGGGCTCAAGCCCTAGTCGGGGAACTGGGATCCTCAAGCCATGTAAAGCAGACCAAAAGACAAAGAAATATAACAGGCCCTTGGCAATTTTTTTGTGCCACTGAAATTAGAAGGATTCCAAGGAATACTTCAGCAAAAATAATAATGACCAACATCTGAAGGCAAGTGAAATGAGAAAATACTATATAAAAAGCAGGAAAAAGAAAAAAAGCAACTAGTGCTCAGAGCTGTCTTGAACACATTTAGTAAAGGCTTTTCAAGAACTCTGGAGGTCATTGACCTTTTTTCATGATGTTGATTTGGAAGACTTTTAAGTGCTCCTAGTCCTTGAAGCTTGGCGGCAATCATCCTAAAAGCTGTTGTTTAGTCGCTCAGTCGAGTCCAGCTTTCTGCAACCTATGGACTCCTCTGTCCCCCCAGGCTCCTCTGTCCAGGGGATTTCCCAGGCAAGAGTACTGCAGTGGGTTGCCACTTCCTTCTCCAGGGGATCTTCCCGACCCAGGGATCGAACCCACAACTCCTGCGTTGGCAAGCGGGTTCTTTACCACTGAGCCACCTGGGAAGCACCTGTAAACCTCTCCAAAGGAAACTTTTTAAAATAAAAATTCAGGCTTCACTAGGCCTGGAGAATTCTTTGAACAGAGGAGACTGGTGGGCTACAGTCCATGGGGTCGCAGAGAGTCGGACACGACTGAGCAACTAATACTTTCAGGAACCTCTACAGCTGCTTCTCTGCGTCTCAGGGATGACTCTAACCATTGGAATGGAGAAAGGAGAGGAGAGCATCTACCAAAAACACGGTCTCCACCATCAGTTTACATCAGCGCCATTACAGGGAAAACCAACCCATTGCCACTAGATGCCAGCTAATGCTCTAGGTATTCAGATTTGTTTTCTCAAATTTGAGTCTCTATAAGTCTAAGAGAATTGATTATACTTTTCATTTTTATTTCTATTCATACTATTCATTTTAATTTCTAAAAACACAATAAGCAACATCATAAGACAAACCATTCACTAGAAGGAATACATTTTAAGTAAAAGATGAGTTGTATCTTAATACAGCTAGTTAAGAAAAGGAAGTACATCACCAATTCTTTAGATCCACTATGCCTAGTTATTGAAGAATTTATGTTGAAATTGAATTTTTGACAGGGGAAAAACATTCAACTTCCAGGGAACACTGTACGACATCTGTTGATAAGATCATGACAGCATTTACGTAGCTGTCATGGTAACCAGAATTTAATCCTCCATTAGTGTCTTGGAACAGCCAGGCACCCCAGGAAGCGAGGAGGATGATTCAGCCGATGGCACGCTCCCTTCCTTGTGAGTCAGGAAAATACCAAAGCTCCCACTCAGTGTTGTCAGGGTACCTTATATGAGACATAAAATGCAGCCACTCTGTGATCTGTGACACGGGCCACAGGGTCTTCATTACGCAGACCTGTAAAATCTATTTTCATTGATTTTGAGATCAACTTTTACACTGTGCTATGGGCAGGTTTTACTTTCCTTTTTGTCTTTTAGGCAAACATATATATTAGTATGTATTTTAAATAACATGCTGCCGGTATGTTTTCTGTGGTTATTTGTTTGTTTCTGGCCACACCTCTTGGCTTGCAGGATCTTAGTTTCCCAGCCATGGATTGAACCCAGGCTTCAGCAGTGAAAACACCGAGTCCTAACCACTGGACTGCCAGGAAATTCCTTCCTCTGCCCCCTTTTAAAAAAAAACAACATATTATCATATTTGCAACTTATTCTTCACTGTCATCTTTTGGGTGCAAGGTCATTGGGAGAGTAAAACAGTTCTTTTTGCTGGCTTACCAGTTTGGTTTGAAAGTAAAAGATAAGATTGAAACTAATGGCTAAAATGAGGTATTTTTTAAATCTTCATTCCATGGTATAACAGCTGCAGAATCTAAAACGGTCAGAGCTATCAAATTCAAATCCAGGGTTGTGGTAAAGCCTCTGTGCTTTGTATAGAATTCTGAAAGGTCTGTGAGGTCTGAGTGAGCCATCTAATGGATCTGAATCACTGAAGATTTTGCACAGTGTACAAAATTGAAAAGATTCCATTTAACAGATGGAATAAAACTAGGCAAATAATATGGCTACTTTGAAAAATCACCAGAAAAGTTCTTGCCACATCGGACTTTCTTACCATTGCTTTTCAGTTTGATTGACATGGTCGTGCTCTTTGCACATGTGCATGGGCCTGCACAGAGCCAGCGAGGAGAGGATTTTGTGTATCTAAGAAGATATTAAATCCTAACTAGGATGGAGAAGGCATGTGATAGAAAATGAAAGTTCTTTAGTAGCTGGAGAGACCTAGAGGTGACCATGCTAAGTAAAGGAAGTCAGAGAGACAAATATCATATCATGTCACATGTGGCGTCTAAAACATGGCACACGTGAGCCCGTCTACAAAACAGAAACAGACGCACAGGCGCAGAGAACAGACGAGTGGTTGCCAGGGAGGAGGCAGGGCAGGGGCGGGGAAGGATGGACTGGCAGTTTGGGGTTAGCAGATGCAGACTATTACTTTTGAGGGGCAGGCAGCATGAGGGATCTTAGCTCCCCTACTGGGGATTGACCCTGTTCCCTCTGCAGTGAAAGCGTGGAGTCCTAACCACTAGCCCACCAGGGAAGCCCCCAGACTATTAAATTTAGAACAGATAAACAACAAGGTCCTACTGTATATCCAACCTCCTGGGAGAAACCATAATGGAAAAGAATATAGAAAAGAATATATGTGTACATGTATAACTGAATCACTTGGCTGTACAGCAGAAATTAATACAACATGGTAAATCAACTACAACAAAAAATAAAAATAAGATTTAATAGTTCTTTAATAGTTAAAGAAATGGGGAGGAAAAAGAAAAAACTCTCTCCCTTGGTTTGACAGATGATCTCAGCTCTCCATCTGAGCATGTGGCTTCTCTGGCCCCACTTGTAATTCACGTGTTTGAACTCTTGACCATTTGAATGTATCTACTAATACAGCTTCCCATAGCTTCAGCAAATAAGCCAACATGTTGCTTGTTCACTCAGGCTCTGATAAAGAAGGTTCTCCCCTGTACTGACATTCCGTTTTCTTAAGGCAGTCCACATCATTGCTGGACTTCATACACTTTTCCTTAAACAATGAACTGAAAAGAAAGAGATATTTTCTTAAATCATAAAGATTCCAGAGCCAGGACTTCCCTGGTAGTCCAGTGGCTGAGATGCAACACTCTCAATGCAGGGTCCCCAGGTTCAATCCCTGGTCAGGGAACTAGATCTCACATGCCACAGCTAAAGATCCCACGTGCAACAGTGAAGATTGAAGATCCTGCGTGCCCCAGCTAAGACTCGGCACAGTCAAATGAATAAATATTTTTTAAAAAAAGAAAAAGATTACAGAGCCCTCTTTGTGAGTGGCTATCAGATTTATTTCTTTTTGTCCTAGTCCATCTAATGAAGTGAGATTGCACACCCACTGCCAAACTGGTTCTGCTTCATTTTGGTGACCTTCATTCTCCTGGGTGTTTACAGTCCTGCTTAGGCTAATAGAGAAAGTGAGCTAGTGCCTTGCACGCAAGAGTCCCAGAAGAGTCCATTTGATTCAAGTCTGCTCTTTGACGCTTGTTTCTTAAACATTTAGACATATAGTGTTTTATATTTACATAAATTCACAGTCTGTTGTCGGACATTTTTACACCCATAGTTTAGCCTATGTGAAGTAATTATTTTTACTAGGAACAAAAATTTAGAGACTTTCCTGGTGGTAGAGACTTTCAGTGGCTGGGACTCCATGCTCCCAATACAGGGGGCCCAGGCTCTATCCCTAGTCGGGGAGCTAGATCCCACATGCCATAACTGGGACCCAGTGCAACCAAATAAGTAAATAGATACAAAAACTTTTTAGCTTTCATAGAATAAACAGGGGGCTGGAATTAGTTTCTGTCAAAGATGATAAGGAAAATGGACTTCACTGGCAGTTCAGAGGTTAAGACCCTGGGCTTTCGTGCAGGGGCACCAGTTCGATCCCTGGTCAGGGAAGTTCTGCATGCCACCACCCCCTGCTAAAAAAAGAAAAGACTGTGAGAAAATCAAATTGAGTTCTTTAACTTGATGGTGCTTAGTAACTTTCAACTCACTGGACCGTGTTGGGAGAGAGGAAGGCAGTAGAAAGACTTCTGGAGGGAATTCAGACTCCTAGATTAACAGTCCATTTCTGTCATTAATTAGCAGTGTCATTCTAAACAAGTATCATCTTGGGTACTTCCTCTCACAGCTTCAGTTCCTCCCCCAGTGAACTGAGAGAGTTGGCTGGGATGAGATCCTATTCATCCCCAATGTTCCTTGATTCTCTGTATCACCTCAAGATATTTGACAAAGGAAATCATTCTGGGGTCTTAATTTTTTAAAAACTTATTTATTTATCTATTGAACTGCATCGGGTCTTAGTTGCGGCACACAGGAGCTTCATTGTGTCATGCTGGATATTATCAATGTGGGGACCAGGGAGCGAACCCACGTCACCTGCATTGCAGGGCGGATTCGTTATCACCGTGCCACCAGAGAAGTCCCTTTAACTTAACTTTTAAAACTAACACTGCAGTGTAATCACACTTAATGCTCTTCCTTTCAGCCACAATATATTTTTCTTGTATAATGTAATCTTTTAAATACCCCTTGGATAAGATGAGGAACTATTATCCCCATTTTCCAGATGCAGAAATTTGGGGAGTTCAAAGTCATTATTGGACTTGCCTGGTGGCTCAGATGGTAAAGAATCCACCTGCAATGCGGAAGACCTGGGTTCGATCCCTGGGTTGGGAAGATCCTCTGGAGGAGGGCATGGCAACCCACTCCAGTATTCTCGCCTGGAGAATTCCCATGGACAGAGGAGCCTGGTGGGCTGCAGTCCATGGGGTCACAAACAGTCAGACGCGACTGAGCAACTAAGCAGCTGCAGAGTTAGCATTTGAGTTCCCGTTACTGGCCTCAAGCTCTGCCCTTTTTTGAGGCTAGTTCTCCATAGTCACAGGGCTTCCCTTGTGGCTCACCTGCAATGCGGGAGACCTGGATTCGATCCCTGGGTTGGGAAGATCCCCTAAAGAGTAAGACTACCCACTCCAGTATTCTGGCCTGGAGAATTCCATGGACTGTATAGTTATAGGGTCACAAAGAGTCGGACACGACTGGGCGACTTTCACTTTCTCCATAGTCACCAGCTCAAGGTGAGAACAAATAGTTTATTTAGCTCCTGACCCATCACTGCAAAGCTGGGGAGTCTCTATTTATATCCCCATCTTGTCTTGTACGTGCTCTTATTGCATCCAGGGAAGAAAAATACATGGAAGTGGCAGCCTTTCAGGAAGTGGTTACAAAATTAAGGATGCCACTCCAAATTAAATCTAATTAAGTCATTGACAAATCTCCCTGGAATGGACACTTTGTGAAGCCACCATGGCTTCCCAGAGGCTCATGCTGAGATATATGCCTCATGATACATAATATACATAATGTGATATTTGAAAATGTGTAGAAAGCAGTATTAAAATGAGAGCAGGGTAGTGAAGAAACAGAGCCTTTTATCTCGGTAGCATGACCTTTCATTTCCCTTCTACAACAGAGAGAAATGTATCACTTATCTTTCCTATTCTTCCCAGTTTCCCCTTGACTCTGCTGTTTGGATGCTGAGTCTGAAATGACATAAAGAGGAGGAATTCACAGCGTTGCAGACAGAAGGCCTTTCTCTGGACAGTGCTTGTTAGTCCTCTTTGTAAGTAGGGATAACAAAGACCCCAAGAGATGAACAGACAAAGGACATAAGCAAACAATTCACAAAAGAGGAAATTCAGTTGTTTGACAAACAGTGGTAAAAGGTTCCACCTCACTCATAATCAAAGACATGCAAATTAAAATACTAATGAGAGACCATTTAGGGAAGTAGTTTGTTGTTTGTTGTTATTGATAATATTGGCATCAGTGTGAAAGCTGCTTTCTTGCCCATTGCTAGGGGAAACCAGCAGCTCTGCAAAAAAGAAAATTGGCAATGATAAAAATCAAAACTAAAGCATTAAAATATTTCATGCTTTTTCCATGTTAAAGATGTATTTACGTTTTCATTAAAAAAAAAATTTGCCTGTGGTGGGTCTTGCTACACTCTGCTTTTTCTAGTTTCTGTGAAAGTGAAAGTGAAGTGAAAGTCACTCAGCCACGTCCAACTCTTTGCAACCCCCTGGACTGTCCATAGAATTTTCCAGGCCAGAATCCTGGAGTGAGCAGCCTTTCCCTTCTCCAGAGGACCTTCCCAACCCAGGGATGGAACCAGGGCCACCCCCACTGCAGGCAGATTCTTCACCAACTGAGCCACCAGGGAGGCCCGAGTTCCTGCAGGCTTCTCTTCGTTGGAGAGCTCCGGCTTCTCGGCGCAGTGGTTTCTCTTGCTGCAGAGAATGGGCTCTAGGCATGCAGGTTTCAGTACTTGCAGCCTATGGGCTCAGTAGTTACAGCGCAGTTGTGGGGCTTAGTTGTTCTGAGGCATGAGGGATCTTCCCAGACCAGGGATCAAACCACTGTTCCTTGCATTGCAAGGTGGATTCTTAACCACTGGACCACCAGTGAACTAGTAATTCCACTCTTGGGAATCCATTCTAAGAAAGTCTAAGTATGGAAAACATTTTGTATATATTGATGTGTTCATCATAGGGTTGTTTGTTAAACCAAAAAGGAGACGCTAAATAATTGTCCAATAATGGGTTAGTTAGGTATGACTTGTCCTTACCAAAACGTTGTGAAACAATTAAAATTAAGTGATTCTAACCTCGTAAGAAAACAGATATGTTATTATATAATGTGGAAATTAGGTCAGAAAAGCCATGAAAACAAACAGGTTTTGTGTAAAGATGAAAAAAAAAAGACATTTCTAGAAGAAAGAAAACAATGAAAGAAATTGCTAAAATGTTAATAGGAGTTGTCTTCAGATCGGTAACTCTTTTTTTTTATTTTTCTGCATTCTTCAATAGTATTATATTGATCATTTAGGACTTAATGGCACCCCACTCCAGTACTCTTGCCTGGAAAATCCCATGGATGGAGGAGCCTGGTAGGCTGCAGTCCATGGGGTCGCTAAGAGTCAGACATGACTGAGTGACTTCACTTTCACTTTTCACTTTCATGCACTGGAGAAGGAAATGGCAACCCACTCTGGTGTTCTTGCCTGGAGAATCCCAGGGATGAGGGATCCTGGTGGGCTGCCGTCTATGGGGTCGCACAGAGTCGGACACGACTGCAGCGACTTAGTAGTAGTAGTATAGTGATAAAAATATTTTTTGAAAAAGATAAAAGCTTGGACTTTCCTGGCACATTCAGTGGTTAAGACTCCGAGCTCCCAATGTAAGGGGCATGGATTTGACCCCTGGTTAGGGAACTAAGACTCTGAATGCTACACAACATGACTAAAAAATAAATTAAAAAGATAAAAGCTTAACATTTTTCATTATAGCCTCCTTTAAAAGGGGCTTCCCTCATAGCTCAGTTGGTAAAGAATTTGCTTTCAATACAGGAGACGCAGGTTCAATTTCTGGATTGGGAAGATCCTCTGGAGAAGGAAATGGCAATCTACTCCAGTATTCTCGCCTGGAGAATCCCATGGACAGAGGAGCCTGGCGAGCGATAGTACATGGGGTCGCAAGAGTCGGACATGACTTAGCAACTAAACGTGACCATCTCCTTTAAAAATGTCTGAAGGAAAAACTGAATTCCCTGGATCACATCTCTCATAACTATTATTTTTTCTTTTTGATTTCTATACTATCCTCACCTATATTAAGTAGATCTATTAATTAAAACAAAAAGAAATGTTCCTAACAGTTTCCTTGGAAATTTTGTATGAATGTGCCCTAAAACACAACTTTGTTTCCATTCTCTCGAGTTCACTGTGAACTCTAGAATTCTCATCTCGCTCACAAGCCAGAACTTCTTCTTAAAATTTCTTTGTGACTCTATTGTTATTTTTCAAAAAGAAAAATGCTACAAACAGTGATAAAAGTTGGTATTATTTAGTCTTCAAAAAGAACAGCCTGGCCTTTATCAGAGAAATATCCAGTACTCAGAAACAAAGAACCCAGAGGAAGAGAAAATGACAACTATTCAGTGGGAGGCGGAAGTCCTGTCACCTAAGGCCTGTCAGGAATACACCTGCACCTTGAGTTTGGACTATCGCACACCATGAATCATTTGGGCCAGATGGTACACTGTTGGCTTGGATATTTGTGATGCCATCTAAAATCAAAACCAAGTAGATACACTAACTAAACAGATTTTGAAAGACCAGCAAATTGGTGTCAGCAGGACAGAGAAACAAACTTCAGATTTCATCACCAGTTTCTGCAACTTCTTTCTTCCTCCTTTTTCTTAAAATACCCTTCCTGAATTTGTGACTCCTGTTAGGAACCATGCAACATCTTTTTGGCCACGAATGTGACCAAAAAATGTGGTTGATACTTACATATCAACACCGTCTCCACCTTATCTTCTGTGGGTTTTTTTTTTTTTTTTTTACTATGATTCAGGAAACAAAAAAAAAAAAAAAAAGAGAAGAAAAGAAATGGTGCAGATTGTTCCCTTCTGTAATTCCACAATAATAAAGATGAGTGACGTGATCCCTTCTATGATGGACGTTGTTGGCCCCCAGAGGGTCAGGCTTAGCAACCCACTGTTTATCCTCTTCTCCTGGGACTTATCATTTTTCCTACATTACATGTGGAGCACTCACAGCGCTTTTAATGCTCACACCCTTGTGTACATTCCATTCATTGTGCTCAGCCATTATGGATTATTGCCATCTGGTGGAAAAACAGGGTTGACTACCAGATGGTAGTTTTGAAACTCCTGGAAGTAAAATGAAGTCGTTTTCATCAGAAGAAAAATGCACTTCTTTCTCTCATGCATATTCCTGGGAATCTGAAAACGACAAGTGACGGACATGTACACACTGCCGTATTTAACATGGATAACCAACAAGCACCTACCATGTAGCAGAGGAAACTCTGCTCAGTTCAGTTGCTCCGTCGTGTCCGACTCTTTGCGACCCCATGAACCGAAGCACGCCAGGCCTCCCTGTCCATCATCATCTCCCGGAGTTCACTCAGACTCACATCCATCCAGTCGGTGATGCCATCCAGCCATCTCATCCTCTGTCGTCCCCTTCTCCTCCTGCCCCCAATCCCTCCCAGCATCAGAGTCTTTTCCAATGAGTCAACTCTTCGCATGAGGTGGCCCTGGGAAAAGAATTTCAAAAAAGAATAGATACACGGGTACGTATAACTGACTCACTTTGCTGTACAACTGAAACTAACACAACACTGTAAATCACCTGCTGTTATTTAGTCACTAAGTCATGTCCAGCTCTTTGTGACCCCATGGACTGTAGCCCACCAAGCTCCTCTGTCCCTGGGATTTCCCAGGCAAGAATAGTGGAATAGGTTGCCATTTCCTTCTCCAGGGGATCTTCCCAACCCAGGGATTGAACCCATACTCCAATAAAAATAAAAAGTTAAAAAAAAATAGAGTAAGTATTTTTCTATTCCATTTCACTTGGAGGAGGGAGGGGTATGCAAGTTCAGCTGCTTAAGAGTCAACATGAAAGTGTTGACTTTCTATTTTGATTATAAGAACTGTGCTTGCAAAGAAGTTTCACTATGTTTTTAAGCAACGCTATGATCTTAGGACAGAAAAATGACAAAACAAAACAGCTAAAGTGTCTCAATTGCCTTTCCTTTCACCAGGGAGAAATACAGTATTAGATTGCTTCTCTTCTAAGTTTTATAATAGCACAGTTGAGTCACTGAGCAATTTTCAGATATATTAGTTCTTAATATAAGATTCATTTATAGTCAAAATTTAATAGTATTCAAAGTGACAGGATGAATATGATTCCAAAATAATGAGGCGTTTCTTTTTCCCAAGTTGTCATAAAATTTACTAACACTATTACAGTTTATAAAAATCTAAACTCAACAAGATATCAGATCTGAGCACCTCAAAACTGTCAACATTATAAAAGACAAAGATGGCAGAGAAAAAGAGCTTTATGAGACATAAGCACCAAAGACAGTGAGTGATTCTTGATTGGACTGTGATTCTGGAAAGAGAAAAATACAACTAGAGGAAATTTGAATACAGGCTATATAATAGCAATATTATTGTAAGAGTGTTAAATTTCTTAGAGACGATAAAGCTCTTGTTATATAAGAGAATGTCTTTTTCTTAGAAGATGTGGAATGAATATTTAGGTGTAAAACTTACTTTTAATTGGTTGAAAAGTATATATAGAGAAATGAAGTATATGTAGCAAAATAATAATTTGTGAATCTAGCAGAAGGGCTTATGGATTTCCATTGTTTAATTTTTTCAAGTTTCCATAGGCTTCAATTTTTTTAAATAAAAAATTGGGGGACTTCAGTGGCAGTCTAATTGCTAAGGCTCCAAGCTTCCACTGCAGGCAGTAGGGTTCGATCCCTGGTCAGGGAACTAAGATGCCACATGCCATGTGGCCAAAAAAATTGGGATCAAAAAAAAAAAAACAAAAAACTAGTCTTTAAAAAAAACTTTAAAGAGAACTTCTTTGTCAGCCTATGATACAAATGTCATTGACACACAGTAGATAATTGAGTGAGTGTATCACTCACTGGAATGTATCATTCCAGTTACAGGCCTGTTTGTCTTATTTTTTGCTTTGTTTTGTTTCACTGTGTCATGTAGCTTATGGGATCTTAGTCCCCATCCAGGGATTGAACCCAGGCCCTCAGCAGTGAAAATACCAAGTCCTAACCACTGTTCCACCTAGCAATTCCTTGGGCCTGTTAGTCTTGTTACCAGATGTAATACCATGAATAAGGTCACTTAGTGGGATCAAAAACAGCAGGTGGGTTATGCTTCCAGCCATGATGTAGTAGGAATTGGATTTACCCTCTTACCTAAATGAAGAAATTGGAAATACAAAACAGTGGCTCACAGATATGGACCCACAAAAAGCTTAAGACAGTGTTCCTGGGAATTTCCTGGCAGTTCAGTGGTTAGGGGGCTTCCCTTGTGGCTCAGCTGGTGAAAGAATCTACCTGCAATGCAGGAGACCTGGGTTTGATCCCTGGGTTGGGAAGATCCCCTAGAGAAGGGAAAGGCTACTCGCTCCAATATTCTGGCCTAGAGAATTCCGTGGACTCTATGGTCCATGGGGTTGCAAAGAGCTGGACACTACTGAGCGACTTTCACTTTCACTTTTCAGTGGTTAGGACTCGGTACTTTCACTGCTAAAGGCCTGGTCTCAATCTCTGGCTGGGAAACTAAGATCCCACAAGCTACATGGCATAGCCAAAGAAGACAGTGTTCCCTCAAACAGGAAACACCTGAGGGGTCCCAGCTCACCATCCACACTTTCGAGGCTGTAGCTCAAGGAGTTGTAGTTGTTCAGTTGCTCAGTCATGTCCAGCTGTTTGCGACCCTGTGAACTGCAGCACACCAGGCTTCCCTGTCCTTCACTATCTCCCAAAGTTTGCTCAAACTCATGTCCATTGAGTCAGTGATGCCGTCCAACCATCTCATCCTCTGTCACCCCCTTCTCCTCTTGCCCTCAGTCTTTCCTAACATTAGGGTCTTTTCCAATGAGTCAGCTCTTCGCATCAGGTGGCCAAAGTATTGGAGCTTCAGCTTTAGCATCAGTGGAGAAAAATATTCCACTGAATATTCAGGATTGATTTCCTTGGGATTGACTGGTTGGATCTCCTTGCAGTCCAAGGGACTCTCAAGAGTCTTCTCCAGCTCCAGGAGGGAGAAACTCAAATGGAGCCCAAGGGAATCTCTGAGTTGAAGAAACGTGAAAATGACAGAATTGAAGTGAAAGTGGTTATAATTTGCAGGGAGAGTACAGGAGAGCAAAGAACCCTCTGAAAGAGAGGTTTAGAGAACTTCGGAGGGTTCCTCAAGTCTTCAGCTGAGCTGTGATCAGAATGTTCCTGCGAGGAAAGAGCCCGAGGCTAGAGAAAGTACTACTACCTGTAACGAGGAGGCTGAACACTCCTCACAGGTCAAACCTCAACCAGAACAAAAACCTCTTCACTACTACACATTAAGTCAAATACTAAGAAGAATATTTCCTCAGGAGAGGGGCCAGATTAGCTGTAGACTGAAGGCTGCTTGGGCTCCACCTCACAAAATGTAAAAGTGAACCTTGAAAAGATCAAATGGTTTTCAAGTTGTTTAACTGCAAATCAGGATAAAGCTCAAAACATACTTATAGGAATATAATAATAATCCTGCATCCAACAATGTAAAATTCACAGTCTAGTGTCTGCACAAAATGACAGAACAAAAAGAAGCAGGAAAACACAACCCACAGTGAGAAAAAAAATCAATAAATAGAAATAGACCATATGGAACTTTTGATAGAATTGGTCGATGGGAACATTAAAACAGTTGTTATACTCCATGTGTTAAAGAACCATGACAAAGGGATACTTGGAGATGTAATCTGGGAATTACTTGGCAGTCCAATGGTTAGGACTCCACACTTCCATTGCAGGGGATACAGATTTGATCCTTGGTTGGGAAGTAAAATCCCACAAGCTATGCAGCATGGCCAAAAGAAAAAGAAAAGATGTAATCCACATTTCCACACTGAACCTTTAAATATGGAAAACACAAAAAAATTACACTAGATGGGATTAACAGCAGATCAGACAATACAGAATAAAAGATTAGTGAACTTGATATGTAAAAAAATCTTAAAGACTCCACACAAAAACTATTCGAACTGATAAAAGAATTTAGCAAGTTAGCAGGATACAAGATAAATATACGGAAATTGGTTGCATTTCTTTACACTAACAATGAAATACCAGAAAGGGAATGTAAACAATCCATTTTATTTTTTATGTTCTAAAATATTTACTTATTTACTTGACTGTGCCAGGTCTCAGTTGCAGCATGCAGGATTTTTAGTTGTGGTATGCAAACTCTTAGTTGTGGCATGTGAGATTTAGTTCCCTGACCAGGGATCAAACCCAAGCTGCCAGCATTAGGAGTTCAGAGTCTTAGCCACTGAACCACCTTGGAAGTACCAACAATCCCTTTTAAAATTCTATCAAAAAAATAAAACACTTAGGAGGAATAAACCTTACCAAGGAGTGAAAGACTTATATGCTGAGAACTACAAAGCATTAATAAAGGCAACTGAAGAGGATTCAAAGAAATGGAAAGATATCCCATGCTCTTGGATTGGAAGAATTAATATTGCTAAGATGACCATACCACCCAAAGAAATCTATAAATTTAATGTGCTTCCCTGGTGGCTTAGATACCCGCAATGTAGGAGAGCCAGGTTTGATCGTTGGGTCAGGAAAATCCCCTGGAGAAGGGAATGGATACTCACTCCAGTATTCTTGCCTGGAGAATTCCATGGACAGAGGAGCCTGGTCCGGTACAGTCCATGGGGTCACACAGAGTCAGACACAACCGGACAACTAACACTATCAAATCACCCGTTACATTTTTCACAGAACTAGAACAAATAATCCTAAAATGTATATGAAATCATAAAATACCCAGCAGTGACAAAGCAGTACTGAAGAAAAAGAACAAGGCAGGCAGCATAATCTTCCCAGACTTCAGACAATACTACAAAGCTGCAATAATCGAAACATGACGTTGGCACAAAATGAGACATAGGAATCAATGGACAGAATAAAGGAAAACAGCATTTCTGTCATCATGGAATTTAGTATATCTTCCTAAGGAAATCTGAACATTGATTGTTTTTATCAGCCTAGATTAGACTACTTCAAAGCATGATATTTTCCCAAAATAATAAAAGGGAAAGAAAGCGGCTGTTAGATAATTTAATTAGATTAAAATAAACAAAATCAATGGAACTGGTCATTGGTGGCTTGAGTAGTTTGCGGGAAAAGGCTGAAGGTAGCAAACCACTCTTCCTTTAGGGAGTAAGGTTTCACTTACATCATTGCTGTCAGTAAAAGTAGCTGTCTCTTAGGATGCAGTGGAATAGTACATCTGGAATTTTTTAAATGGTCTCTTCTAGTACCCCTCTTTCTATTTAGTGATAGAGCTATTGTCATCCATACTCTGGCAGGGCTAGCCTTATGTATGGGTGAAATGAGCAACTTAAAAGTACTCAAAATATTTATCCCCATTATGCCTGAAACTCTAGCACTTGAGAGTGTTCCTTTCGGTTGGGCATTTTGTCTTCAAGTTTTTTTTTTTTAATTGGAATATAGTTTATTTACAATGTTGTATTAGTTTCAGGTGTACAGCAAAATGATTCAATTATACATATACATATATCTATTCTTTTTCAAATTATTTTCCCATTTAGGTTATCACAGAGTATTGAGCAGAGTTATTCAGTAGGTCACTGTCGATTGTCTATCTCACAGATAGTAGTGTATACACACGGCTTCCCAGGTGGCACTGGTGGTAAACAATTCACCTGCCAGTGCAGGAGACGCAAGAGATGCGGGGTCGATCCCTGGGTCGGGAATATTCCCTGGAGTAGGAAGTGGCACCCCACTCCAGTACTCTTGCCTGGAAGATCCCATGGACAGAGAAGCCTTGTGGGCTACAGTCCATGAGACCGCAGAATCGGACCTGACTGAGCAACTGAGCACACACGCAGTGCGTATATGCTAATCATGAATTCTTAATTTATCCATCTCCCCCACCTTTCGCCTTTGGTAACCGTAAGTTTGTTTTCTATGTCTGTGGGTCTGTTTTCCATTTTGTAAATAAGTTCATTTGTATCCTATTTTTAGATTCCACATATAAGAGATATCATATGGTGTTCCTCTTTCTGTCTGACTTGTATGATAATCTCTAAGTCCATCCGTGTTACTGCATATGAAGAGGTTTTTTAAATTAATTAATATTTTGGCCGCATCACATGGCGTGTAGAATCTTAGTTCCTAGATCAGGGATAGAACCCATGCCCCCTGCAGTGGAATTACGGAGCCCTAAGCACTGGACTTAGGGAATTCATTGTCACTTATTTCTCAGGATATTTTTTATTTAGGTTAGAAAAGAAAGCACTGAGGCCTCAAGTAGGTTTAAGCTCAAACTACACAAAGTGTCCCAGAGGTTTGGGAAGGGGCTGTGGATGGACTTTTATCATTTGAGAAAATGTGTAGTCCAGGACGGACCTATGACAGAATCTCAAAGGTCTGACTCTTGAAAAACCTAGTATCAAACTTTAGCATCTATTACTGCTGAGCAACCACTGCACCTCCACAGGGTCAAATGCACTGTTGGAGACTGGTCTGACTTCCTTTTCGGTCAGGGAAGGGTTTTACTACACAAGGAAGCAAATGATGAGGTTGTTTGCTTGGAATTTGCAGTTGCACTCTGCTCAGCATGAGCTGTAAATACACAAAGCCCTTTTTCAAAAATCTGTGACACACTCAGAAGATCTCATATTCAACATAAGCAGTAAACCAAATGCACAGAAGACATATGTCAACCGTCTGCCACCCTCATCAGTAGGAGGGCTTCAGAAATACACTTCTGACTCAACCACTTTTGTTGAGAATCGCCTTAGTTTGATGGCTGAGAATTTTGCTAATGATACACTTGATTTAAACACATGTAGTCAAGTCCAGAATATAGGAATGTTTAAATTATAGCCCACGTTTGCAGGTAACAGCTTTAAAAAACGCTGTGGAATAAGCAGTGAAGACTGGTCTGTGTTTGGGTGTAATTATATACAGTTTTCAATTCCTTTCACTAAACATATGTTGAGCACTTGCTATGTTAAATTCCAAGATGCAAAGATGAAGACGCTCTGATCTGTGCACACAGGGTATGGGGTTCACTGAGGGAACCCAGCTTGCACTGTGTGTGAATGATGCCATGGAGCAGAGAGGAAGGGTGGTGTGGGTGTGGCGGTGCTGGGAAGGTTTGGGAGGAGCTGATGCCACAACTGAGTCCTGCCAGGCAGACGGGGTAGAAAGAAAGGACGTTTCAAACGGACCCAAAAGTACACAGATGTTCAAGAGCCCAGAGTTTCACCTTTTAATTTTTTTTTCACTTAAAAAATATTTATTTATTTGGCTGCATTTGGGTCTTAGCTGCAGCATGTGGACTCTCTAGCTGTGGCAAAAGGGCTCAGTAGTTGCAGCACACGGGTTTTGTTGCTGCACACATGTTGCTCTGTGGCATGTGGGAGCTTTTTTTCCCAACCGGGGATTGAACCTGCATCTCCTGCATTGTAAGGTGGCATTGCAACGGGGATTCTTAACCACTGGACCACCAGGGAAGTCCCTATTTTATTAAATTTTTTGGCTCCAACACACAGCATGTGGGATCTTAGGCCCCTCGCCACCAAGGATCAAACCTGTGCCACCTGCACTGGAAGCCAGGAGTCTTAACCACTGCACTGCCAGGGAAATCTCATGAGATTAAAGTTAAAAAAAAAAAACAAACTGCAATTAGTTTCAAAAGATTGGACTTCTACTTCCGGCCCAGATGGCGTGACAGCAACAACTGGATTTACCTTTCTCCGGCCCAGATGGCGTGACAGCAACAACTGGATTTACCTTTCTCCTTTCTGAAACAATTTTGAAAGACAGGAAAATACAGGAAACGAGTGTTTTCAGACACTGCACCCAGGACAACGATCCCTGAGAGAGTGGAGACAAGCGAGGTGAGCACTGCGGCTGTCTCAGCCTACTGCCTGGAGAGCTTTGCAGGGGCAGCTCAGAGAGTGGGAACCCCGGTGGACCTCGGGTGTCCAGGGAGGCTGTGACATTGTGTCCTTGAGTGGTCCAGTGGCAGTGATGGGAGCGCCACCCAGGGAAAGAGCTCCAGAGACCAGCGGAGGGTCCCCAGGAGCCTTTGGTTGAGGACTGGTCAGCCCCTGAGTGTGGGGAAACTACTCAAGGGTAGGACCAGAGGGACTCATCCTGGAATGAAGAACCTTATAATTCCCAGGGCATCAGGCAGAGCATGCAAAAGAGCACTACCTCAGAGGAGTGGCAAGATGCGCTCCGGAATGAAGGCCGTTCTCATCCCACCTGGCAAAGCTTAGCAGAACCGTGGAAAGGATTGAACTGTTTCCAGGTAATTTAACTGCTTCTCAGAACAAAGCTCAAGAAAACTTTCATAGGAATAGAAAAATATCCAGCACCTAAGGAGGTAAAATTCACAATGTCTGGCATCCAGTGAAAACTGACCAGGCATGCAAACAAGCAGAAAAATACCACGAATCACGAGGAGAAAAAGCAGTCCATAGAAACAGACCCAGAAATGGCATGGACATTACACAAAGATAAAATCAGTGGCAAAGACATCACAACAGTTGTTATGTTAATAATTATATGTGGTTATATATTCCCTATGTTTAAGAATCTAAACAAAAGAGTAAGCACTTTAAGTAACAAAATGGAATAAAATTTAAAAAACATAACAGGTACAAAAAATATAATGTCTACAGTGGAAAACATACTGGATGTGATTGGCAGCAGATAAGACACAACTGAAGAAAAGAGTAGCGATGCAGAGATTTCCCTGGTGGTCCAGTGCCTGAGACTCCAAGCTCCCAGTGCAGGGGGCCTAGGGTCAATCGCTGGTGGTGGAACTAGATCCCACATGCCATAGCTAAGAGCCTGCATGCGCAACTAAAATAAAGGTCCCACAGGCCACAACTAGGACCCAGTGTAGCCAAATGAATAAAGAGTATAATGCATACTAATAGAAACTTTCCAAAATGAAACCCACAGAGAAAAAGGTTGAAAGCAGAATGACCAGAGCATCAGTGAACTACAGGACAACTTTGAATTACATACACATACATGTGAGGCCAAAGTTGATCAGCTGATGGGTGGGCACTTTGACCATGGCTGAGTCAATGACTTTCTTCTTTAGGGTTTTGAATTGAAAACCCAGAAAGAATCAGGTCAGTCTCTCTCTGCATGACTAAAGCAGGGAAAATGGAAATCTTTATTGTTTCCCACCAGGTAAACTGAGAAGCAGAAGAATTTAGTCCACATCAAAAGGAGATATGAAACAGATAACTGGGGGTGTGGTGGGGGGTGGGAGGTATAGAGGTATAATTTGGAGAGAAATCACCAGGATTTTAGGTTCTGGTTCCAGGTCTTTCTGAACCTAGTTGTACCCCAACCTGTCCAGATTCTCCTTAGATTCTGTGAAATATAGTAGGGGTTTTTTGTTTATTTTTGGTCATCTATAGTGAAACAGGCCTTGGAAATTCTCCTGCAGTCCACTAGTTAGGACTTTGTCCTTCTGCTTCACGGCTGCTGCTGCTGCTGCTAAGTCGTTTCAGTCGTGTCCGACTCTGTGCGATCCCATAGACGGCAGCCCACCAGGCTCCCCCGTCCCTGGGATTCTCCAGGCAAGAACACTGGAGTGGGTTGCCATTTCCTTCTCCAGTGCATGAAAGTGAAAAGTGAAAGTGAAGTCACTCAGTCGTGTCCGACTCTTCACGACCCCATGGACTGCAGCCCACCAGGCTCCTCCGTCCATGGGATCTTCCAGGCAAGAGTACTGGAGTGGGCTGCCATTGCACATGGGTTCAATCTCTGGTAGGGGAATTAAGATCCCAAAGCATTGCCAAAGGAGAAAAACGGCCTTAAATTATGTACAGACCTTGCATATGATCTTGGATATGTTCAGATGTTCTTTGATTTCTGACACAGGTTTGGAACATCTGTGGGCTATTGACATGGATGTGTCCTCTAGGGAGGTGAATAGACTCATATGGAGCTCAGAGAAGAACTATGTGACCCAAATTTACACATTTATAATTACTATGACTTACATTTCTATCAGCCTATAAAATAGACTCCCTAAATTGAAGGGAGGATGTGACGTTGACAATGCAACATGCAGACGGAGACATAATAAGACCAAAGATGGAAAACAATCATATTAAAGAGACAAAAGAGCCTCCAGGAAAGACTGAGAAGGAGTATTTTCCAAGGCAGGATGGAAGCATGATGTGCAGAGATCAAGAGAGGAGGGAATCTGAAGAAAGAGGAAACCAATGACACTGTCAAATTCCTAAAGGACCTGTGACATTCCTGACCCTTGACTGACAACCACAACTTCCTGTGTTTCTAACCTAACTTCCTGTTTTCCGCCCATACTAACCATACCAGAGCCCCTATTTCCCTGTTTTTGACCTCAGCATGCTAACTGAACCAAAGTTACTCATCTCTTTCAGGAGAGTTTGACTTTGGCAGTCTCCACTCTACGTTATTCTACAACATCTGCCACATATTGAAAACCCATCAAAACAGATCCATAGAGAAGAGCTAAGCCCTTCTCCCCAAAAGACAAGTGCACGCACACCTCTGCACCTGGGGAGACAAGGAAGGAGCTGGAGGGGCTATATGGTCTTCTGAGAGGAAACCAGCCTCACGGAGCTAATAAATCCATTGTAGGAGGCACATACGCCTATGTACAAAAGCTCATGAATGGCGTCCATTAAGATTTTCAAAAAGCCTTTCACAGAGTTTCACACAAAAGGCTATTTTAGAAATTGAGTCACCATGGTGTGATGGAGACTAGGGGTGAAGCAGAGGGAAGTTGCTTAGAGACAAGAAACAATGGTTAAGGATTCAGGAGCACTTCTTGGGGGAAGAAGTATAAACATTGGCATTCCTCTATGATTAGTCTCACTTAATGATTTTGTGAATTGTTTAGAACAGTGATTATGAAAAGCCCAAGTATATAGGAATAACCTGAAGTTAACATGAAAATACTGAACTGGTTTTCATACGGGCAAAAATAAAGTCTTGTTTTTTATTTTGTTTGTTTATTTATTTATTTATCTGGCCACGCCATTCAGCAAGTGGGATCTTAGTTCCCAGGGATCAAACTCATGCCCGTGCATTGGCAGCACAGAGTCTTAACCACTGGACTGCCAGGGAGGTCCCCAACTCAAGTCTTGACCTTATGGAACAATAATCGAAAGGATACTTAAAAGATTCACTTAACAATTCCTGAGGATCTATTGCGTGGCCAGCTATTGTGCTGCACGTTAGGCAGGAAATAATAATTAGGAAAGCATTTGTCCCTGTTCTTAGGGAAGTTAAATGGAACAAGAAGACGTTTCCTGAATCTTGAGAAAAGTAAATTTAAGGTGAATAAAGGAAGTAGTTCAAACAATAGGAAACACATGGAGCTTGGTTTTCTATTATGCTGATAAGGTTAAGAAATTTAAATATACTAAATGCATTTAGACAACTTCATGAAAGCCACTGCTATGATGGTTTTATTAAGGGAAGAGAGTGTATTTGCGACCACATCCATAACATGTGGATATATTAGAACCATTTTGTTGTTGTTGTTGTGAGGAAAGTGATTAAAAACCAGATTCAAAGCTAACTAAGAAAAGGCTTCCTGGTGGTCCTGTGGTTAAGGCTTTGTGTTCCCAATGCAGGGGGTCCATGTTTGATCACTACTCAGAAAATTCAATCCCACGTGCCACAATTAAGAGCCCACACGATGCAGTGCAGCCAGATAAAATAGCAAAAGGAAAGGCAAGCCTGACTTTAGGCAGAGCTGGGCTCAGAGGGGTAGGAGATGTACGAGGATTTGGTGTGTTTAACTCACTCTGCCCCTCTTGGCTCTGTTTTATTCTAAGAATTTTTTCACATGGAGCAAAGGAGTCCTATATATAGACACAAGAGGCAGAAGAATTCCAGTTTCCCACGTTTCACAGCACCTGTGATCTTAGGAGGCCTGGTTTCTGCCAGCACCTGTGTCAGTTCCTGAAAAAGGACTCTGTGTGTCTCATCCCCAAACCAGTCATTCTGGCCACGGAGATGCAGCATTGTTACCGACTGGGCTGGGGACACCGTGGCTGCACAACCCTAAGAGCCAGGGTGAGGCGAGCTTTCAGTCTCCAGAGCCACAGAGACTGACAGGGAGCAAGGAGTCACTTCCCAAACAGATGGTAGGCAGAAATAAGAGCATATTCAGCTGCTTCCTCTCCATAAGATCCTCATGGACTGATTCTGATCATGGAAAGAGCCTCTGAAATCCTCCCCCTCTGATCTCCGCCTCCTGGTATTACATTGTTCTAGGATGCCCTCCCTTCCACGTGGGCTGGATTGAGTGACTCACTTCTAGAGAAGACAATCTGGTGGAGGCGATGGTGTCGATTCTGAGACTGCGTGATGAAGGACTGCAGATTCCATCTTGGTGGCCCCAACTTTTGCTGCCTGTCTCTTGCCTGGTTTCCTTGTGGAAGCTGGCGACTGTGTTGTCAGTCAGCCCCTATGGAGAGGCTCAGGTGAGTAAGATTGAAAGTTGATTTCCTGAGACTGATAATAACCAGGTGTGTGAGCTTAGAAGTGGCTTCTACCCTCCAGTTCTAGTCTTTAGATGAGAACCCAGACCTAGCTGACTGCTCACCTGCAGCTTCATGCAGCTCAGCTCAACTGTGCCCAGATTCCTGCTCCACAAATGCTGAAAGAAGCAGCATTTTATTTATACAAGCCACTATGGAGGCAATTTGTTAAACAGCAATAAGTAACTAATACTCTGGGGTTGGTGCAATAAAGTACTATTTATGTTCTCATGTACAAATGCCCCAAAATAGATAAATACATACAGGATCAGGCAAATAAATCTGTTGAAGTGTCATATGTGATTTCTGCCATATGTTTGAATATCTTCTGGGTTGAATGTGAAGAAACCGAACTTTTCTCCACTAGATGAAATGACTGGGTATTATTTTTTATCTATAAATAGACAGACTGTGTAGTTGTTGTCTTGCACCTTTTTAAATGCAAATTTTACATCAAGATCCAGCAATTACAGCATCCTGTAGGCAAGTAAAGTCTGCTGCTGCTGCTGCTAAGTCGCTTCAATCCTGTCCAACTCTGTGCTACCCCATAGAGGGCAGCTCACCAGGCTCCTCTGTCCATGGGATTTTCCAGGCAAGAACAGTGGACCGGGTTGCCATTGCCTTCTCTGAGGTAAAGTCTAGACTATGTTATTTGGCTATGTTCTGGACTGTTTCTCTAGTTTTTCCATGGTTCAGTTGCAATTTAAGGCGGAAAAGAATCATTTTTCCAAGTTCCCTTTGACTCGTTTAAAAGATCTGACACAAGTCTCCACAAAGTGAAGGTCCCTCTAAGGTCAATACTACTTTGAGATCTGTTTACGCCTTGTGTTTGCAGCTTACCTAAGTACCTCTCCCTGATGAAAAGCCTAAATAATCTCCAAGGAAAAAAGAAAGAGGAGAGTCCAATATCAAAAGAATGTCTCGTTGAAGCCAATTTTCTTTAGCAGCAGTTTTACAATCAAAATAAAAGATATTTTTAAATGTATAAATCCACACTCCTGGGTATAAACACCAGACTGATATCACTCCATTAAAATATCAAGCTGTAGCCTCTGTAAACTGTGTAGGTAATAGAGATGCGTTGATTAATTTCAATTCAAGTACACATACCTGCTACTATTTCCAGAAGTTAATTGCTACCCTTGGGCATTTTTAACTTATGTATAGTGTTGAGTGGGAGTTTCCTGCGATGATTGCCCTAATATTTCACTGAATTCTAATTAGCAGCTGATTACCATGCCTCCTGTCACCACAAAACCCCAAGTGCTGCTGTAACTTTATTTTTTCAAATACAACAGAGAGAAAATCTGTCCCTAAGTTGTGTCCAATTCTTTTGTGATCCCATGGACTGTCGCCTGCCAGGCTCCTCTGTCCATGGGATTTCCCAGGCAAGAATACTGGAGTGGGTTGCCGTTTCCTTCTCCAGGGGATCTTCCCAATCCAGGGCTCAAACCTGGCTCTCCTGCTTGGCAGGTAGATTCTTTACCATCTGAGCCACCAAGGAATCTCCACAACAGAGGGAGGTTCCAACAAGTTCTGCAGCGGACAAATTGCATTTGCTGTGATTTCTATAAGATGTAGCTGTATCCAGACAATTAGCATGCTCAATATAGAATCAAAACAAAGTTGATTTGGAATTCCCTAGGGGTCCAGTACTTAAGAACCCACCTGCCAGTGGAGAGGCTATGAGTTCAATCCCTGGTCTGGGAAGATTCCACATGTCTCAGGGTAACTAAGCCCGTGTGCCACAAGTACTGAGCCAAAACCCTGGAGCTGGTGGTCTGCAACAAGAGAAGCCACTGCAACGAGAAGCGCACACTCCACAACTAGAGGGCAGGCCCCCCTTGCCACAACATAGAAAGCCCCTGTGAAGCAACAAAGACCTAGCTAACCAAAATAAATAGTTTAAAAAAACCCAAAAAACAAATTTGATTTGCTTGTGTATTTTGGGAGACCAGTGGCTCAAAATAAGTGTCTAATATGCCTCCCACCTTCTTATGGGATCCAGGTTTTCTTCCAAGAAATTGGAAGCAGGACCCTTTACTTGGAATTCATAGGCATTCACTGAATACTTAGAATTTATTACAAGTTACTGGTAAACTAATTTTATAATGCAAATCCTGTCATCCTGAACAATTCTCATTCATATGTATAGACAATTCCATGTTTTAACATATATTTCATTTGGGTGAGTTGTGTTTTGTGGTTTTTTCCTTAGCTAATTTTCTGCTACCGTTGAGGACTGCTTTACAGCTATTTATTTTTTTTTAATTTTTAAAAATTATTTATCTATTTATTTGACTCCATCAGGTCTTAGTTTCGGCTCTTGGGATCTTTGTTGCTCTGCCACACATGGCATCTCAGTTCCGCAACCAGGGATTGAGCCTGTGTCCCCTGCATTGCAAGGCAGATTCTTAATTTCCCTGGACCACCAGGGAAGTCCTGAAGCTATTTAATTTTTGTTATTGTTTTTCAGTTCTTAGAAATTTAATGAGAAAAATTTTCTGAATATACACTTTGATACAAAGATACCTCCTTATTGCCTACAATAATGCCAGGATATATTCAAGGTTATTGACCCCAAGGAACTGAAGTAGTATTGAAACAGAGCGGAACCCTGTAGTGCTTGCCCTTCATGTTTCAGGCTGCCTTTTGTCTGCGGAAAAACTTTAGCCAAAGAATAAGTTTAATCAGAAAAGTGAGAAAACACAAAAACAAAGAAAAGCAGTTGAATAGGACAAACAATAATACTTTGACCAGTAAGCAAAGTCAAGGGCCTTTCTTTCCTCCTTAAAGGCTATAGATAATATTCTGAGCCATATCCTGTGAGCTGTCTTATAGACACTGAAACCCTCCAGCAGGTGGAAGAAGTTAACTATACTATGATCAGACTGTAGCCACGACATAAGCTGCAACAGTTCTGAGAAGTGGCCTCAAAGAAATGGGAACAATCCGACCCAGGAACTAAAGATTTGCTGTACTTAAAATGATCAAGAAGAAACTGGTCAGGCCACTGATGACCAGGCCACTGATGACCAATTTCAAGAGATCATTACCACTGACTGTGTCGTTTCTACATGGAGCCTCCTGCCTCCACCTATAAAAGCTCTCGCCCACTGGTTGTCAGGTGGTGGGAGTCAGCCTTTGGCAAGTCCCCCTGCCTCACCAGGTTACCAGCATCCAAAATAAAGCAAGCTTTCCTTTCCACCAGCCTTGCCTCTTCATTGGCTTTTGAGCAGTGAGCAGCTAGGCCCCACTTTTTGTTACAGTATCTGCAGGGTTAGATGTTCTGCTGTCTGTAGGATCTGGAGAAGAAACAGAGGTGATGGTTCCATCTTCCCTCCCAGAGGCAAGAACCTTGACACCCCAGTCTGGGAGTGGTTTGTTTGCCCTGGAATCATGGCCAAGCTAAGTTGGCGCCCTTGTAGCACTATTATGGAAGGATTCTATGTACCACCTTGATTTTACATTGAAAAGCTAAGTTTTCTTTTTTTAAAATCCCAACTCAAGATAATTCCACAGAGAGATGATTATGGCTTTATTGCCTTTTTTTTTTTTTTGCCATGCACCTTGTAAGATCTTAGTTTCCTGAACAGGGACTGAACTGAGGCCCTTGGCAATAAAAGTGCAGAGTCCTAACCCCTGGCCTGCCAGGGAATTCCTAAGAGAAATGGTTATTATGTATGATTATTAGCCTACTTAGAGCAGAAGAGACTTCTGTATATAATTCCAAAGGGGGGAAAAAAAAAAAACAATGGGAAAGTTTGCTAGATTTTGCTATAAAAAAGGGAAAAACATTTTCAAGTTTTAAAAAAATACCACAAATAAAGCAAACAGGCACCTGAAAATAATGGGCGGTGTCTGCAATATATATGGCAGAGGATTAGGGCTAATATTTTTAATACATAGAGAATTCTTTCTAATCTCCATAAATAAAATTTTCTATTTCTTTTCCTCTTCTAGGGATAGAGGCAGTGAAAATGATTACATTTGGCATACCATCGTAGGCTGACTTAAGACACAGCCTCTAATCAAATCAGTCTGCCCTGACCCCTGGTATTAGAATTGTTTACTTTTATACCAAGAAGAGAGGGGCGACACCAAAGTCCAAATGTGGCCTGTGCCCAGGTCGAGTCCTAGGGGTTTTCATGCTGTGAGACTGAGCATCCCACTGAGATCTGAAAACAAAAATCCACGTCATCTGGGCCCTTGGTGCCTCCATTGTTGTTAAGTGTGTCTGTGACAGGATCAAGTGTCCTCTTCTTACTGAGGAGCAGAAAATCATTAGGAAAGTGTTGAGGGTACAAGCATAGACTCAGGAAGCTAAATTTAAATGTCTTATTTTTTTTCTAGATTTTATTGGAGTATAGTTGATTTACAATGTTGTGTTAATTTCTTCTGCACAGCAAAGTGACTCAGATATATATATTAATATATATGTATACATAGATGTTCTTTTTCATATTTTTTTCCATTATGGCTTGTCACCGAAAGCTAAGTTTAAAAATGGAGATTTTTTTTTTTCTGTAAAGTTGTGTAATTTTTTTAAAATTTACTTTAAACTGGAGGATCATTGCTTTACAATGTTGTGTTGGTTTCTGACAAAGTGAATCAGCTATGCCTGTACATATGGCCCCTCCCTCTTGAGCCTCCCTCCCACCCCTGGGCCATCACAGAGCACCAGGTTGAGCTCCCCGTGCAGCTTCTCACCAGCTCTCTATTTTACACATGTACATACAAGGATATACAAGTCAGTGCTACTCTCTCCATTTATCTCATTTTCTCCTTCCCCTCTTTTGTGCACAGGTCATTCTCTGCGTCTGCATCTCTTTTCCTGTCCTGCAAATAGGTTCATCAGTACCAAAAAAATGGACTTTTTTGAATAATTGTTTAAAAAATCAAAAGGCTCATAAAAAAATTAAGTCATGGGAAAGTGAATGGGCACATTTTCACCAAATCTGGGGATATTTTAGGGGCAGTGTGAGTTTAATTTTTTTTATTCTTTTTTATTTTTTTGGCTGCGTGGCTTGTGGAATCTTAGTTCCCCAACCAGAGACTGACCCCTAGCTCTTGGCAGTGAAAGTGAGGAATTCTAATCACTGAACCGCCGGGGAACTCCCCAGTGTGACTTTAAATATAGCCTAAGTGTTATACTAGGAATCCTTCCGGGGGGACTCTAGGAAAACCAAGGGGGTGGGAAGTCCTCCTTACGGCAGCAGAACCTGAAGTTCAGAGTGAAGCTCTTGGGGTCCCTGCTGGGCACACCGCCTATGAGTATTCACAGCAGATAAACAGATTTGTCAGAACCGGATGAGATGAGCCAGGGGAGGGCTGCCCTCAGTGCCTCGCACACTGCCTTGTTCATTCGTTTATTCAGCAAATCTTTATTGAGTGACTGCTGTATACCAGGCACTCTGCTAGGTGCTGAGGATACAACAGTGAACAAAAAGGACACCAACAAAACAGAGACCCTCCCCCACTTACGTTCTCCTGACACGTAGCAAGAAACCATAAAACGTAGCTGGTGTTATACCAAAATACGGAAGATGCACAATTTAAAAACCAAAATAGGAACCCTCCCTACATTGCTGGTGGGGATGTAAATGGATGCAGCCACTACGGAAAACAGTATGGAGGTTCCTCAAAAAACTAAAGAGAGAACTGCTAATACCATATGACCCAGCAATCCCATTCCTGGGTATACATCCAGAGAAATCGAAAACACAAATTGGAAAAGACGAACCCTAATGTTCATAGCAGCACTGTTCACAATAGCCAAGATATGACAGCAACCTAAATGTCCACTGACAGAAGAACGGATAAAGAAGATGTGGTCTATATATACTATGGAATAGTATTCGGCCATAAAAAGAATGAAAATTTGCCATTTGCAGCAACATGGATGGACTTGGAGGGCATTATTCTAAGTGCAATAAATAAGACAGAGGAAAACAAATACTGTGTGATATCACTTATACTTGGGACCTAAAAAATACAACCACACTTCTCTGGTGGTACAGCGGATAAGAGTCTGCCTGCCAATTCAGGGGACACGGGTTTGGTCCCTGGTCTGGGAAGATTCCGCATGTCACGGAGCAACTAAGCGTGTGAGCCACAGCTACTAAGGCCCACATGCCTAGAGCCTGTGCTCCACAAGAGAAGCCACCACAATGAGAAGCCCACGCTCCTCAATGAAGAGTAGCCCCTGCTCACTGCAGCTAGAGAAAGCCAGCAAGTAGCAATAACGATCCAGCACAACCAAAAACAAATAAATTAATTAAAAGTCCAACAAACAATTGAGAAGATGCACAGATACAGAAAACAAAGTAGTAGTTACCAGTGGGTAGGGGGGAGGGGGAAGAGGCAATATAAGGGTAGGGGATTTCACTACTATGTACAAAATAAGCTAGAGGGATATATTGTACAACACAAGGAATACAGTAAATATTTTAGAATAACTATAAATGGAGTATAACCTTTAAAAATTGTGAAATCGTATACCTATAACATATAATGTTACATAGCAACTATATGTCAATAAAAAACAAACAAAAAACAAGACATCTGTTTTTTTCACCAGTTAGATGGCCAAAGTTATCTGATAAACATGATACTCACCAGGTTTGGGCCAACCTGGCGTGGAAAAATAAGCAGCTTAATCTAGTTCCAGGAGCGGGGGAGGGGCAGTATGAGTTGGTATAAACTTTCAGGACAGCAACTGAGTGTATGTATCAACAGTCTTTACTCCTCCAGTGCCACATCTCCTGATTTGTTTTTATTTATTTATTTATTTTGGCCACACCACATGCGATATGTGGGATCTTAGTTCCCCAACCAGGGATCGAACTCTCGCCCTCTGCAGTGGAATTGAAAAGCCCTGCCCACCAGGGAAGTCCCTTTGTTTTTTGTTTTTTTCTGATTTATTATCCTAAGGAAATATTCATGGATTACACAAAGATATCTATATAAGAAGGAAGGTAGGTGGTTGAAGCCTGAGCCTGGGCTCGGACAAGCCGGGGCTGCCAGGCAGGTTCTGCACCTGCCATGTGTGTGGCCTGTCCAAGCTAAGTGGTGGCTGTCAGAGACTGGCTGAACTTAGGCAAGTAACAGCTCCAGGAAGCGTCTTCCTCACGGTAAGATGGTGATACTAGGATTCACCACACGGGACGCTGTGAAGGGTAAATGAGAAAATGCACAGAAGCACTTAGCACCGTGCCTGGAACATGGGAAGGCTTCAATATACATAAACCAAAGAAGGAAAAAAGGGAGTATATGTTCAGTCTAGTGTCATTTTTACGCTGGTGAAAAAAAAGAGAGAAATTGCCTAAGGGATTTAAAATGAATATTAGAGAAGAAAGACCATCCCAGCATTGAAAATCACGTTGCAGATGAACAGTCAGTGGCATGGAAAATGATCACAGTGCATTGTTAGGTGAAAAACAGTTGCTTATAAATAGTACATTCAACAGAATTCCAATTTTAGGGAAAAAAAAGAAAAGAAAGACAATACTATGCATTTTCCACAATGAACATGAATTATTTTATAATTGAAATAAACCCTGCATATTATTTATAGCAGACATGTGTAGGCTTTTGGATGTCCAGCATCACCCCAATTCCTTATAACATCCCAGTATTCTTATGGGGAATAATCTTTTTTGCTGTGAGAGAAGGAGGAGGGCAGTTTGTGGCTCCCATATCTACTTTCACATATGGAAGTCAAGAGGGCTTTGGCTCGAGGTGGTGCTACAGAAAGGGTGGGTCTTTGGGAAGATGGTTTTAGTGAGGTGATGGTACTGTGGGTGGGGAAGTGGGTGGGGCTGGGATTAGCTTCATCCCTGCCCTTTCTCCAGCCCAGGTTTCCTCCTCCTACTGTGTTCAAGAGCCCCTCTTAGCCTTCCAACAAATTCTTTTCTGTCTAAATTAGCCAGAATTTATTTCTGTTGATTGTTGTTGTTACTAAGAACTGTTATTAGTAAGTTATTTTTAATAACTGGAAAATGAATTAGGCAAGCTGCACTTAATATAACTACAGCTGCAGGACCATACTTTGCAGGAATAGTCTCTTGCACACAGGCAGGTGAGGGCTGAGAGAGTAAAAAGGAAATGCTACATGACCTGGCTGTGCCCGCTGACTGCCAAATGTCTGGAATTTTGGAGATGAAAATTCATGGAAAAATTCAGATGCTCTCAAATATCCAGTTGTTTGAGATGGTGTGGAGGCTGATGATATTCATCAATCTTCGTAATCTGGGTTGATTTAGAATTTAGAACAGGTAACTAAACTAAAGTGAACGAAGACCTGAAGCATGATACGGATTAACCACATTTACCGCTGCTGCTGCTAAATTGCTTCAGTCGTGTTCAATGCTGTGCGACCCCATAGACAGCAGCCCACCAGGCTCCCCCGTCCCTGAGATTCTCCAGGCAAGAACACTCGAATGGGTTGCCATTTCCTTCTCTCCAATGCATGAAAAAGTGAAAGTGAAGTCACTCAGTCGTGTCCGACTCTTAGCAACCCCATGGACTGCCGCCCACCAGGCTCCTCCATCCGTGGGATTTTCCAGGCAAGAGTCCTGGAGTGGGGTGCCATTGCCTTCTCCAACCACATTTACTAGTAGTTAGGAAAGCTTCCCCTATACACTGCGATATGAAACCATAGACCTGGAGCTAACATGCTTTCAAACTTCACCCCAGGAGGAGGATCTGAATGACAGCTTTGTGGTGATGCTTTAATAATAGCAAACACCTGCATGTATTCATCTGCACTTAATTTGGTAGCATGACACCATTTGTTTTTGAAAGATTTCAAAGCCATCTGCTATTAAGATGATTAGTGTTCTGAAATACAGTGAATTTACTAGATATTAGTCATACACCCCCATCACTCATCTCTACAACATTTCAGGATGCTTGGCCCCTAAAATCTCTTGACTTGCCTCAATTATTTTGCCAATTTTTTCTCTCTCATGGCAACCCACTACCTGCCAACTGTAAGTCTGACCCAAGCTTTGGGCAAGTTCTCATACCTAGAGAACACAGCAGGTTTCACAGAAAACTTATCCAGCTTTCTGGGAAGAATTACTCTAAATAGCATTTTCACTCATTATGCAGTTTTTCATAATTTGCAATCAGTGCTGTTGAGGGCAGTAGAAACATTTGTTACACAATTTAAAAAAATTTTTTTGAACTTTTTATGTTATATTGGAGTATGGCCAATTAACAGTGTCACAATAGTTTCAGGTGGACAGCGAAGGGACTCAGCCATACATATACAGGGATCCATTCTCCCCCAATCGCCCCTCCCATCCAGGCTGCCACACTGAGAAGGGTTCCCTGGGTCATGTCACACAATTTTACATAAACCAACACTTCTCACATTGAGATGTGCATATGGATCATTGAAGGATCTTTGTAAAAAAAAAAAAATACCCGATTCAGTGGGTATTCTGGTTATTTGTTTCTGGGCAGCAGATCATCTCCAACACAGAGGCCTACAACAGCCATTAGATGAATAATCATTTATTTTGCTCACAAACCTGCACTTTGGGTGGGGACAGCTCGCTCCCACGCTTGCTTATATGGGAAAGTTGGACGCTGGAGTGGGAGCTGAAATCAGTTGAAGACTTACACTGAGTCTGGCGGTTGATGCTGGCTGTTGCCTGATATCCTAGTTGCTTGACCAGAAACCCACACATCTCCCTTCCATTTGGAGGCTTGGCCTCCTTACAGCATGGTGGCTGGCTTTTATTAATACCAAGTGTCCCAATGAGACAAGGCAGAAGTGCATGGCCTAACCTCAGAAGTTACAGTGTCACTTCTGCCAGACTCTATTGGTGGGGATTGTCCTAATGATTTTCCCAGTTTTAAGGGTGAGAGCAGAAAAGGCAATGGCAGCCCACTCCAGGACTCTTGCCTGGAAAATCCCATGGATGGAGGAGCCTGGTGGGCCGCAGTCCGTGGGGTCGCTAAGAGTCGGACACGACAGCGACTTCACTTTCACTTTTCACTTTCATGCATTGGAGAAGGAAATGGCAACCCACTCCAGTGTTCTTGCCTGGAGAATCCAGGGATGGAGGAGCCTGGTGGGCTGCCATCTATGGGGTCGCACAGAGTCGGACACGACTGAGGTGACTTAGCAGCAGGAGCAGCAGCAGCAAGGGCAAGAGACATTACCCACATCACTGGACGGGAGGCTAACAGGAGGTCAACTTCTCCCTCTTAGCACAGTCGGTAAAGAGTCTGACTGCAATGCAGGAGACCTGGCTGCGATCCCTGGGTCGGGAAGATCCCCTGGAGAAGGCAATGGCACCCCACTCCAGTACTCTTGCCTGGAGAATCCCATCCTCAGAGGAGCCTGGTGGGCTACAGCCTATGGGTTGTAAGAGTTGGACATGACTGGGTGACTAAGCACACAGCACAACTTCATGACACGCGGGGCCGGGCCCTTCCCTCCTCTCCAGTCTCTCCTCTCTGGCTCATTACCCTCCAGCACAGAACCCTTCTGCTTTCCAAACATGCCAAGGATTCTCCTCCCTCATGCTGTGAACATCTTCCTACAAAATACATTTTTGCACATGGGTGTATTTTGGTAGAATCAGTTCTTAGAACTGGAAGTACTGGAGAATAGGACATATATATTTAAAATTTTAGTAGATGTTGATTTTTTACTAAGTTGTTTTTGAATAAGTTTATGCCAATAAATACTTCCAGGGCTTCCCTGGTAGTCCAATGGTTAAGAATCTGCCTGCCAAAGCAGGGGACACATGTTCAATCCCTGGCCCGGGAAGATCCCACATGTCTGGGGGCAACTAAGTCCATGAGCCACAACTACTGAGCCCACACTCTGCAACAAGAGAAGCCCTCACACTACAACTACAGAGTCACACCTGTTTGCTGCAGCTAGAGAAAGCCCGCAGGCAGGAATGAAGACCCAGCACAGCCAAAAGTAAATAAAAACAACTTATAGCGATATCTATATAACAAGCACTTATATAAAGTTTCCTGCATGCTAATTAGGTAAAAAGTGTCCTAAGGTTTTTCCAAATTTTAACTCACTAATATATGTGTCTATTTCTCTATACCTTTGCTAACTTGTTTTTCATTTTTGCTCATCTGATAAACAGAAAATCTTACTATTGCAAGTTGCATTGCTTCGCAATTTGCAAATAGTATGGATGAACATTTAAAAGCGTTATGTTTGAATGGTCTATTCCTATGCTTGGTCTATTTTCTTTCTATTTTCATCTTTTTTCTTCTTGTTAATTTTAAAGAGCTCCATGTGTATTAGGGATATTAGCCCTTTAATGTCATAGGTGACAAAATTTAATAATCACTTATCTGGAGGTCCAGTGGTTAAGACTCCATGGTTCCAGTGCAGGGCGCCTGAGTTGAATCCCTGGTCAGTAACTAGATCCCACATGCTGCAACTAAAAACAAACAAATAAATAAAAATATTTTTAAAGTTCTAAAAGTTGTTTGTTTTTTTTTTGTAAGTTTGATGCAGCTCTTTTGATAACAGAACCTTTCTGTTTTTCAAACATGCCAAGGATTCTCCTCCCTCATGCTGTGAGCATCTTTCTACAAAATACATTTTTGCACATGGGTGTATTTTAGTAGAATCAGTTCTTAGAACTGGAAGTGCTGGAGATACTCAACTGACATAAGAATTTTTTCAGCTTTTGTATATCCCACTGAAAGTGAATAGTGGTACATTTTGCTGAAGAGAAAAACCATGTTTGATCACAAGGTCATGGCACAGACCTCACTGGTGCTGTTTCTTGAATACTGTGTATTATCTTTTCTAAATTCTGAAAAACTCAAAATTCCATAAAACATTGGTCCCCACGGACTTCAAGTAAGCTATTGTGGACTTGTGGACTTTAATCACTGGGGTTTTTTTCAGTTCACTTTTGGATGTGTTGAATTGCGGTTGCCTATGGGGTCTTCAAGTGTAAATGGCCCGCAAGCAGTTGGATATATGAGTTAGAAATTTATGGGAGAGGTGGGGTTGAAAAAGCAGATTTTGGGTTTATCAATAGTTGCATTAAAATCATGAGGGTACATTTCAGAAAGCATGTTTTGCTGGGAGAACAATGGGAACATCCAAGTTCAAGGGATGGATGCAAGAGTCCCTTGGGGGAAATTGACAGAGTGAAGAGTGGAGAAGCAAGGATGAACTGGACAGGGCGGAGGTGCCATCACTCTGGGCTGGGGCCATGAAGATGCGGTGCTGGAGCTGCCGGCTGCAGAGTTCTCAATGGAGTGATTGTTGGATATCAGAGTGAAGTTAGAATGTGTGTGTGTGTTGTGGGGGGTGCAGTAGGAAGGCTCTTTGATGGTTGCCTCTGTGTCCAGACTCAGGAATCAAGACCCCAACATTCCTAAATAACCAAGCATCTTTTCATCAGGCCTCCTAAGCAGGGGTCTCTAGCCTCCTGCCTCTGTGAAAGTTCAGTTAAAGAGTCTGCAGCAGCAACCTGGACAGACTTAGAGATGATCATACTAAGTGAAGTAAATCAGAAAGACAACTATTGTGTGATGTCACGTATATGTGGAATCTAAAAATGACATAAATGAACTTATTTATGAAACAGAAACAGACTCACAGACACAGAGAACAAACTTGTATTTGCCAAGGGTGAGTGGGGAGGGACTGAGTGGGAGTTTAGAACTGACGTATGCAAACTATTCAAACTATTATATACAGGATGGATAAACAAGGTCCCTCTGTGTAGAACAGGGAATTACATTCAATATCCTGTGATAAACCATAATGGAAAAGAATATGAAAAAGAATATATAGTATGTATAACTGAGTCACTTTGCTGTGCAACAGAAAATAACACAACATTGTAAGTCAACGGTAAATAAAATACATTTTTTTTTTTAAAATAAAGGATTTAGGACTTCCCTGGCAATCCAGCAGTTAAGACTCTGCTGCAATGCAGGCATATGAGTTCGATCCCTGGTCAGGGAACTAAGATTCCACATGCCTCTCAATGAGGCCAAACATTTATTTTTTTTAAATAACAAAATGAAGGATCTGCAGGGACTTCCCTGGTGGTCCGGTGGGTAGGACTCCAAGATTCCAGTGCAATGGGCCCAGGATCGATCCATGGCTAGGGAACTGAATCCTACATGCCGAAACTACAAGATGCGGTGCAGCCAGAATAAATACACAAATATTAAAAAAAAAAAGTCTTGTGGGGAGCAGCTGGCCCTCACCACCCGCATGGGGCTGGAGGAACCAGAGACAGCTCGGCTTCTTCCTGTTCATTTCTGCAGGAGGGCCACATCGGGACCTTTGGCAAAGGCATTTAGAAAGTCCTTGCCAGTGGACAGTCATTTGCAAAGAGGGGACTCCTGAGGCCTCAGGTCTGCCCGCAGCCGGTCCACTGCAAAACATGGCTGGTCTCCTAACAGAAGAAAAATCCACTTTTCATTTTCAGATGAATGCTCTCAGCCTTAAAATGTGCGCCTTTTGTTCATTCTCGTTCGCCTACATTTGCATAAAACAAAAGTTCATTTTCAGAGCAGTGTGGAGGGGGCCTGTGCACAATTCCAGTTATTGTATACAAAAGCTGGGTGCCTAACTTTTTATCCAGTGAGAAAAGAATATATCCAAGATGGTAACGTGGGTGTTTCCTGGCGCTTACACTGGTGATGTCTTGTCTGTCTCTCAAGAAACAATGGACAATTATTTGGGATTTCTTAGATTTAGTTGCAGTACTTTTGAGTTTTCATTTCCCATGGTTCTTGGCTGCTAAGTGGGTGAAAAAAATGAGTTAACTTCTTGAATATTTTAAACAGTTGTCATTGGTTCTGATTTTACCTCCACTGGAAATATTTGAAAGTTTATAATGTTACTAACATCATTCTGTCAAACTAATATGAACTGAAGAACAATACATATTTGATGTAGATCACGACCCAAATATTTCCAGGTCTGAGCTAATTTCTGTGCACATACACAAACACACATACACACACACACACAAATGTAAAAAAAAATGACTTTTCTTCCAACAGGATTGAACTGTACATTTAAAAATGATTAAGATGATACATTTTATGTTTATTTTTACCACAATTAAAACCAAACCCACTTCTCTTCCAAATCTTCGAAATTTGGAAGCATGCATTTACTGAAGAAAGAAGTACTTTTAAGAACTGCTGATTTCAGTTTGAGAGCCTGTGGATTTCTTTTCACATAAAGTCAGTGATTATGAAGGCTTAATTTAAAGTGAGCCCTTTAGATGATGTAATCTCTCTCTCTATATATATATTTTTTGAACTCAGAGAAACATTTTACTCAAAAATATGTAACGCTTCATGAATGTGTGTGTCATCCTTGTGCAGGAGCCACGTTAGTTAATCTTCTCTGTTTTGTTCTAATTTTTAGCATATGTCCTGCTGAAGTAAACACCAGATGTTATAAGTCTAGACAAGATGACTTGGCATCACAGAAATACAGAGCAAGGGGCCGAACAATCACCTCGAGGTTTTCAAGTGTTTTTCTACAAATGAGCAAGTTGAATTCTAGGTTGGGTCAAGAATCTGGAACTAGCTTCTGAAGCCATCCTCAGAGGAGAACCACCTCATGATGGAATACAAGTAGAACCCTAAAAAGTCGAACATGCCTAAAAAACTTTATACAAAAACAGTGATTCCCACAGCCCAAAGAAAATGTAACAGGGGTCCCATGCCCCACCTCACCTCTTTCTCACTCTCCAGACACAGCCACTTTTTTTTAATTGACAAAATTAGAATTTAATATTTAATGAAACATAATTTTTTCTAAAGTTACCTCCACTTTTTTCATTTTATTTTTTAAATTTAATTGGAGGCTAGTTACTTTACAATATTGTAGTGGTTTTTGCCATACATTGACATGAACCAGCCATGGATGTACATGTGTTCCCCATCCTGAATCCCCCTTCCCAACTCCCTCCCCATCCCATCCCTCTGGGTTGTTGCAGTGCACTGGCTTTAAGAGCCCTGTTTCATGCATCGAACTTGGACTGGTGATCTATTTCACATATGATAATATACATGTTTCAATGCTATTCTCTCAAATCATCCCACCCTCGCCTTCTCCCACAGAGTCCAACAGTCTGTTCTTTTATCTGTGTCTCTTTTGCTATCTTGCATATAGGGTCATCGTTACCATCTTTCTAAATTCCATATATACGCATTAAAATACTGTATTGGTGTTTTTTTTCCTAGCTTACTTCACTCTGTATAATAGGCTCTAGTTTCATCCACCTCATTAGAACTGATTCAAATGCGTTCTTTTTAATAGTTGAGTAATTTTCCATCATGTATATACCACAACTTTCTTATCCATTCAGCTGCCAATGGACATCTAGGCTGCTTCCATGTCCTTCAGTTCAGTTCAGTTTAGTCGCTTCCACACCCTAGCTATTGTAAACAGTGCTGCGATGAACATTGGGGTACACGTGTCTCTTTCAATTCTGGTTTCCTTGGTGTGTATGCCCAGCAGTGGGATTCCTGGGTCATATGGCAGTTCTATTTCAAGTTTTTAAAGGAATCTGCACACTGTTCTCCACAGTGGCTGTTCTAGTTTCATTCCCACCAATAGTGTAAGAGGGTTTCCTTTTCTCCGCATCCTCTCCAGCATTTATTCGTAGACTCTTTGATAGCAGCCATTCTGACTGGCGTGAGATGGTTCCTCATTGTGGTTTTTATTTGAATTTCTCTGATAATGAGTGATGTAGAGCATCTTTTCTTGTGTTTGCTAGCCATCTGTATGTCTTTGGAGAAATGTCTGTTTAGTTCTTTGCCCCATTTTTTGATTGGGTCATTTATTTTTCTGGTTTTGAGCTGCATGAGCTGCTCGTATGTTTTTGAGATTGTCAGTTGCCTCATTTGCTGTTATTTTCCTCCCATTCTGAAGGCCATCTTTTCACCTTGCTTATAGTTTCCTTCGTTGTGCAAAAGCTTTTTAATTAGGTCCCATTTGTATATTTCTGATTTTATTTCCATTACTCTGGGAGGTGGGTAATAGAGGCTCCTGCTGTGATTTATGTCAGTGTTTTGTCTATGTTTTCCTCTAGGAGTTTTATAGTTTCTGGTCTTACATCTTTAATCCATTTTGAGTTTATTTTTGTGTACGGTGTTAGAAAGGGCTCTAGTTTCATTCTTTTACAGGTGATTGACCAGTTTTCCCAGCACCACTTGTTAGAGATTTTCCCAATTGTATATTCTTGCCTCCTTTGTCAAAAATAAGGCAGACACAGGCACTTTTCATTTTGTCTCCAAATTTCTGCTTATTGATTACTCATGGTTGAGTGATATCAGTTGTCTTATCCTGTGGAAGATGAAACTTGAACGCTCTTTCACCATGATCAACACGTATACATAACCCCTCTTCTCAATAAGGTCGTGTTGTACATTCACTTATCAATCCATGCTTCCATTACTATGATGCAGCCAATTACAGCTGAGTTATGTAATACACTATGGTGACTTTTCATTTCTTGCATATCAGGATTTTTTGGCACTTTTTAAAAACAAATTTAATACAATTTTTTAAAGTTAGTTTCCATGTACAAGAATTGAGTCTATTTCTCATGTTGCACAACTCATCCTTGAGCCAATCTTATACACAATAGTTTGTGCCTCCCACACGCCCCTACTGGTAATCACTCGTGTGTTCTCTATACCTGTGAGTCTACTTTTTTTTTGGGGGGGGCGGTTATACTTAAGATCCTTCTTTGAATCAGTAATTCTTTTTCCCTTAGTGTTCTATGTGCCAATCACTTAACCCTAAACTCATCTTCAGCTATAAACTTTTTTTCCCCTCAAAATCTTCAAACACATCCATCAGTCTGTCTGTCTTGGAAACATAACTCTGGCAGTCTTCTGACTGGGGTGCTCTCATCTGGACCAGTTGCTCTTGATGTTTTCACCTTTGTAATCCCTTCTTTTGTACGTCCCACGTCTTCCTCTTTCCTCACTTGGTTGAGGAATAGCTCCCCCCCCCCAAATTTTTTTTTTGGCTGCGCTGGGTCTTCATTGCTGCACTTGGATTCCCTGTAGTTGTGGTCCATGGATTCTATTGAGTGCAGGCTTAGTTGCTCTGTGGTACGTGGAATTTTCTTAAATCAGGGATCAAACCTGTGTCTCCAGCATTGGCAGGCAGATTCCTAACCACTGGACCACCAGAGAAGCCCTTGGTGTTTTTAAAAATGTCTTCTCCCTCTTTCCTAGTCCCACTTTCCTACATATTATTTTTTTCCTTGTTTGATTCTCTCATCCTAAAGACTTTTTTCACATGCCTTGTGATCCTTGGCTGTCTGTACATATGTAGTGTGGGAACATGATGAAGCTGACCTGAAGCAACTGGTTCATATGTTGATTGTGGCATTTCTGAAACCACAATTCTTTGGGTACTCCGTGTATGGCTGTCAAATTTTTCACAGAATCTCTAATCTGCAAGTAATCTAATCTCAGGTAACCAAGCAAGGCAAAAAGGTTGAGGTTCTAAATATTCTTATCACAAACGTTCATATCACCCTCCCTATCAGTCCAGGTCCATGGGGATTAACTATAAATGGGTACAGAGAATTTTCAAGAATACTCTAGGGCTAAAGAAGAGTACCTAGGGAACAAACAGACTTGAATTCCGCACCCCACCCCACCCGTGTTTGGGGTTCAGATCTCATTGCAAAAGTGTAGTTGCTGCCCACGGGATGGTGAAGAGGCTTGCTAGGTTTCCCAGGCTACAGCTGGTCCAGTCACTAGGCAAGCAGGGTGGTCAGGCCAAGTCAAGATGCTGGCTGGGACCAGGCAGAAGGAAACACCTCCACTGGGATCTAGGTGGTCCAAGGCCACCCACCTCCCACCCATGACCATTGATCAGGTGGACAGGATATGCCTGTTTGCTGACGAGTAAACACACGAGACCCAGCCTGCTGCCAGAAAGGTGGTCACATGACCAGTGCCACAAGCTAAGGGACTGTGCACCCTGGGTGCCGCCCACACTGAAACCCCCTTCATGTCACTGATGACAGGATGGTATTAAACAAGAGGCAAACTGGGACTTCCCTGGTGGTTCAGTGGTTAAGAACCCACCTTCCAATGCAGGCAGGGGACACAAGTTCAATCCCTGGTGGGGGAACTAAGCCCATGCCACAATTAGAAGCCTGTGTGCCGCAACTAAGACCCGACGCAGCTAAGATTAACAAATATTAAAACAAAACAAAACCCAAGAGGAAACCAAAGCATGCCAGGGCTGAAAGGAGAAAAGAAATGCCGAGGGTCCAGCTCACTGCCCGTGTTGGCCATCCTATCAGTCTACTGGGGCTGGTGAAACCAAGCACCACAGACAAGGTGAGGTAATGAGATGGATGGCTTCAGTTTTGGAGGCTGCAAGCTGCAATCCAGGGTGCGGGCAGGGCTGGCTCCTTGTGAGGGCTCTTTCAGCCTCTCCTTGGCTTGAAGATGGCCATCTTCTCCCTTTTCCTCCCCTCTGTGCATGTCAAACGTCTTCTATAATAAAGGTAGATTTGGAGAGGAGAGGCATCATACATCACTAACTGGCACACTCTCGAGTATTCCTGGCTCTTCTATCCAGACACCCTCTCTAGATAACAACAGGATCATGCTAGCCTGTTGGACAGGCAGTCGCCAAGCTGTGCAGCAATGAAGCCAGCACCAGGGGTCAAACTATTTACACAGACTTTCAACTAGTCCCACTTCAGGCTACTTTTATCCCTACATCCAGACCTACCGAAGGTCACGTTCATGACCATCTGGGGGTCTTTTGGAGGCAGGGGGAAATACTAAGTTGCTTCTTGGCATTCCCCACTGCTTGTCCAGTCAGGTTTCTGGGGTCTGCTGAGGTTGCTTTCCTGCTCCAAATGTTACTGTTGGTTGTCTCCTGTTCTTTGAGGCTTTATAAATCAGTAAATATACCTTTTAGAGTAATTTTAACTTAAAGCAAGGTAGCAAAGGTAATACAGAGAATCTCCTCAAACTCTTCGTCCTAAAAGTGCTATCTTCCATCACCACTGCACCTTGATCACAACTAAGAAGTCAGCGAGCACACCACTGCTAACAGACTTCACCAGTTTCCCACTGATGTCTTTAATTTTGGCTGTGCCAGGTCTTCCCTGCTGTGCAGGCTTTTCTCCAGTTGCAGAGGATGGGGGGGTACTCTCTAGTTTTGGTGCACAGGCTTCTCACCATGGTGGCTTCTCTTCATGTGGAGCACAGGATCAATAGATGTGGTGCTCTCAGGCTTAGTTGCTCTGTGGCATGTGGGATATTCCCAGGCCAGGAATTGCATTGGCAGGTGGATTTTTTTTTTCACCACAGAGCTGAAGGGGAAGCCCCAACTGATGTCTTTTTAC
>NW_024070194.1:50028398-50240961 GCF_014754425.2 Oryx dammah
TGCTAGAATGTCCCTCTATTTGGATTGTGTGGTATTTTTCTCATGATCAGACAGGGGTTATGGTTTTCGGGGAAGAATAACAGAGTGACATGTCCTTATCACAGTTCAGTAAAATAATAGATTAAGGATTCATCTCTAGCTCTTAATTCTTTAGCCTATTTAATACTTGATATCCAAAGCACATGCAAGTCATTAGGAAACAAAATACACTAAACATAATGACACACTAGTGACTATTCTGTCAAGAAAAAAGGCCACTTGGGTCATGTAAAATCAACCTGATTTGTCACTGAATCACATTTTAAGAAAGTCATTGCATTTCAAAAAATTTTTCCTCTTTATTTAAACATAAAAGACATTTACAGCATGCAGGTCAACTCAAAATTATATGGCATCTTCCCAAACCAATTATCTCTGCATGTATCTTCAAGCACTGAAAAGAAACCAACGTATTCCACAGGCAGACTCAGACTCTTGTATCATCTCCTGCCAAATTGAGAGTTACACACAGTAGTTTTCTTAAATTAGGCAAATAATTTAACTGATCACCATGAATAAATATTACTTTCATTTCACTGAGTTTCTTTTCTGAACCATTTATCAATGCCATTCAGAGGAACATTATTCAGTCAAAAAAAAAAAAAAAAGACACTGTAAATTGAAATAAGTATCAATGTTCCAGATGATCAGAAATTTTCACTTATAAGAGTAAAGGCTGTGTTTAATGACCTACCATAGCAAAAGCAGTTCAATTAAAACAAATTTATGAAATTCTCTGTACATTTTGTGAAAGTCTGAAATTATAAATAGAAAAAACCATTGATATTTTAAAAACCCTAACATTGTGTATTCTGAACCACACACTAGTTACAATTCATTGTTTGTTACACAGCACCAATACCTGTGATACATCTTACAAGAAAGAAACTCCTATATTCAGACAGAAGAGAGAAAAAAATTTCTGCTTCATTTAAGAATATTGCCCCCAAAAGCAAGCTTTCATTTGAAAACAAAATACAAATGTCTGTGTGAATGCAGCCAAACATTTCTTCATTTGGAAAACTATCATCACCAATAGGCGGAAGCACTGTTTTTAGTTAACTGCAATGCTTCAGTCTTGCCGCTCTACAAGTGTTCATCTCAATTTTTGGAGTGTTTCTTTTGATCAAGCCTAAAAACAATACAATCATTTTAAAGGTTGCTGCAGATCAGAACAGCAAGGATTTTTGACTGTTAAAAAAATAAATAAATTTATCTTTTAAATCAAAATTATTATAAAAGTGGAAATTACAATAGTTAAGGAAATAGAAAAATAAGCCAATTATGATCTGAGTCTTCTGACTATGGCTCCAAATTTAATACAAATATCTGTATATAAAACTTTTTCAAAAAGTTAATTCTGCCACCCAGATCCTAACACAGAACTTTCCAGCTTTCTCCTCTGAGTAACTTTACATCCCCAGTCTTTGCAAATTTCTGCTAACACAGTTGCAGTTACCCACTCCCAAGTGGTGAAGCAGATATTGAAATCTCTTTCCCTATTACTTTTATAGTTTCCAAAATAAACTGTTGACTTAGTTTAATCATCTGAGGAAGAAGTGGCAAAAACAGATGCACGTAATTACAAAATTACCAGCTACCGCCAACAGAATAATTTGAGGATTATTAGTGACTTGCAGATAATTTACTACTCCTAGACTAAATAAGAAGTACGTTATAGTGTATGATTTAGTGTACCAGGTTAAAGACACCTCAGGGATTTTCAGACCACAATTTACCTATATATTTATAAATTCGCCATATATTTGTCCCATCCTTCCACATGTTCTCTCAATTTCCAAATGCTATAAATTTAGATCAACCAATACAGTACTAATATAAAATTATGTTTAATCCTATAATATCCATATCTTAGTTCATTTCATTAAGTTGACAGATTATTATCCACCCAATTCTTATATTAGGCTCACAAAGCAAGGTGTTTCCATTCCATCAAGCTATGTGTATACAGCATTGGGAAGAAGAGAAATGAATTTCTTTTCCAAACTGTTTTTCTTAAACAAAAGCAAAAGATTTGCTTTTGATAGTGTGAAATATTTCTATTCAAGATAATTCAGCAGTAGGCATTTCACAAGATAATTAAGTAGCCTTGCCCAGTCTCATGTGTCTAGTTAGGCAGTTTTAAAGGTTTCAGTGCTCAGGGAGTAGTTTTCAGAAGCAAACTTCAGAGATGATGCATATAGTTTTAACTCTGAAGTCATTTCAAAGGATTTTTAAGTACAGTACTGACCTGATATAATTTGTGGGCATGTAGTGTTATAAGTGGTAAAATTTAAGACATTTAATCTAAAAGTTCCATTTCCCCTAAAATAAGGTATTATTTTATAAGAAAAGAAAAACAAGCAGTGGCAGCTAGGTAACTTAAACTAAGATTAAGAAATAAACACGAACAAGTACAAAAAGCACAGTCCTATATGATACAGTTAGCTTGGCACAGTGAAGACTAAATTTAAGACATGAAAGACAAACTGTGTAATAAATAGGGCCACAGTTATAAACTGTTGTTTTTCCCTCCTAAGACGCCAAAATTGCACTCTAGTTGTGTTGGGAAGCAGCAGAGTTTACAAGAAGAGTGGGTAGGAAACAGCTGTACAGGCCAGGTACAATTTATACACTAAAAAACGTTATAATTCTAGAGTTTCCAAGGGATACAGGCTACAGTCACTGAATTATGTCCTCTTCATACTTCAATTACTTTTAACACCTGAAGATGGAAAAAAACAGAGAAAATATTATTTATACAAATCCTGTGTTTGAAAAGAATGAAACGAAATATACCAATTAGTTTAAAAAGTTAACCAACAGCTTTGACCACTTCCCCCAAAACTAAAAAGATTGCAACAATGAATGATTTTATTTCTTTTCCTTTTATTTGTTTCCTAAGCAGAGCTGTCTAAGGACAGTACAGTATTGAAAGGAAGTCAACCCTGAATTTGCTTTTACTTACCCCAAGACCTATGAGTAAGCTGATATATAGAGTTTTTTTTTTTTTTTTTTTAAGAAAAAGATGGTCAATAAAATGCCAGCCAGTAGACAGTGTCAGTGACATTAAGTCAAGGACCACTAATTAACTAGCAATGTTACATACATGGCAGCTGTGAAAAACAAAAAGGGTGTACCAATAAGCACAAAGTACATGTGCTACGGAAGGCAACAATGAAATAAACAATCCCAGAGACTTCCCCTGTGGTCTAGTGTTAGGACTGGGCACTTTCACTGCTGTGGTCCAAAGTTCAATCCCTGGTCAGGGAACTAAAAATCCCAAAAGCCGTGAGGTGTGGCCAAAAGAAAAAAAAAAGAAAGTAAAATAAAATAAAAGTAAACAATCCCAGTAGGAGTTACCTGGAGGCATCCTTGTAATCCACTGCCTATTTACCTGTGTTTATTAGAAAACCTCAGCCTGTCCAAAGCATCATGCAGCTAGAAGAACCAACCAGCCACGTAAAACTGGTACTACGAGTATCACTGTCACTGATACATTGCCATCTCTCCCCAGAATAAATCCAGTGTTTTGAAATGCTTTTCTTAATAATTAAAAAATCTCTACAAAGTAGTTATCATATACTCCTCAATCTGGGCTTCAGATTGATCACTCCAAGATTTTTAAAAATAATAACCATTATCCTTTGGACCAGCAATGAAACAAACCTGTACGTAATCATACTTTTATAGTTACTTCAAGTCTTAAAAACCTGTGTTAGCTAGGTTGTCAACTCCCTCAAGTGCTTAAGTGCTGTCATTACACTGGATCAGCAATCTGCTGCTAAAACCTAGCTTTACTTAACAAAGGTCACGGACTGTGCTACCTGCAAATGAGACAGGAGTTCAAAGTTCACATGTGAATTTTAATATGAGGACAATATTCAAAACAGATAAACTTTTACCTGTATTTATTTATATGTATCCTTTGAAAATTCTTTTGCCCACCTTCAATTTCAGAAAAGGCAGCTTGCAATTCCTCAGCATCTGCTCTGTACTAGGTAGTGATGCCTTAACTTGTATAATTCTCAAGAATGACTTTCATTTTATTAATAAAGAGGCTCAACAAGTTATTAATCCAAAGGGGGAAAAACAGAGGCAGGACAACCACTGTAATGTCTGCTGATATGACACAATATTAAACACATACCACCTACAATGTAATCCTGTAAAAATGTGCACAAGAATTCCTGCTTTTAATAAACAGGAAACAGAAACAAGCAAACACACTAGAGGTGGCATATGCTCCAGAAAATTGGCCTTTTCTATTTAATAAGTCAATGTCATTAAACAAACAAAAAAAAAGAGGGTGGGGTGTTATTCTAGCATTAAGAGAGACTTAAGGCAAATAACCTAATGTAAACATCAGTTCTGGATTATTCCCTGTTTAGACAAACCAGCTGTAAAAGACTTAAAAATCAATAAGTAATCAGAAAGTTCCAAATATGGATTGCTGCTGCTGCTAAGTCGCTTCAGTCATGTCCGACTCTGTGCGACCCCATAGATGGCAGCCCACCAGGCTCCCCTGTCCCTGGGATTCTCCAGGCAAGAATACTGGAGTGGGTTGCCATTTCCTTCTCCAATACATGAAAATGAAAAGTGAAAGTGAAGTCGCTCAGTCGTGTCTGACTCTTAGCGACCCAATGGACTGCAGCCTACCAGGCTCCTCCATCCATGGGATTTTCTAGGCAAGAGTACAGGAGTGGGTTGCCATTGCCTTCTCCACAAATATGGACTGATATAATATTAAAATATTTTGTCAGTTGTGATAATGTTGAGGTATACAGAAAAATGTTTTATTTCAGAGATACATTAAATGGGTCATAAACTTCATAATTTACTTTTATGCCTAAGAATTTTTAAAAAGGAGTGAAAACAAGCAATCAACTGTTAAAAGTAACTTGCTCAAGTTCATAAAAGTAAAAAAATCAGAATTCAAACTTAGATGGACTCCAACATCCATTAACTCTTTCACTGTGTCACTCTCTTTTGAAACTTCTATTATGTGGACAAAAAAATTGTATTAAATTGATGGAAATGTGAATTCTCCAGAATGCTGCTTAATATTCTACTCAAATTGCAAGCCAATGTTATGCAAAAATGACAAAGTAAAAACAAGGAAGATTAAAATAAAACAACTTTAGTGTTTGTCAGAAACAAAACCAGTAAAGTATCTCATAATTATACTGTATTTTTTTAGTTTCCTTAGTTTCCAAACCACCTACACACTTGGGACTTGCTAAGAATTAAATCTGATAAAATAATAGGCAGCTATAATTAGTCATGTTGTACTAAGAAAATGTTCACAATATATTGCCAAGTTAAAAAATCAGGCTATCAGCATATTCAGAATAGCATAGTATACTGGTGTATGTTACAGTTATTTATATTTTAACCTTCCTAATTTAAAAGTTATAATACTTAAAGAAAGTTCCAGAAGGATATATATATTGGGTGGTATTTCCAGATGATATTTATTTTCTTGGTTTGTGATAACTGTCTATCCTTCGACAGGGTGCAGCTATTACTTGTATTTAGAAAGAAACAAGTAAGAACTCATAAATCAGCCAGAAAAACCACTCACAACAGTAAAATGGCAAAGGACCCAGGAAAAAAAAAGTATATAAATGGGCCAATAAACATATGAAAAATTCAAATTCATTCATAAATCAATGAGATGCTTATTCCAGCCTATTAAACTGGACATTTAAAAACTATTAATACCAGCAAAGATGCAACAAAATAGACAGTGTCCTTGGCTATGATATAATTTAGCAGTCATGGAATAGCAGTGTGTTAATATGTGTCAAGAATCTTACAAATGTTCACTTTCTTGTGATTCCACTTATGGGAATCTTCTGGAAATAATCTGAAAGTAAGGAGGTATAAAAAGATGTTTCATTACTTCAAATTTCATACATGAAAATTTCAACACTGGGAAATTCCAAGTATGAAAAAATTAACATAATTAAATATCCAGTAAAGTAGCCATAAAAGCATGGTATTTATACTAGATAAGTAAGAGTTTTTAAAAAATGACCCAATATTAGGTTAAAAACATTAAGAACACAAATTTGAATATGCAGATACTATGATCTGAATTATGAAAAAACTCTAAAGAAAATCATGGTAAGTTACTTTCAGAATCCCATATATAAAAAGAAAACATGCTACTAATGTTAGAATCCAAAAAGTATTTAACCACCAGTGGCTGAACACCTCCCATGGATAGCTGTGATTCAAAAGCCAGAGAGAGCTCACAAACCCGCGGGTGTCGTGGGGAGCTTACACCTGCTTGCCTCCTCCACCTCGCACAGCCACCGGCTGGCTGTTCTGAACAAATGCACCTCCTCCACGAATCGCACTTGGATGAGTTGGAGAAGCTGCTGGATGTTGCCCGGGACGAATAGGTTTAGCTAGTATGAAAAACAAATGCTTACTTTAGTTTCTTCTCTTTATTTACAACAAATTCCCAAAGGTTTTTTCTTTGGCTTTTTGTTTCCCAGCAAATCCTTCCATCTCTCTTTTTCTTTTCAGTTACATCCTTTTGTCAAGGACCTATACAATCCTTAAAAATCTTGTTGAAAGGTTAAATTTAATAACCTCTTAAAAACCTTATTCCTGTATCACTGCTTTACAATTAAAGCACGAGATACTGGATGACATTTTCTTGCAAGTCTCTTCTTGCTTTAATAACAGTGCTCTTCTTAGTTTCTCTAAACCTGACCAGTCTTGCTCACCTAGTTCTGACTTAGCTCCTTCCCCTGCTAAGGTGGCTATGCCTCAACGCTCTTTACTCCCAACAGTGCCACCCTCTCGTAAACTAGAAAATGTAACAAATACCATATGACAAATCAGATTACATTCTCAAGTAAATAAAAATATTCAAACCAAAGTTTCACGGTTTTATCGTGTCCTACTAACCAATCTGTGCAGAATGTCCTCTTCTGGCCATATTCTTTGACCTGACTGCCTCCTTTATACGATCCACTTCCTGCTGATAACGTTTGCGATCGCGAGATGCATTTTCTTTGGCTTCTTTCAGCGCAGACTCCAAAGCTTTCACCCTCTCAGCTGTAGCTCTGAGTCGCTTTTCCAGCTTAGGGAGCTCACAGCGAAGATCTGCATTATCACGTACCAGCTAAAGGCAGACACAGAAAACAAGGATTCTGGCTTTACTGATGGTCTGAAAAAATATGAACATTTCGAAACTTATCTTGGAAAAAAAAAAAACAAAACACTACATTTTATGTTAAGGTTTTCCCACAGCTAGTTTAATTTAGGGAGTAACATGCAGATAATACATGTATCTATAAATATACTCACATGTCTCCCCCCAAATATAATTTCATTCAATATTGAGGGGCTGGTGAGACTGTTCTTTCCCCCATGACAATACATTATAACACAGCATTAGGTCTCTTCATTAAGAGACTCATCTGGTGGACATGAAAATCCTTTTAGATACAGTAAGATCCACAAGTAAATGTAAACTTAACAAGTCCTTAATAAGTGCTGAAAGAAAGGCTAAAATTTCCTGAATCTCAATCCAGTGCAAACACCAGGTTTACAGTAACAAAGGCATACAACAATTAAGTATGCCAAGGAGCTTAAAAAATAAGTAACTGAACCATGTTATCAAGCTTTAATAAAAGAAAAAAGTAAACAAAACAAACAAACCCCACAGTAAGTATTCCTCTTTTTTGGCCACACTGCATAGCTTGTGGGATCTTAGGTTCCCTGACCAGGGATTGAATCTGGACCCCCATAATGGAAATGTAGAGTCCTAACCACTGGACTGCTAGGGAAGTCCCTACTTTACAAAAAAAAGTAAACTGCCTTGTTATTTTATATATTTCACACTCGGAGGTATTAATTGTATGAAGACCAAAAAAAATAAAAAAAATAAATAAATTTTAACTTAAAGACTTGTCTCCCAGAGATTTAAGAATGACCATGAATAAATTAAGGAAACTGACAGATCTGAAGCCCTACAAAGAAAACAACAACCCATCTTTTCACTGGCCTCTTGATAAAAAGCTGTTAAAAATAGTAACTAACGTAAAAATTGCTAGTGGTTTATTTATATAATTGCATGACAGAGTAACAGAATGGTTCGGGGTATGAAAGTCCTTAGGACTCTTAAGATTCAAATGCTTGTCACTCCTCAGTTTTTATTGCAGCGACACTGGAATAGACTCTTTACTACCTGTTTGTGGACTTTGGTGAGTTGTTCCAGATTATTTTCAAGAAAGGAGATTTTCTGCTTCTGAGCAGCACTGCCTCCAGTGTCATCTGAATCAATCTCTGCACTCTAGAAAAAGATCAATCAATGTTTAACTACTACCAAAACTGCTACGACAATGTAAAGTTATTTCACTTGTGAATACAATTAGACACAGAAAGCACTACTGTAAGGCAAAAGGAGAAGGGGGTGGCAGAGGATGTGATGGTTAGATAGGATCACTGGCTCAATGGACAAGAATTTGAGCAAACTCTGGGAGACAGAGGAGGTCAGAGGAGCAAGGTGTGCTGCAGTCCACGGTGTTGCAAAGAGTCAGACATGGCTTAGCGATGAACAACAAAAACAACAAGCACCACTACATAAATATCCACCCTGGTATTATTTTATTACCTTTTTAACCCTGGTGGCCAAGTCTTGAACAAAGAGCTTCCGCAGGTTGTGTAAAGTCTGAAGTTCCTTTGCCTTGAATTAAGAAAGCAGTATTTTTAGAAGCTCGTCTTCACATTTACTAAAACCAGGGGAAGAATCCATTAATATTCCCCAATCCTATTTATTTCCAAGTTTTTCTTACCACTGTCTCTTCCAAACCTTTCAAGTCTTGTCTTGCTTGTTCTCGTCTATCTTGCATAACCCTGAGCAGTAGGAGAATATACAAATACAATAAATATGGGCTCAACTTTGAGTCCATAAGTTCTAGTTTTATTTAGTACAAGTATTCAATCAAATATTTTTATCTGACAGGATCAATGCTTAAATTCATATGTGAAAAAGATCTTATTTTGAAAAAATTTACCAATGTTTAGCCTTTCAAAGAAATTTCTATATGCCTTATAATCTTCTAAAATCTATAGGTTATCAGGAAAGAACTGTCATAATATAGCAATGGGAGAGATGAAAGAATATGTGGCAGAATTTATGGAATAAGGAGTGGTTCTTTCTGAATTTTAGAATATGTATTATCATATAGCATATCAGAAACAACTCTGACTAAAGCAAAATTACAGATTATAAATTACTGAAGACAAAAAAGAATATGTTTTTATGCAAGATCAAATCTGACAAAAACAGTTTTTGTGGCAGATCCTGAAATCTAAATTTCTAAATGTCATGCTTTAGGTTTGTTTTTATGATGGATCTTTAAGTAATCTGAATCTTAATTATCAGTGAAATATAAGACCTTGGTTTCACTAAAGTACAAGAATGCATTGCATGTTTTTAGGTATAAAACAAACCAACTCAGAGGGTTTAAGAAAAACACCTCTTCGCCTACACAAAGTGAAACATTTATCCACTGAATATAACAGAGCAATGCCTGCAATTCTCTAATTTAGTTTTTTATTATTAAACTTGAATCAGAACATCTACTCACGTAAGTTCATGTAGTTTTCTGCTCTTTTCCTGATCTGTAGCTTTCAACTTTTCATGTTCTACTCTCAGGCGTTCTTGCTCTAACATCATTTTCTGGTTTTGGCTGACAAAATAAAAAACACCTCACAAGATCAAAATCATCATTTTCTGAATGCTGTAATTAAAAATTTTCAAAGTCTTAAATTCTGTAGTCCCACCATTCACATACACCAGGCCTCCTCTTTTAGGCTGCCGTCCAAAGAGGCAGAAAGAGGATATGGCCACATTCAGCCATATGATATTTTTCAGTTTGGTCTGAAACCACATCTTGATTTCGTATGCTTCACTCTCCTAAATTCTTTCCCTCAATTCATTAACAAAAAACTTCATGCCCCAAGCTTTGTCATCATATTTTGTTACTCTGCCTCCTACTCAAATCATGATTTGGTCAAAGACCTCAAATTTCTATCAATTCTATGCTACATGTGTATGGCTGTGGAAGTAAGAAAAATATGTTCTAGTAAAACTAAGACAACCACTTCTATTAAAAGAAACATTTTTAAAATCCACAATTTTCATAAAGTTTTTCTCAGGAATTCCTTGGTGGTCCAGTGGTTAAGAATCCACCTTGCAATGGAGGAACTCAGGTTCAATCCTTGGTTGGGGAACTAAGACCCCATATGCCGTGGGGGCAACTGAGCTCTCATGCCTCAACTAGAGAGCCTGAGTGCTACAAACTACAGAGCCCAGACTCCCTACAGCCATGCACCACAATTAGAGAGGGCTGCACGCCCCAAACAAGAGCCAATGCAGCCTAAAATAAATAATTACTTTTTAAAAACGTTAAGGAAAGGATCTGGAGAACACAGTGATGTGTAGCTGAAATAATGGTTAAAGTTGGGGAATATTTTTTTTACTGAATATTACATCAAAAGACCTAAGAAAAATTTTCCAAAACTTCCACTGGAACTAGAAATTCCACTCACAAATGAAGATTCTTTTATCTTCAAGTCAAAAATTGTTTCAAAGAAAAATGCAGGTTAGAAACACTACCCACCAGTGACCTTTTATGTCCTCCTGTCTAAACAGTTAAGTCTTTCCAAGTTAGTTTCTACTACCTCAGAAGAAAGGGAAGCACACTTACTCTTGAAGATCAGTAATAAGTTTTTCTTTTGCCTCGACTTCATCTCTCAAACTACTAATTTGTTTTTGATGAGTTTCTCTATGGCTTTGGATCTGCTGTTCAACAGCTTGCTAAAATAATTTGGGGGAAAAGGATTTTAAGTCAGATTAATCATGATTAATAATAATGAATGAAAGCAATTAGAGTCCAATGTTGCACCAAACTTACCTTAACTTCATTTGCCGTCTGAACCTTATTCAAGTGCTCCTTTTCCATTTCATGCACTTTCTCTGTTTGGGTGGGAAGAGAAAACAGAAGAGAGTTCTTGATACAAACCAAGGGGCAAATGGGTTTTATGAAGCTAGGTTCCTTAATGGGCTTTCTCTGGTGGCTCAGTGGTAAAGAATCCTCCTGCCAAAGCAGGAAACATGGGTTCAATCCCTGGGTGGGCAAGATCCCTTGGAGAAGGAAATGGCAAACCACTCTAGTATTCTTGCCTGGAAAATCCCATGGACAGAGGAACCTGGCAAGCTATAGTCAGACATGACTGACTGACTAAACAACTTTCCTTAACAGTACTTGACTTTAAATTACCCAAATGCCAATTTCACTCAGTACATACTAATTAGTAACCGTAGTTATAGTCTCTGTATTGGTATTATGGTTTCATTTTTTTTGCCAAATTCTGGAATAGATGGGCTACCATGTGTAGGGAAACAAGACAGCTTTCTAAGTCCCCTGTGTCAGGACATGTGCACATCGTACACGTACACGCGCGTGCGCACACACACACACAACTTAGAAATTCCTAGATTGGTCATTTCCATATTAAAAAACAATTTCAAAAATAGGTTTCAAAGCCACACTAAAATGTAATATTTACTATTCCAATTGGTCTGTATTCCTACTAGTGTATTCTCCATCAGTGTGAATATGTTTACTACAATCATACTGAAGTCAGTAACAGTTTATAACATAGATATAACTCATGAATAACTGGAAGAGAGTACCTTGTGCTCGAAGCTGGACTAGCTCTTCACTGAGGGAATCAACAGATTCCTCCAGCTGTCTTTTCTTTTGCTCCACATTTTGAAGATACTCAGTCAATGATTTGATTTTGGCTTCATGCTTTTGAGGAAAATAAACTGTTATGAAGTGGAGCCAATGAATGGAGGCAAACCCCTCATACACACTCAGTTGTTCAGAATATTTGAGAGTAAGCAAGATTTATCAATACATTAAACATAAAATAAACTTACAGAACAAGATACTTAAGACCAAAATGTTCAGGGGCAAGTTTTTATAATGATAAAGAATTTAATCAATGAAATGGTCATCTGTGCAGTTTCTAACACTTACAAAATAAGGCACTTTAAAGGCTGATTTATGAAGTAATATTCTTACTGTTATCTCCAACTAACATTAACCTCTACCTTTCTCCTCCAATTCCTATCCTGCTGAATGGTCTCATCCATTTAGTTGCCAAAGCCATATAACTGGCCCTGCAGTTTTGCTTATGCTAGGATTATTCCAGATTCAATAGTCATCAGTCACAGCTTTCTAGTAAATTCCTATAACATATACATGTCACCAAATAGAACCCAGTTAAATCATTCATGTTATCACACTGCAGCTAGAGTAGGAAAAAATAGCTGAATTAACTGCTTTATGTTGTTACTCAAAATAACCTACAAAAGGTCATTTTTCTTAGAACTTTAACAATAAATAAAATTTATATGTGGCTGTTCAAAAAAATGAGGAAGGTTTGTTCTGTAACACATACTTGAGAGATACGAAGCTGGCATGCTGCTAACTCCTTTTCATTTTCTTCCATTTTTTTGTTGCTCTCAGTTTGTGTGCTTTCTAACTGTTTGCAGCGTTTTACCATGGTTTTTACTTCTGACTTCATTTTGCTAATGTAGAGCCTTGCAACAGTGAATTCTTCATCTATCATGCCAGTTCCCTCAGGCTGCTGTGAGAAGAGGAGAAACAGAAATGAAAGATAAAAAAAGTCTTTTTGTGTGTGTGTTTACCCAATTAGGTTCTAAAATCTTAAACAAAATTAAATACTTTTAATATTCTTCAACATTTGTAGGAAGCTTGGAACTTTTTATTAAATATTGTTTTTATTAAAGGGTAAGTAAAGGAGAGCTTAATTTTTGCCTTCCTTACCTTCTAAACTTAATGTTAACACACGCCTACAGGGAAAAAAATATAACATAAACAAACAAAACTAATGAACTCTCTTTCAATTTGTGGATTTCTTCCTCAAAGGCGCTCAGTAAATTTACTGCTTATGTGTAAGTCCAGTTCAAAACTTAACAAATAATGATGTTTAGGTGGCTGGAAAAGAATGACTTTTAAGTTCACTAAGGAGGAACTGTGGTCAGTGCACATTCCTTAGTAACTTTCTTGAGTTTCATTACAAAATTTCAGTACAATATTCAGTGTCAAAAAATAAGGAGCTCAGGTGAATTCCCCAGTGGTTGAGTGGTTAGGACTCACTTTCACTGCTGGAGCCCGGGTTCAATCCCTGGTTGGGGAACTAAGATCCCACAAGCCACATGTATGACCAAAGAAATTCCCGAAACCCCAAAGCATAAAAATAATAAACAAAAAAAAAGAGCTTGACCCTCCCACTATCTGGAACAAGACAAGGATGCCTATCCTCACCAGTTCTATTCAGTATAGTACTGGAAGTTCTAACCACATCAATTAGACAAGAAAAAGAAACAAAAGATATCCAAACTGAAAGGAAACAGGTAAAACTATCATATGTAGATAATATACTATATAAAGAAAACCTTAAAAGAATCCACACAAAAACCAGAATTGATAAAATGAATTCAGCAAGGTAGCAGGATATAAATTAATATATAGAAACTGGTTGCATTTCTTTACATTAATAATAAAATATCAGAAAGGCAATGTGAAAAACCCCAGTATCCTTTAAAATCATATCAATAAACATATAAAATAGGAATAAACCTGAACCATGGAGGCAGACGACTTACATGCTGAAAACTACAAAACATTAATAAAGGAAACTGATGTTTATTCAAAGAAATGGAAAGATATTCCATGTTCTTGAACTAGAAGAATTAATATTGTTAAAATGGCCATATTACCCAGAGTAAGCTATAGATTTAATGGGATTACTATCAAATTACCCATGACATTCATCACAGAACTAAATAATCCTAAAATTTATATGGAACCATAAGATCCAGAATTGCCAAAGCAATCCTAAGGAAAAAGCAGGAGGTATTAAAAAAAAAAAAAAAAGCAGGAGGTATAACCCTCTCAGACTTCAGACAATACTACAAAGCTACAGTCAGCAAAAAAGCATGATACTGGCACAGCGAACCCAGAAATAAACCCACATCTATGGACAATTAACCTCTGACAAAGATGACAAGAACATACAATGGGAAAAAGTCTTTTAGCAAATGATGTTGAGAAAGTTGGACAGCTAGATGAATCAATGAAGTTACGACACTCCTTCATACCATGCACAAAAATAAACTCAAAAGGGCTTAAAGACTTAAACATTAGATATGACACCATAAAACTAGAAGAGATTATAGGCAAATATTCTCTGACAAATCATAGCAATGTTTTCTTAAGTTCAGTATCCCAAGGCAGCAGAAATAAAAGCAAAAGCAAACAAATGGGACCTAATCAAACTTACAAGCTTTTGCAAAAAGGAAACCATAATCAAAACAAAAAGACAATCTACAGAATGGCAAAAAATATTTGCAAATGATGAGACCATCAAGGGCTTAATTTCCAAAATATACAAACAGCTCATACAACTCATACAACAAAACAAACACCTCACTCCCCATCTCTCCAAAGAGGAAATACAGATGGCCAAAAGGCACATGAAAAGATGCTTAATACCACTAATTATTAGAGAAATGCAAATCAAAAATACAATGCGGTACCACCTAATATTGGTCAGAATGGTCTACATTACAAAGTCTAAAAATAACAAATGCTGGAGAGGGTGTGGAGAAAAGGGAACCCTCCTACACTGCTGGTGAGAATGTATACTGGTGCAGCCACTATGGAGAACACTATGGAGGTTTCTCAAAATAAACTAAAAATAGAATTACCATATGATCCAGCAGTCAGTCTCACTTCTGGGCATCATCTAGTATTTGCCAAGGGGCAGCGGGGTCGTGGAGGGGAGGGAGTGGGAGGTTGGGATTAGCAGATGCAAACTAGTATATATAGAATGGATAAACAACAAGGTCCTACTGTATAGCACAGGGATATATCTTAAATATTCTGTGCTAAATCATAATGGAAAAAGTATATGAAAAAGAATGTATGTATAAACCAATCACCCTGGTTTACAGGAGAAATTAACACAATATTGTAAATCAACTATACTTCAACTTAAAAATAAGGAGCTTGAGAAGAAAGAAGTAAACCTGTCTTTGTGTGCAGATGACATGATTGTTTAAAGAAGAACTCCTGGAACTAACAAGCCCTTGTAGCAACATTACAGGATACAAGATTAACTTACAAAAAAGTCAGTCACTTTCCAATATACTAGCAAAACAAAGAAACAAGGGAATCTGAAACTAAAAACCTCTCTTTCTGATGTCATTCATATTATCACTTAAAAGAAACAGCCAACATAATACTAAAGAACAACAAAGTTGGAGGACTGACACTACCCAACTTTAAGACTTACTAAAGCTACAGTTATCAAGATGACATGGTACTGACAAAAGAACAAACAGGTTATTAGAAAAGAATCGAAAGCCCAGGAATAGCATACACAAGTACAGTCAATTAATCTCTGACAGAGGACAAAGGGAATTCAACGGAAAATGGACAGTCTTTTCATTAAACTGCTGGAAAAACTGGTTATCCACATGTAAATACTCATAGAAAAAAATGAACTCCCAATGGATCATATACCTAAATGTAAATTCAAAACCAAAAAACTTCTAGAAGATAATAAATGAGAAAATCTAGGTGACCATGGGTTTGGAGATGAGGTTTTAAAGTGTAACACCAAAACCACAATCCATGAAGAAAGAGAATGGCAAGCTAGACTTCATTAAAAAGATAAGCCAGACTGGGAGAAATATCTGTAAAACACAAACCTAATGAAGGACTATTATTCAAAACACACAAACAGAACTCTTAAAATTCAAGGTAAGAAAATAAGAGAGTCCAAAACGCAAATTAAACAACAGTGTGCTATGATTGATTCATGTTTATGTATAGCAGACACCAACACAATACTGTAAAGCAATTATCCTTCAATTAAAAACAAAAACACCAACACTGTGATAATGTCACATACCTGTTAAAAAGGCTCTAACCAAAAATTGATGACATCAAATACTGGTGAGGATGTGAATTAACAGAACTTTCATTTTATTGTTGGTGGGAGCAAAAAATGCTACAAGCCAATTTCGAACACAGTTTGGGAGTTTCTTACTGAGTTAATATAGTCTTAACCTATGATCTAGCAATCATGCTCTTAGTTATTTTAACCCATCGAATCAAAAACCTATGTACTCAGAAAAACCTGCACATGAATGTCTGTTTACAGCAGCTTTAAACTGGAGGTAACCAAAGTGGACCTACATACAAAAGGGCTTCCCTGGTGGCTCAAATGGTAAAGAATCTGCCTGCAATGCAGGACACCAGGTTCAATCCCTGGGTTTGGAAGATCCCCGGGAGAAGGGACCCACTCCAGTATTCTTGCCTGGAGAATTCCGTGGACAGAGCATGGCGGGCTACAGTCCATGGGGTCAGAAAGAGTCAGACACGACTGAGCAACTAATACTTTCACTTTCTTTTACACACAAAAATGAAATGAGCTATCAAGCTAAAAGACGACATGGAAAAACCTTAAATGTGGATCACAATAAACTGTGGAAAAATTCTGAAAGAGATGGGAATCCCAGACCATGTGACCTGCCTCTTGAAAAACCTATATGCAGGTCCAGAAGCAACAATTAGAACTGGACATGGAACAACAGACTGGTTCCAAATAGGAAAAGGAGTACGTCAGAGCTGTATATTGTCACCCTGCTTATTTAACTTATATGCAGAATACATCATGAGAAACACTGGGCTCAAAGAAGCACAAGCTGGAATCAAGATTGCCGGGAGAAATATCAATCACCTCAGATATGCAGATGACACCACCCTTATGGCAGACAGTGAAGAGGAACTAAAAAGCCTCTTGATGAAAGTGAAAGAGGAGAGTGAAAAAGTTGGCTGAAAGCTCAACATTCAGAAAACGAAGATCATGGCATCTGGTCCCATCACTTCATGGGAAATAGATGGGGAAACAGTGGAAACAGTGTCAGACTTTTTGGGGCTCCAAAATCACTGCAGATGGTGATTGCAGCCATGAAATTAAAAGATGCTTACTCCTTGGAAGGAAAGTTATGACCAACCTAGATAGCATATTGAAAAGCAGAGACATTACTTTGCCAACAAAGGTCCATCTAGTTAAGGCTATGGTTTTTCCAGTGGTCACGTATGGATGTGAGAGTTGGACTGTGAAGAAAGCTGAGTGCTGTTTGAATAATTGATGCTTTTGAACTGTAGTGTTGGAGAAGACTCTTGAGAGTCCCTTGGACTGCAAGGAGATCCAACCACTCCATTCTAAAGGAGACTGGTCCTGGATGTTCTTTGGAAGGAATGATGCTAAAGCTGAAACTCCAGTACTTTGGCCACCTCATGCGAAGAATTGACTCATTGGAAAAGACTCTGATGCTGGGAGGGATTGGGGGCAGGAGGAAAAGGGGACGACAGAGGATGAGATGGCTGGATGGCATCACTGACTCAATGGACGTGAGTTTGAGTGAACTCTTGAGAGTTGGTGATGGACAGGGAGGTCTGGCGTGCTGCAGTTCATGGGGTTGCAAACAGTCGAACACAGCTGAGCTACTGAACTGAAATGAAGTAAAAGAAGCCAGTCTGAAACAGCTAATACTGTATGATTCCACTTATATGACATTCTGGAAATGGCACAACTAGAGACAGTTAAAAAGATCAATGTTTGCTAGTGATTCAGGGCAGAGGGATGAGTAGATAAAGCACAAGCAACTTGTTAGGACAGTGAAATGATTCTGATACTGCAATGCTGGATCTATATTATGCGTTCATCAAAATCCAGAGACTAGTATAACACAAAGAGTGAAACACAATGCAAAACACGCAAAACACGGAGAACTCAAGCAGCGCTTACTGATGTGCTTAACAGGAAGGGAATTACCTGCAAAACACAAGAATACTGAGGGTCCATTGTTTCTTTACCTATTTGCAAGTCTTACTTGTTTCCAAATACCACAATGGTTTAGTGACAAAAGCGGTTTAGATGTCTGGTTATCACTGGCTGTGCCATAAGACATAAGCCAGTCTTACTCTTTATTTTCTCTACCTTTACCACTTTTTCACATATTAAATTATTTGAACATGAAATGGATGAAAAAAGTGGAAAGTGTTAGTTGCTCAGTCATGTCCCACTCTTTGTGACGCCATGGACTCTAGCCTGCCAGGCTCCTCTGTCCATGGAATTCTCCAGGCAAGAATACTGGAGTGGGTTGTCATTTTCTTCTCCAATGAAATGGATGGATTTTTCTAAAAACAAGCCACAAATTTACAAAGAAAAATTTGAACATGTTTCCAGTGTTCAGAATATGAAGGAAATCTACTGTTTTTTATCCCGGAAGATTCCAACAGAGCGTAATCAATCTCACATATTTCACGAAAAACACGACAGGGCAGGATGTTCAGACTGACAGTGAAGAAAGAGCAAGTCACATCATTCAGTGTTTAACAACGCTTTTCTGTTCTGATCAGGTGAGCCAGCTTAAGAAACACACAATTATGAGAATGAATCCTTGCCTCCATCAACAAACAATAGCTCGGAATAACAACAGAAGGAGAGTGTGCTCCACAGTGAAAGCTTTTATTTCATTTCCAACTCTTGTTAAACAGGGCTGCTTAGCTGACTTTCACTACAAACTCAAGTATAAATTTGCTCTCCTTGTCACTATAATTAGATTTTAATTTTAAAAAAAGGAAGTCCATACAAATATCTACTGCAACATACAAACCTTTCATGTTATGTGCACATTTTTTTCAGTTAAGAGTCTAGTTTGTATTTTTGATCTAAGTTTTAAAATCTACCAGGTTGCAATTTTTTTAAAACTACACACTAGTGCTAATATAACTAAGATTATTAGAAAAGAAAAAATGTAACAAAATTTTGATAACTGATTAACTCTAAGGTTCACAGTATTGTCCTGTTTACTACTGTATGTTTAAAAAATTTCCAAATATAAAGAATTAATTAGCAGTGCTCACCTTTTATCTAAAACACTTACAGCAACCAGAAGCTAATTTACTTACAGTTTACTCCTGGAGCTATTGTTTCAATTACACACTTTCGTAATTTATTAACAATAATTTCTAAGTGCAAAAATCTTTACATAGAGAAGAAAACCAAACACATAGTCCAGATAAACGCTACTGACTGAGCATATGTCTCCTTGAGGACCCGTTATCCTCTCCCTCTTCCTCATCTATTTAAAATGAAGCCAATACCCTCTACTACAGATGGGTCTTGGAGGAGGAGATGATGGATATGAAAAGAGCTTTGTGAAAAATGAAAGCGTGAGTTCTATACAGATAATCATGCTTACTCTCAGGTAGTTACAATTACCTTTACGTCGTTGTTTCCCACAGCAATTCCTATTTCTGCCAGGTCTTTTAGTAAAGATGCCATCATCTCTGCTGCTCTTTTTTTCTGGTGGTTGGTCATTTCCTTAAGTTTCTGAAGCTCAGCATCTATACTTGCTAAACTTGCCTAATAGAACAAAATACAAAAGGTACAGTGAAATCTATTAAATGAAAGATCAACTCAAATTTTGACAGGTATTTTCATTCAGTACTCACAAAACTATTATTTTCTGCTTTCATTTTCTTGAATTCTCTACTGAGTTCTGGGCTAGCTCTCAGCTCAAATTTAAAATGTATTTTAGGCCTAAGAGGACTATGGAAAATAGCCATATTGTAGCTCCATCAAGAGCAGTTTGTATTACTTCACTAAATTTTTGAGATTGGATGTTTTCTACCTAGAAATGGAAAACTTTCAAATTAACTAGATTTGGTTTTCATTTATTACCTTTGGAAACAGTCTAAGAAAATATATGTTAGTATGGAATTGCTAAGTCTTCTAGATGGCTGATAAGTTTTATCTGCTTTTTATATAGTATTTAGTTTCTGAGAAGAATTCACCTGATAATTACTACTACTTTTATACTATGATACATGCAATTATCCAGGAGACAGTGAAGTAGCATTACTATATGAATTTAATTACTATAATTATAAATTTAAAATAGTAGTAGCTAGCTTACCAGCAACAAAGTCACCACAATTTTGAAAATTCAACTGAATCTGGCTGCTTTAAAACTGTTAGTTGTGTCACAGATCATATACTGTATTTTAAATGCAAGTTACTGACTTTTAACCAGTATCTTTTAGTAAAGATACCATTGTTTCAGCTGCTCATTTCTTCTGGTCATTTCCTTAAGTGTCTGAAAACCAGCAGATTGTGAGTTCACTCAGTTTGATCTACAATATACTACCAAGTCCAAATTACCAGACAATATCTCTAACAACTGAACAGCAATACTCAAGTATATAAAAAGATGCAGACCACTTCAGGGGTTTCTAACTCCTTACCAATACAGTGCTCATATTAAAACTGGGACACAAACAGAATAGTCATAAAGGCTGAAATCAGTGGCTAAGAACCAACTTACAGTTTACAGAGTTTTAAGAAACTCCTATCATTTGTCCAAACAGAAATTAGGTTTGCTAATAATGCAACTCAGTTAAGAGTTATAAAGGTATTTTGATTTCCATGGTATTAATTATAACTTCAAGCTAAATGTAACTTGGGAGATCAAAAAGGGAAAAGGAACTTCTCCAGGAGCAGAAAGGCTTTCAAAAATGTCATTTCATAGCACTGATTGCTTTCCTTTTAAACACTTGATGTGACAAGGAAACAACTAGTGAACACTGATCCTATGTCCAACTTTAAATATGATTTCTAAACAAGAAGCCAGCATTAACAGCAAAACTTTAAGAAAAAGAGAGCTCATCCACGGTGATGCTCAAAGTATCGCAGAAGCAGTCACAGTTGTATACTATTTCTGGCATCACTACCAGAGGGCAGGGATTCTTGCCTTATAGTGATGAAAACAAAAATCTTCATTTCCTGGGGAACCATGATGAAGTTATTACACTGTCCCAGAAGACACTGGCCCAGGTATTGGAAATTTAACAGTGAACAAAATGTAAGTTACGTGAAGTCATATATTCTGCTAGTTTGCTTTTTGTGCACATTTTAAAAATCATAATTTGAACAGTTGGTTAATCACTTTACTGGGCAACTAGTAGTCAACTTTTTTTTCTTTGAACAGTAGAATAATATCTGGAGTAGCCAATATGTAGCCAATTGAAATATCACTTTAATTACATATTAACAGACCTTTAGAAACTAAAAAAATAACCCTCTTCCTCCACCTTAAAGCTTCATATATAGGAGAAAATAAAGTTGACACTTGAGTTTTTGAAGAATCGATGTTATCAGTCTTAAGCTTTTACAGAAATAATTTACTCAGGTAACTTTTCAATTAAGAATACTTTACCAAAGTATTAAGAAAAAAAACTGTATCCTACCGATTTCTGATTCAGTTCATCACTAAGTAATTCATATTCCTTAGTTTTGTCTTCAACTTCCTGAGACTTCTGATCATAGTTGACAGCAAGTTCTTCCAGGGCTTGTAAAACTTCCTTTACTTCTTCCTTAGAGGCATCATTTTCTGCCTGAAGGCGATTCAGTTCAGTCTGCATATTATCTTGATCTCTTCTGGTAGATGCCAAAAGCTGTAGGAAGGAATAAAAATATCTATTTTATCCAAAGAACTGAGTAACTGGTTTTTAAAACATACACAAGTTAAAAAAAAAATTTTTTATTTTTATCACTTGCTCACCAAAAAGGGAATGAAATGTGGACATTACTATACATGGTAACATTTATTCATTCAACAGATTTACTGAATACCTACTGTGTGCACATTCTGTGCTCAACACTGTGGGAGATGGAAAAATCTAGTGGAAGACAGATAAACAGATGAATGCAATACAAACTGAAATGTTAGAGCCATAATGGAGACAGGACATGACAAAGTGCTTGGTAGTGTAAGGAAAGGGGATATTTCTGGATGGGTATTCACGGAGGAGGTGGCTAGAATAGGAAAATTATTGTCAGCTGCACTCTAACAGAAAAAGACACACAAGGCTCCTAACCATGCACAGAAGAAGAAAGAAATGAGTAGATGCTTTAAAAGTTTAGGTTTTCTCTGGGCAACAGAGGGTGGCATCTGAGCTATGTCTGAGGAAAACATGGTATCAGCAAATAAAATCTAAACTGGAAGAAGCCAAGAGACTCTTAGGAGGATACTGAGATCATGTGGGTCAGTTGCTTTCAAGTAGGGGCATCTGGAATTTGTAGTTTTCTAAAGGGGCAGAGTGCTAATGGCACTTAGAAGTGGGAGCCAGGGATGCCAACTGTCCTGTAAAGTGGACAGAACAATATAAATGAAGAATTATGCAAATGATACCAGTGCCACTTGGAGAAACAATGCTACTAGAGTAAAAAAAAATTAGATGATTCAACCAGGATTAATCTGACTGATGGTAGACATCTCCTGGGCTTTCCTTGTAGCTCAGCTGGTAAAGAATCCGCCTGCAATTCAGGAGACTTGGGCTCAATCCCTGGGTTGGGAAGATCCCCTGGAGAAGGGAGAGGCTACCTACCCCAGTATTCAGGCCTCAAGAATTCCATGGACTGTATAGTCTATGGGGTCGCAAAGAGTTGGACACTACTAAGTGACTTTCACTTTCACTTTTCAGACACCTCTTACTGAAGTTATAAGTCTTTGCTCCAACCCCCAGAACGAACTTCAAACAAAGGACCACTTTTCAATTATCCCCCATTCTTAAATTAAAGAAATTGGGGAAAACTATGAGACCATTCACGTATGATCTAAATCAAATCCCTTATGACTATACAGTGGAAGTGAGAAATAGATTTAAGGGACTAGATCTGATAGACAGTGCCTGATGAACTATGGATGGAGGTTCGTGACATTTTACAGGAGCCTGGAATCAAGACCATTTCCAAGAAAAAGAAATGCAAAAAAGCAAAATGGCTGTCTGGGGAGGCCTTACAAAAACCTGTGAAAAGAAGAGAAATGAAAAGCAAAGGAGAAAAGGAAAGATATTCCCATTTGAATACAGAGTTCCAGAGAATAGCAAGGAGAGATAAGAAAGCCTTCCTCAGCAATCAATGCAAAGAAATAAGAAGAAAACAATAGAATGGGAAAGACTAGAGATCTCTTCAAGAAAATTAGAGATACCAAGGGAACATTTCATCCAAAGATGGGCGCGATAAAGGACAAAAATGGTATGGACTTAACAGAAGCAGAAGATATTAAGAAGAGGTGGCAAGAATACATAGATCTGTACAAAAAAGATCTTCACGACCTAGATAATCACAATGGTGTGATCCCTCACACTCACCTAGAGCCAGACATCCTGGAATGTGAAGTTAAGTGGGCCTTAGGAAGCATCACTATGAACAAAGCTCCTAGAGCCAGACATCCCGGAATGTGAAGTCAAGTGGGCCTTAGGAAATATCACTACGAACAAAGCTAGTGGAGGTGATAGAATTCCAATTCAGCTATTTCAAATCCTAAAAGATGATGCTGTGAAAGTGCTGCACTCAATACGCCAGCAAATTTGGAAAACTTAGCAGTGGTCATAGGACTGGAAAAGGTCCGTTTTCATTCCAATCCCAACAAAAGGCAATGCCAAAGAATGCTCAAACTACCACACAACTGCACTCATCTCACATGCTAGTAAAATAATGCTCAAAATTCTCCAAGCCAGGCTTCAGCAATATGTGAACCGTGAACTTCCAGATGTTCAAGCTGGTTTTAGAAAAGGCAGAGGAACTACAGGTCAAATTGCCAACATCTAATGGATCATCAAAAAAGCATGAGAGTTCTAGAAAAACATCTATTTCTGCTTTATTGACTATGCCAAAGCCTCTGACTGTGTGGATCACAATAAACTGTGGAAAATTCTGAAGGAGATGGGAATACCAGACCACTTGACCTGCCTCTTAAGAAACCTGTATGCAAGTCAGGAAGCAACAGTTAGAACTGGACATGGAACAACAGACTGGTTCCAAATAGGAAAAAAGAGTACGTCAAGGCCGTATATTGTCACCCTGCTTATTTAACTTATATGCAGAGTACATCATGAGAAACGCTGGGCTAGATGAAGCACAAGCTGGAATCAAAATTGCCGGGAGAAATATCAATAGCCTCAGATATGCAGATGACACCACCCTTATGGCAGAAAATGAAGAACTAAAAGAGCCTCTTGATGAAAGTGAGAGAGTGAAAAGCTGGCTTAAAGCTCAACATTCAGAAAACAAAGAATATGGTATCCAGTCCCATCACTTCATGGCAAACAGGAGATGGGGAAACAGTGGCTGACTTTATTTTGGGGGGGCTCCAAGATCACTGCAGATGGTGACTGTGGCCATGAAATTAAAAAATGCTTACTCCTTGGAAGGAAAGTTATGACCAACCCAGACAGCATATTAAAAAGCAGAGACATTACTTTCTCAACAAAAGTCCGTCTAGTCAAGGCTATGGTTTTTCCAATAGTCATGTATGGATGTGAGAGTTGGGCTATAGAGAAAGCTGAGCGCCGAGGAATTGATGCTTTTGAACTGTGGTGTTGGAGAAGACTCTTGAGAGTCCCTTGGACTGCAAGGAGATCCAACCAGTCCATTCTAAAGGAGATTAGTCCTGGGTGTTCACTGGAAGGACTGATGTTGAAGCTGAAACTCTAATACTTTGGCGACCTGATGCAAAGAGCTGACTCATTTGAAAAGACCCTGATGCTGGTAAAGACTGAGGACAGGAGGAAAAGGGGACAACAGAAGATGAGATGGTTGGATGGCATCACTGACTCAATGGACATGGGTTTGGGTAGACTTCAGGAGTTGGTGATGGACAGGGAGGCCTGGAGTGCTGCGGATTATGGGGTGGCAAAGAGTCAGACATGACTGAGAGACTGAACTGACTGCCAAGTAAGGTAAAATGAGGGTCCAAAGTGACAAACTAGAGAGAAGGAACCTGAAAGAAACAAGATGAAAGTGAAGATCACAGAAATGAGAAACAGGTCAGGGGAGGGTAGAAATGGTAGAGTAAAAAATAATCTTATTCACTGACATTCTCATTTCTATGATAAAAATCATACCCTAAAGTATGAATTCCTAAAAACAAAGCCAATGTGATTCAGAAATAAGTCTTTTCTTTAACAATCCCTTTGGACATATATCAGTGTTAAAAGTGTTTTTTATACTCCTTCCTTCATCATTTCCATGTGGAAATACTTTTCATAGAGGGAGGGGGAACCTAAGGTTACTCCAGTCCAAGGATCAATAAGAAGTGTTTGGGGGAGAATAAGACAAAGTAGCACTGTACAAGGAAAGCAAAAGACAGAGTTGAAAACCCCAGGAGACGTATATTAAAGAATAAATGTAAAAAAGAGAAAATCATCCTCTCCCCTCCAGTTAGACTTAACTCAAACTTAAAAACCCCAAAAAACCCAACCCCAAAAAGCCCAAAGAAGTCAATCTTTGCTTCTGTCTGTATGATGTACTGCTCCCATAGGATATCCACGGTGAAGCATGGACGTACTCAAAACATTTTTAAATGTACTGGAGTATGTTCTGAGCTCTGTAGATGCCTTCACCTTTTAAGTGACAATGACAAACTATACAGCTTTTCTGGAAGCAGTATTCAATTTACCTCTTCCTGATCCAGCATTTGTGTCTTCAGTTTTTCTACCAATTGGCTCTGTTGATTAATTTCTTCATCCTAGAATTTTCAGTTACAAATTAACAGAATAGCTCACAACCTGGTTCTGTTTCCTAACACAAACTGTAAGATTACTACCCACTCCCCAGTATTTCAAAGTTGTTTTCCCCAAATTGGACATAGCTTATTCTAATCTCTTATCTTAGAAAGATGTTGAAGCAAATGGAGCTTCTTTCAATTATCAGTAACTGTAACATCCTTATCATACAATAAGAAAAAAAGCTTATGTTTATGAAAGTTATTCACAAAATACTTTAAATGCTAAAAATAATAAACATGTTTAAAGCTATTACTGAAAATAATGCCATGCAGCCACTTCAAACCTACCTACCATCCCTGTTTAAAATACATTAAAAACATCACCTACTAAGAAAAAATCAAAGACAACATCAGAACAATTTTTTCTAGTCTTTTTACTGTTGTTTTGCCCATCCTTTTTATTTGCTTCATAACTGTGCTATTTTTCATGCTACTGATATCATCAAAGTAGAAGATAGTATTTCCACTTGATTCTGTTCCCTCAGTCTAATCTCTTGCATCATTTTTATCATTAGCGCCACAGAGAGCAGATTCTAAAAGGTCATTTCATTAAGACTCTCCAAGGACTGCGTCAAATTTCCTTTTGAAAGTTCTTTTAGCTTAAAGAGAAGGGGAAGAAAGGTATGCCTTATACATAGTTTCTGCATAGAAACAGAAACTGTCATTTTATATTTTTTGTTAATACAATGACGTTGAGAAAGTTAACAGAAACCTAGGAATATGTACATAGGTCATGATGACCCATTAATACTGAAATTAGAAAATAAAAATATGTCAATAATGTTCTAAAACAAAATAGAACACAAATACTTCCCTTGTCATCAAGTTGTTTGTACAGTTTAGCAATTTCTTCTTCACACTTTCTTCTTTCAGCATCAGTAAAGTTTCCAGTAACTCCAATTGTGGCTGCTGGTTTATCATTGGTAATAGTAATATCCTTATCCACTGCAAAAGCTTCCAAGTTGGCTTTCTCTTTGTCAAACTGTTCATCAACAGGCACTGTCTCTCCTAAAATAAGACAATAGAATGGTTAATAAAACCCATCTGTTGAAAATTAATTTTAATTTTATTCAATTTCAGCAGCTCTTATAAACTTTATCTGCTCAGTCCCTGAGATCTGAAAAGTTGGAATTATCTTTGACTGTCCCCTTTATCTTCTAAAGCCAGTCATCAAATCTTGTATTTTTAATTGATTTCATCCTAAGCTAAACATCTTGCCATCTTGAGACTTCAACAGCCAGCTAGCTGGCCTCTATGCCTCTATTTATTATTCCAGGTAAAAATCAGAATTTAAAGTAAAAGATTTTATTCATTTTAATTTGATGATCCCTGCTGCTGCTGCTGCTAAGTCGTTTCAGTCGTGTCTGACTCTGTGCGACCCCATCCATAGACTGCAGCCCACCAGGCTCCGCCGTCCCTGGGATTCTCCAGACAAGAACACTGGCGTGGGCTGCCATTTCCTTCTCCATGATGATCCCTAATATGTTGTTATTTTCATTTATATCAGAGTCTCAAATTTATAAAATAGCTCTGAATCTCTATTCCACAAACTCTAAACAACAAATTCAGTGATTACCATTACGCCATCGGTTGAGTTCATTTTCAAGCCACTGAATGGTGTTCCGGAGGGTCTTATTTTTTTCTTTTTCTCTTTCATACTTCTTTTTCCACTGTTCTGCAGTTAACTCTACATTGACACAAACTGTGTTCTTAATTGTTTTGGCCCTAAGACAAGTAGTTGGGGGGAGAGGGGAAGAATGTGACTTAATTATTTTCAATTGATATCTATATCTCTGTAGTATAAGCAAATGTGGCTAGGTAATTTAACTATTCTTATCTAGTTATCTCTGACTAAATTCTAGGAGCTGTACTTAGTATAGTGTTTATTCACAACCCATTAGACTTGGGTCAGTTGCAACACCTCTGAATAGCTTAAAAAAAAAAAAATCAGCAACCTGATAAGAAAAAAACACATGGGCCCATTATTTTTCCAACTCACTTGTAAGGCAGAATTAAGAAAAGCAATTATCAATGACAGTCAAAGTCATCATTATTGATTTTCCTCGGCTAACCACCTCATATAGTTATCCCATTATTTGAACAGGTCACGTATGTCAATAGGCTTAACATACAATTATATTCCCTCAGGTTTTTGCTTTATTATCTGATTCAAATGTTTGTTTTAATACTGAACTGAAGCTTCTCACATAAATCTGACTCGAGTTAACACGTGACTTGAATGTTTTCTAGCACACTAATAATACATACTGATTTGAATGTACCTATCCTGAAACTTACCTAGATTTAATAAATGAAATGCCTATCTACATTTAGACTTTATATTTTCTGAACAAAAACAAACCTCTGACCAAACAGGAGTGTAGATTTTGTTTCAGATTCATTGTACGATGATGGAGAGCAGCAAATTACAATAGTGGTTCTACAGTTCCCACCTAAGGAATCTTGAAGGATTCTTGTCATTTTACTATCGCGATATGGAACATATGTCTACATATAAAAACAAACAAAAAAACCAATGAAGACAAATGGGTTTCTGAATAATAAAATATGTTGTAGTTATTAAAATGGGAATTAGGATATACACACTAATACTATAAAATAAATCCCTAAAAGACAACTTATTTATACCTATTCATCCAGTGAATCCCTCTCACTCACATGCACATGTATGTATGTTATCTATGTTTAACTTCCCATTAGATAACAGGGAAATAGGAAACAAGTGTACTCACACTACCCTCAGCCAAAGCAGAAATGACATTTCCAAGAGCAGAAAGGGACTTGTTGATGTTCTTAGCTTCATCCAGCACAGCACCTTCAGCACCAGTTTTACTAACCTATACATAAGATTGCAAAAGAATAAAACAAAATTGTTTCAGTGATTCTAATTTTCTAAAACGTTCAGAGGTCATCAATAACTAGTAAAAAAGAAAAGGGAAAGCTTCTAGACTTTGTTTGCCAAGTATTTAGTAGTAGTAGTGCAAGTCACTCAGTTGTGTCCAACTCTTTTTGTGACCCCATGGGCTAGACAGTCCATGGAATTCTCCAGGCCAGAGTAGTGGAGTGGGTAGCCTTTTCCTTCTCCAGGGGAATCTTCCCCACCCAAGGATCGAACCCACATCTCTCGCATTGCAGGCAGACTCTTTACCAGCTGAGACACCAGGGAAGCCCCAGTATTTACTCTAAGCTATCAGTATTTATCAAGTATGACTCTTCTGAGACCTTGGGTTTTTTTGCATGACAAAAATGGGATTAAGGAGATACCAAATTTTATTTTTAGGTGTGCTCATGAAATTAACCTACTTACATGTAGGTTTGTATTGACAGCTTACTAATTTGTTAACCCCCTTTGATGCACTGGGAAAACGAAACTAAAAAATTTACTAAAGCACAATGTTGATGTTGTGATGGTTAGAGAGAGACTGAATTTATATATATCAATTTTATATAAGCAAACTTGCTTCTATTAAAAAAATGTAAAATACATAAAGGTAACAGAATAATATGTCAGCAATGATGCCTGAAGAAGCAGCTTCTCAGTATTTGCAAAATTAGAGACAGACTTTGAAGGACGTGTGTAAGATTTTTGTGTAGAAGGGAGCAGGTATGTTATTTTAATCAGAAGAAAAAACAAATCAGCAGAACAAACAACAAAAAAAGGTCACATAGGTCAGTATTAAGACATCTGAACTTATTTTGATTTTGACATAAATCAGAATCAGATTGTATAGGACTACAATATAATAATTAAATAATCCTCCAAAAGGAGTATGGCGAAATCCAAAAGGATTCATTAATGGGCAGTTTTTAGAGGGAGGTCTTTGTCAGTGTGAATAAAATAGACACCAAAAATTAGGAAAAGGATACCTAGTAAAATTCTTAATGACATACATTCAACACATTATCAATAAAGCATACACCTACGTCAAAGATAACACTTATTGGCAGAATTGGATTATGGCCTAAATGACAGTAATTTGCAATGACAAGACACTGGCATAAATGCTTATAACTCTCAAAAATACTACCAAACCCAGTTTGACACACATTTTCAAGATTTAACAATGAAAAATACATAAGCCCAAATCTGAGCTGAAGTTCATTTAAAATGCTTCCATCAGAATATAAAGATTTTACCTTTTCACTACCAGCTAAATCCACCAGATAAAGTTTTCCACTCAGCTTTTGTTCCGTTTGCGTGTTCTCTTGTTTTACATTAATAAGAAATATACTGTGACTCCTAGAGCTATGTTCATTCATATCTACAAAGAAATCACACAACCAAATATCAACAAACAAGGCTTTCCCTTACTAATAATTTGTAAAGCATTATTTCACCTAAGAAAAATCAACTTTAAAGCAGTCTATGCGTTAACTAGTATTACTAAATATGCCACTTACTTGTAACTGCTACATGTCTGTTAGATTTTCCTTCATCTATGGTGTCCATAACTTCATCTGGACTACATACAAAACGCTCTGTACATCCCTATAAAATAAATTTTTAAAGAATGTCACCACCCTTTAAAAAACATTATTATAGGGCTTTTCTAAACATTCTGAATTATACCTACCTTTACATAGGGAACTCGATTTTTATCTTCATGAACTGAAAGATTGGTCTTTGAAACTGAAAAAGAAAAATAAATAATATTAACATTTTCCTAACTGCTAACAATGGCTGTGAAATAGTTAATTCAATTGTTTCTTGCTTCTCTCCCCATGCAGCCTAATAACAATGAACTTAAAAAAACATGAAAATATCACTGCAAAATCAAGAGCCTGTAGAACTAAGACTTATACAGAAGTTTAGGTCCAGGCCAACCTCTGCCACTCATATTCTGAAAATAAGAACACTAAATCAGACTGGTTCTGTGGTTTGCCAAGGATAAGGTGTCTGACAGCTGAGAAAAGACAAGAGCACAGGACTCAGGCTCTGGAAGTCCAGTCCAATTGTCTAATTACTACCTATAAAGTGCCCACAAATATATGCTTTAAATAAGATAAAATGGATTCAATTAAAACTTTGAAAGAAACATTTTTCAATGTTTCCTGTAATTCAAGTCAGATTCATCTAGGTTATTGAGAAATGGTCTCACATTTACAACTAAAAACAGTAACTTGAAGAGCAAGAATTCAACTTACCATCTAACAGGTCCCTTATCTTATCCAAATAAATCTCAAAATATGAAACCTAAAGGGCAGAGAAAACAAAGGGGGGCGGAAATCAACCACTTAAAATTACAAAGTAATTTATTTACTTATTCATCAAATATTTATTCCAGCCTGAGTGCCAGGTACCAGTGCCAGGGACAACTCAGCTACAGCTCATATTCTGATGGGAAGCCTTAAAATCACTCAGCTCTTTTATGTAACTAAAGTGCATTTTCCACTAGGTATCTTCATCTAAAATTAGACTCATTAGGTCTAATTAGTCAGAACTTTTGAGCTTTGTACCAAAACAAACTCCTTTATCTTAAAGAGGAGGCAGCTAAGGCAAGAAAGACTTGGCTTACTCCATTACTATGTCAGAGGAAGGGTCTGAGTTTACTAATTCTAATAATCTTTCAACTACACCTGCCCATAATTTTTAAAATATTTTTTAAAGAAAAAATATTGAACAGAATTATTCTAGATATAAAATAAAATACCACCTTTCCCCAATATTTTACCTTAATATGAAATTCCAAATTTTCATCCATGGAGTAAATATAATTAAAAATATCTTGCACTATTCTTGGAATAATTCCCATGCCTTCTGGATCATGAAGTTTACCCTAAATAGAAAATAAAACTAGAGTTCCTAAATAAACAATAACATACAAATTAAAAATCAAAACTTTTAATTTACAATTCATAGTCAAGAGAGGATAGGAATTCTAATTGTTGCTATTTTTTTGGTGAAAAAATGTGGCTGTACAAATACCTAAAAAAACCCAACTCAACTGTTAGATATTTTGGTAAGTTACATATAAATAATGTACGCTAATCAGGTTACCAATTGATCTTAGCCTTTTCTTTAATCATTAGATTCAGATGATGCAATTTGTGAATAAACACATTCCAGGAAAATGTTTGTGAGTTGCTCACCATTTAAATCTGCATCATTCTATCTACTTCAAGTCAAATTCATCCAAGTGCTAACAATGTCTTTGTTACCTGACTTTAACATGATGAAAATAAATATGACTCCAAAATAAGCAATCACTTACTTTACATATCTAGAATGCTCAGATAAATGATAAAAGCAGACACTCTGTAGCAGAGGCAGGTTATAGGATGTTTTCTAGAAGCAAAGCTTGAGCAGGTTTACATTCATTATTAATAGCAGCGCTGATAATTTTGGAGCCCTTATTATCAAAGAGGGACAAGTACCTGGCTAGAGGTTGGGAAATGAGACAGATGCAGAGACACGACCAAGGAGAGAAAGAAAAACCTAAGTGCTCCAAATAGAACTGAAAACACATAAACATTAAACATTTCAAAATTCCTCATTATAAGGTGACAGAGAATTCTTATTTAATTCTAAGACATGCACAATTTTGTGGTTATGTAGATAAAACAAAGCTCAATATGATTTCATATATACAATTTCTATTCAAACTCAGGAATTGATTAGATTCTAACCATGTTACTCGTATATAATTTGTATGAGACAAAGCAGTAAAGGGTAAATAAAGCTGTTTAAGCATGATAAAATGTCACAAATAATGAATGAATACACTGTATGTGCTGCAAACTACATCCAAATACTGAGTAAAAAACATTACCTCCATTGTGTGTGTCTTCCCAGAGGATGTTTGTCCATATGCAAATATGGTTCCATTGTAGCCTTCAAGTACATCTATGAGAAAATGAGAGATTTAATACACAGGCGGCCTTTTTTCCTTAAGCAAGACCATTAAGGGAAATTAGTAAGAATATATAATAGTAATTTTCTTAGTGAGGATTCACCTAAGGAATTCCTTTCTCTTTAGCCCAAATTACTGTCTATTGTCAGTAAGAAATTTTAAATTCCATTGCTTATAATCATCTCTCCTGTCAATGTACATCTTAGATGTCAATGCAACAGTATTCTACAGCTTTGCATGACCTAAAAGGAAAAAAAATGCTCTGCCAGTTTATGTACAGATATGAACTAGCTTTTAGAAGGAAGACTGATCAGTTGCCTACAGGTGGTTAAAATCCACAATATTCCTCATTATACAAAATATAACAAGCCCAGTCCCATCTCAAAGTCAATTATCAGAGAGTTTCTATGGAATTAAAAAAAAAACACCACACAATTTTTTTTTCTAGCCCTTTGTGTACCCCAAGACCTACCATTAACATTTAAGTAGCTTCTTTTACTAGGCTAAGGAGTAGTGGTGGAATTTGAGTGTGCAAGGTGACTTCTGGTTTCCAGTTTTGGGGATTCAGTTTGTTGGGGACTTTTTAACCTGTTTTTCCTTGTTTTCGTAAAAAGAAAGGTACTATAAAATCATATACTATTTTAGAGGAAGCCAAAGTACAAACTGAGGCCTCTGCTGGAAACTAGCAGATGGTAACAGTGGAAAATAAATTTGTAATGAGCAAGCAAATCCTTGTCTTTTTTTAAGTTGACTATTTATAAAAAGAAAAAAGAAAAAGAAAAAAAAGGTCCCAACATTGGTCACGACTAACTAGATATTAGATTTGCTATAGAAATATTTATTTATAAGAAAAAGAAGGTATTAGTACTTCTCTGGGAAGATCTTAAGAGATCTCAAACATTTGAAACTTTCATTCAGTATCTTTCCAGTTTCATGAAGAGAAGCATAATAATTTCAGGAATTACAGTTAAAACAGATTAAGATTGCAGTATTTCTGTTAATAATTCTGAAGACAAAATCGTCTGGGCTAAAGAAGAAGCACTAGACCCTTTCCAATCTACTTCTTATATATATAACTGATCTCTGTATATCAATGTCACACCCTCTGCAAAAGATCTTTTAATCGCTCACACAAAATCTAAGGATAAACTCCAAAATTTTGGTAGATCTATACATGAATGTTCATCCATGCTATGACCCAATTACCCAGCACCACAATAACTACTTAATAAATACTGGTAGGTGAATGAATAAATGACTTTCCTAAGATCATATAAATAGCGTATGTCTATATGATATTAAAAGTATATGTGTTAGGTGAAACATATTACATGAGGGCTTGTAGGATAATGTACGCAGTATGTTTGTATTTGGGACTTTAAGCAAAGCTTAAATCTTTTATATGATAACAGAGATTATAGAATAGTCAATCTTTAAATGTTTACTGAAAACTATAATCTAGGCTCTCTGTCCTGGGAGCAAGGGATAGAACCAGGATTAGCTGATTTATAGAGGCACCAGGCTATCATTAAAGTAATAACAGTGTTATCAATTAGAAAAATAATCCCTTCCTGCCTACCTCCAAATCCATTCCTGACTTTTGCTTTCTAGAGTAATTTGTCAATGTTTTTTATAAAAAAGTGTAAACATACAGAAAAACAATGAATTTTACAGTGAACAACCCTATAATCAGTACTAAGATTCTATCAGTAACATTTTATCGTTTTATTGTTTGCTTTAATCATGTATCCATCCACCCATTTTATTTATTCAATGTATTTCAGAGATTTTAGTACATTTCCATCTAAATACTCCAGCATGCATATACCACTGGCTAGAACTCAATGTTTTGCAGTTTTGTTCTTCAGAGGTAAAATTTACATACAATGAATATTTTAAAAGTATAGACCTTTAACAAACACAAATAAAATATTCTTCTCTTTGAAAACCCCAGAGTATGAATCTATAAGCAATAAAATTAGGCACCTTTGGAACTGGCTCTTGTTTGCCTTTTCAACTCTATCTCCCATTATCCTTCCCCTCACACTGTTTTTATTGGTAAAAAAAAATGGCTGAATCTGACCATTTCAGATGGTTCAACATCATAGTCATACAACAGTGTATGTCTTCCCTCAACACGGGTGATCCTTTCCACATGTGGACAGTCTTAGCCCACAGGCATCTGTATGGGGAGCACACCTCACTCTCCTTCCTATTCCTGTGCACCCTTGAGACTAGCTTAGGCTTTAATCCGGGTAAGAGTCCCACCCTATGTGTTCTTGTAGCACCTACATTTTATCATAATAGTGACCACTGTCTTCCTCATGAGCCTATAAAATCCTTGAGGCCAGGGCTGTTTAACTCCTAGCACAGTGCCTGGCACTTAGGATGAAGTCAAATACTTGTTGAATGACTATTATTAACACTAAAACAGAGAATCTCTCTCACCTTTCTGAAGAGTCCCGCCCCTCTATACTTTTGCCTTTCTTGTGAGAAACAGATGGAGGTGGAACTATGGACAAATAATACTTTCATACTTTGTAAACAAGAGAAACACACTTAGCAAGTCAGGCAATAGCTTACAACCTCATAAAAGTCACTTAATCTCTCTGAACTTCAGCTTTCTCATCAGCAGAAATGTCTGCGCAGGGTAAGGCTGCGAGCATTAGAAGTCATATAAAATTATCACTGCTAGCATTTGAAGGCATCATGTGTCACGTTCTATGCTGTTCGGTCGTTAAATCACGTCTGACTCTTTGCCACACGTGGACTGTAGTCCACCATGCTCCTCGTCCGTGGGATTTCCCAGCTAAGAATATTGGAGAGGGATGCCGCCTCCTTCTTGCAGGGCATCATCCAGCCCCAGGGACAGAATCTGCAACTCCTGCACTGGCAGGTGGATTCTTCACCACTGAGCCACCAGAGAAGCCCGGAGGCTCTAATAATCTTTCATGTATTAATGTATTTAATCCTCACAAAACTCTATGCGAGGCACTATTTTATTCCCATTTTACAGATGAGAAAACTGAGAAACTGTGGCCTATAGTTCCACAGCTAGTAAGGTAGAGCTGGGAGGCATTCTAGCCAGTCTTGGCTCCAAAGACATGCTCTCTTAGCTACCACACTACACTCTCAAGGAACAGAGGAACCAAAATAAACACATGGCAGGCTACATCTGGAAAAATTAAAATGGATACAGTGGCAGACAGTCCAAGGAAGGAAGCTATGGTGGGAAACTAGGGAGTTGGAGGAGGCCTGGTAAGATGCCTGGCAAACAGCAAATGCTAAATAAATGACAACTACTTTACACCAGGAAACAACGGGTAGATATCACTCAGGTTCAGAACTCAAGAGGATGCAAGTGGATAAACCATGTTCAAAAGAAAAAAAAAATTATCTAATGAATCTACAAAAAGGAAAAGGTTATAGCCCTACACATAAGCTAAATACTTATACGTAAATTTATGAAACAACGCAACCCTGGTGGACGCTGAGGGACACAGAGAACACTAGCTGCTCTCACCTCACACCTGGCAGCTTGCTCCTCGAGTCCACATCTCAGGAGAAACACCAGCTCACCCAACAGAGTGTTGATCCCTGCCTACCAGTTTCTAACCATGGCCCTCTACTTGATCTGTGTGCCAATGAGTGTCCCAAGTCCAACCTGCCATGATTTAACTGATTTTTCTGTTCTCACACCTCATCATTCTCCCCGACCGTGTCACTCTCCTTAAATCTATGTATTTATTAGAAACTCCACCTCACTTGTATCTTGTCCAGGACAAGTCCTACCAGCTACTACAACCAGGCTCCTCCAAAGTGGTAGAGAGTTTCTGGGTGAAGATAAAAGGAAAATGTCATAGCCCCATGCTATCTTTCTATAAATTACAAAGCTGGCACACGGACAGAGAGACAGAAACCTTCCATTGTAACTTGTTTGAAATCTAATTTTATAGAGTGAAAGTATCTATATAGGTTATGAATTATCCCAAGTTCAGTTGTGGCTAAGTAATTATCCTTAGTTCAGAGTGAACTAAGAAAGTAATTTCTTTTCTTAGAGGATAAAGGAAATGAACAGCAGTTGCTATCTGTTATATTGTTTACTTCATACCAGGTCCTGAGTGAAGACCTTTATCTTTTTAAATCTTTACACTATGCTTATTATAGAGGAAACAAAGATTTGGAAAGCTTGAGGGACTTGCCACAAGTCACAAAGCTAAATAGTGGCAAAGCCTAGACTTCAACCTCAGTTTGTCTGATTCCAAAGCCTGTGCTCTTAATCACATTGCTAAGAAGGGAACTGCCATTCAGAACTCGGTTCCAAACAGTAAAGTAGAAATCTTCTGTAAAAGGTAAAAAGTAAAAGGGATCAAAATGTTGAGGAAAAGGACAGAGATTAAAAAAAAAAAAAAAAAAGAATGAAGTCATCTTAAGAGTTGTAAATAGTAATGAAATAGAATATAAGGTAGTAGAAACAAGTATCCTACATGTCAGGACAACAGACCACAGAGTTCTGAGAAAGCAGGTACTGAGAATGTACAAAAGAGATAAAATCACTAGAACAATGTGAGAAAGGTTAAGCCCGGGATAAGCGAATTTTACAAAAACAAAAACTAAGGCCCTAAAGAGAGCTTTTAAAACGTTCAGAAAAAGAATAATGAATGAGTAGACTTGCAATGCCTAAAAGAGATGACTATGTCAGTAAACAATATAATATGTATTACCATTTTCTACAACATCATCTGCAAAATGAACAGAAAAAACACTGCTAAGAGGGAGTTTGGGATTGAGGTGGGTAGGATGGTCAAAGAATGGTTTTAAATGAGCTCAAGTATCTAGTTTTAAGAGAATTACATCCCAAGGACAAACATTTCACAAAAGTCACAGAGAACAGAGGTAAAAGAAGATGACTAACTTGCAAATACTACACTCATTTTCAAAAAGTGAAAAACGATGGATTCTGGGAACAGCAGACAAGTACACCAAAATTTCACTAAGGAAAGACTATGGCTGAACTAATCTCATTTACTGTTTGGTCACTCAACTAGTACGTGAGGAAAAACCAGTCATGCACCATGATTTCAAAAAAGGATTCAAGCTTTCCATCATATTTTTGAGGATATGTTGCCAAGCTAAGAATTAGACAAATGTACAGGTAAGAGAATTTTAAGTTAGTTAAATAACCAGTGTGATTAAATAACCACCAACAGCCATATTCCATTTTTAGAAGATTAGGCTAAAGACCACGGTCCATTAAGCATTTTTAAATGATTCATAGTAATACTTTCCAAACTCCAGTGTGCTTAATGACCTTAAAAAAAAAATGCCTTCAGTATCCTTGACACTGTAACAGATTTATCAAAACAGGCTGATAGCCAATTTAGATCCCTAGTAATACAACTGTAAGAACAAAATTCAAAATAGGATTATGAGCTAAAATGACAGAACAGAATCTGCACTTTAAAGGCTTGCATGCAGATTTTAAAATCTACAATACTCAAGTGCAGACTGGGTCTAATGCTGGCTGGAGCAGATATGAAAATGATTCATACATTTAAACTGCCCATGAATTCATGAATCAATAACTTTATATTATTAAAAAAAATAAAGTAATCTTATGCTGTACTGATGACAAAACTACACCAAAATCAAAGAATGTAGCATAATTGCGTCCCTGACAGAGAGATCCATCTGGAAAACTATTTGACGCTTACAACGAAAGATAATGCTGTCTATTCCTCTTTCTTGCAATTGTTTACAGAATCCCAGTTAATTCTCCCTCCTGTCCACCATCTCACACGGATCCCATTCCTGCTGTAACCCTTGGTGGTTTCATGTATAAGTAGTGAGTGATCCCATTACTAGATGTCCGTGTACTAGATGACGTCCTGGCCTCTCAGATCCTTACCCTAACTTTCTCCACGGTCTTATCCTTTTCACCTTTAGATGCCAAGTCCATGGTCACACTCCTTTCACTACCAACTGCACTGCCTTCCAAGCATCAGGTGCACTGCCTTCTGAGCATCAAGCATTCATTTCCTTTTACTCCTTCTATTACCCTGATTTCAACAAACCTTTCACTCCACTGAGACTATAATTTTACCACCTTTTTTCACTGTCCCATAGTAAATCACCCCCTTCCCTAGCAACCTGCATCCTTCTCCCCCTCAGCCAGCTTAGATTCCACAGTTCACCATTAGCATCACTCTCCTGACTACATCTGCCCTCCTCTCCTTCTTGTGTACTTCCTGGCAAACTCACAGGGACTGGGTAAACCCACAACTGGGTAAACTCAACTCTCTGGCAGCTAACCTCAAGTGCGTTGTAAATGCTACCTGGCAATCTTGCCACATCTCCCTAATCCATTCACTTCCACACTGCTAGATGACTTCATACCTTTTCCTCACACTTCCTAACCCATCCCCCCTCTCTGTTAACAACTCTGTTCCCTGTATCAGAGACAAAATGGAATTAATATGAAATGAACATTTTCCTTCCATCACAGGTATGGACCTACTTCTACCCATAAACTCTGTTTCCTCCTGTTACTGGATGAAATGTCTGTGTTCCTACTTAATCCTAACCTAACCACCTGATACTGAATCCCAATCCCACTAGCTCCGTGAACAATACAAGAAGACAGATGCTGCCTCAATCTGAGAAGTATTTTTTAACAATTAGAGCTGTCAAAGAGCAAAAGAAATCATTTCACAAAGCAATAGTTAATCATCAGATCCTTTTGATATATTTCTGCACTTATTTTTATAAATAGTTTATTAATAAATCCAGATAATCACAACGCCCTCTCAGCTCTAAGATTCTGTTTTTAGAAAATATCTTAGCATAGGTTAATGGTATTAATAGCAATGTACACACTTTTCTCATCTTTGGCACCTCTGGTGAATTCAAGGGTCTCTCATTTGACTACAGGGCAAGTCCCTGGGGAAGGAATAACACTGTAACAGGAGAATGACAGGCTGCCATTTCCTATTACTGTATAGAAACTTGTCTAGTGATTTTGTCTTCATTCTCATGCTGCTATATTTCTAGAACAGCTACCTCAGAAACTCTCTTGGGAATATTTAATAGAACTGCATATTCCAAGGATATGTGTACAACATTACATAAATTATTTCATGAAATTTGAGCAATAGGGTTTAACTATATTTGAACTTTTTATTATTTGAACTTCTGCAACTAACTAAAAAGAAAGGGAAGGTAAAATGAAAAAAAAAGAAAGCTGGGTAAACTGAAGAGATCACAAACAAAACTGGACTTACTGTTGGGATGACTTAGAAGGTATAATATATTTACCTTTAACAATCTTCTTTGCACAGTCATTATACACTTGCTCTTGAGATGTGTTTGACTGGAACACTCGGTCAAATGCATAAGGCTTGGACTAAAAAACAGAAACAAAAGTTTCAACTACACAAATTAAATGTGAACAGACATTTCTAAGCTCCTTTAAAGACATCACCATATATTTAACCTTCAAAATAGGATACCTATGATGCATCACTTAGAACCTTTCTGGAAAAGTCCTTACTTAGGGCCCAGGAACAAACCCACTAAATAAACTCCACAAAACCAAGTATGTCTGTCTTAATCTTTGTTGTATTTCCAAGGCCCAGCACAGAAATTAAGTGTTACTATGGTGGGCACTCATACTGTTGAGTGATTTTTACTTAATGAGTCTCTTTTCTGGCAGACAGATTCTATTTTCAACACTAACTCATCCCGCAGATAAGGAATTAGAATCGTGAAAGGTCCAAATATGTAAACGACAAAATTAAAATTCAATCTCAAGTCTCCTTTCAGTTCAGGTTTCCTTCCATTATCCCATTCAGCTTTTCAGTGCAGTGCAATAGCATTTCAACTGTTCATCCACTGAAGTATTTATGGAATGCCAGTTATGCTGGACACCACACTACAAGGATGACCATGACAGATTCACTCTCTGCTTTAGTGGAAATAACAGCAGGGCAGATATCAGACAAATAATTAAGTGACTAGAATTCCACCCTGCACAACGGGGTACTTCAGAAGGGTATGACAGCACTTAGGGGAGAACCTGAGACTGGGGAAGGCAGAAGAACAGCAGAGAATCACTCTGGAGAAGGGATGTTAGCAAACCGAAGAATAAAGAGCACACCAACTGTCAGTCTCGTCAATGTTACTCATGAGAGTGAGTGTGGGGAAGTACTCCAGGAACTGGGAACAAGATGCTTAAGGATCCTGAGGTTGAAAGGAACTTGGAGAGTCAAGAAACCAAAGGATGTTTTTCAATCTCAAGTGCAAGGATGCACAAATCAAATGTTAACATGGTTAAAAAGGCAACTAACACATTTTAACATTATTTTTAATAGTTTTGATTTTGTGGGTCCCTTAAAGGGCCTAAAGAACACAATCTGAGCACAGCTGATAAAGCTTGGGAAGGAGCCAGAGGCATGAAATGAAAATCAGAGTGTATACTATCCATGCAAGTTAAAGAAGAATTTTCGAGGAAGTGACTATCTCATACATAGTGGAGAGGTCAAGGCAAAATTGAAGACTCCAATAACAAAGATCAGATTGGAAAGAGGTGAAAAAAGAACAGGAGGTAACTGAACAGAAATCTAGCTGTGGCTCAAAGAAAGCTATGTTTTATGATAGGCAAGATCCGAGCAAGTTTATAAGCTGGCAGGAACAATTAGTAATCTGAGAGAGAAAGTAAGCATCTAAAGATGAGTGAGGGAGCATGAGGGTTCTCAGAACTGAAAGTAAGTGTGTGCCAGCTCTCTGCTGTTGCTAAGTCTCTTCAGTCGTGTCCGACTCTGTGCGACCCCACAGATGGCAGCCCACCAGGCTCCCTGGGATTCTCCAGGCAAGAGTACTGGAGTGGGGTGCCACTGCCTTCTCCGTGCCAGCTCTCTAGTCTCTTCTAAAGTAAAAGAAGGGAGCTGGGCCCCAAAATAAACAATCGTGACCCCAGAAAAAATCCTTCACCTTGTAGAATACTGCCTAGGGTCTTAGCTAAAAAAGATCATAGTTTTTAGAAACTATACCCCACAATTCCCCTCCCCAAAGCTTGGAATAACACTAACAATGACACAAACAGCCCCTAAAGGCCAAAGCCATTCCCAATTCCCCTTCTGGCCTCCCACCAGACAGGCTGGAAACTAACCACTTGCTACCCGAGTCTCCTTGTAACTACTGGCCACATGACCCAGCTCTAGACACTATGAAGTGACAGGCTGCTGGGAGGTGTCTGAGAATCACTTCAGCCAAAGCTGCCCTTTCTCCTTTCTGGGATGAATGTCTGGGACTGGAGCATCCATCTTGCAAACAAGACAGATATGATGATGACAAGTCAATAACTAAGGATGACAGAGGGTAACAGAGTAAGTAAGAAGTAAAGGTCTAACTCCAGATTTCCTATGTAAGAAAAATAACCTCTTATTTATTTAAACCACCATCTGTTTGTTTGTTTTCTCTCTGCAGCTGAAAGCATTCCTGAAGGATATACTCAGATGACCTCCCTTTGGCATCAATTAAATGTAGGCTTCTCAACGTCTGATTATTCTTTGGCTACAACACACATAAAGTGTCCTGCTAGGATTCCGAGACACTGACATTCAAATCTACAGGTGTAGCTAATAAAAGACAATCTACTGTTTCACTGATGGCACAAGATGTATTCATGATAATTCTGAAAACACAAGTACAAAATAACAGAAATAAACTATACTTATATTTTGTTCTATCAAAAAAAAAAGTATTTTTCTCTCTTCATTTACTCAGCAAACATTTATTTAGAATCTATAAGGTATGAGAACTGATGCTGAAGCTCCAATACTCTGGCCACCTGATACAAAGAGCGACTCACTGGAAAAGACCCTGATGTTGGGAAAGACTGAAGGCAGGAGCAGAAGAAAACAGAGGATGAGATGGATGGCATCACCAATTCAGTGGAAAAGAGTTTGAGCAAATTCCAGCAGATCATGAAGGACAGGGAATCCTGGCATGCTAGAGTCCATGGGGTTGCAAAGAGTCAGACATGACTTAGTGACCAAATGATGACATGGTATGAGATATTGTAAGCAAGTAACACAATTTTAGAAATGACATTTAATTAGTATGAGAGTAGGGCACAAAGAACAACAGAGGAGAAGGCTGGATAAATTCTCGAACAGTAAGCTAAGCACTTATATAGGAGGACTGAATATAAGTGATCAGTAATGTTAACTGAATTGAAACAGAGACAGCCTCCACCATTAGCAAATTCACAAATAATTCTAATTTTGCTTGAAGAAACAAGTTAATCAGTAGAAGTTAGGTAACAGTATGACAACTGCATCCTTCCAAAATAAGGCAAATGATTATTTTTATTAAAATAAACATTTAAATGATAAAAAGAACAAACACCACTGAAGTTCTATCTTCAGTTTTACATCGACTAAAGCTCACAAACATTTAAAAAGAGATATGCCAAAAATAACAGGTAATATAAAGTCTGCCTCAAAAGCTGATACTTTATGCAGCTGTTTATTCAGGCATCACCTCACACCAAATATGCAAACTACCACTGTATTAGAGTAAGAATATGAACATGCAGATATAAAGATAATAAAGCTGGGATTGAGTGACTTTTTAAAGTTATTGTTGGTGGTTTAGTGGCTAAATTGTGTCTGAAGTTATACCACTGTTAAATAAAAAACTATCTTCAGTGCTTAGTATTAAGTTGACAAAATAGCCTTACTTTAATTCCAAAACTGAATTATAATTTTCTTAAATAAAGCAAATGCAATCCTGGCTTCCTGGATGAAAAATGAGACTTGTGAAACATGAAAATTATTTCTAATGGTCTATAACAAAGGTACATCCCATAACTAATAATCTTTCAAATAAATTAAACACTCATGATCTGGATATCCATATCTTTAAAAATTTGGCCCTTGGTCTTGAAATATACATTATGCAGCCTTTAAAAATGTGTATCTTCAAAAATACTCCAACACACAAGATGTATTCACATCTAACTTAGGCTTCAAGGAGACAAAACCAAACAGGAATGTTTATTTACCTTAGATTCCTTAAGTTGAGTGGTTCCTATCTGAATCTGCACAGACCAGGCTGAACACCAAATTTGGTTACAAAGGACACACTTCTGGCAGGAATATGTCTTTCTCTGGAATTCTGAATAGTGATTTTCAGATCACATGGGATTACATCATATTAGATTTTCCTTAGTTAGACACTGATTGTGGGCTAACATTCTGCAACTGTAAAGGTATATTATGATGGCTCCTTTTTTCAATTTTCATATATAAGGTAATCAGGATCGAACATTAAATCATCATTCATTTGAAAGGGGAAACTGTGCTGTGCTGGAGGTAAGAACTAGGTCTAATTTCAATGAACCACAACAGTCCGTTTTGGATCCTGGCGGCCTCTACAGTATACCATATAAGGAATGATAGTTAGTAAAGATACTTGATGCAAGTATGCATGTTCCACTTTTATGATGCATAAACAGATGAAAGAATAACTTTTCTTATTGATTTCTTTTATTCAGTGTTTTCAGCTGGCTCCTTTGAACTACAGAAGGCGTTTCCCTTGTGCCCCAGTTTTTGTGGATCACAAGTTTGCTTATCTAAAGCAAATAGTTTTACCATATCACTGTCAAAGATCTTCAAAAAATAACACATTTCTATTTCATTCAATATGTGATATGTATAGCACTTCACTGAGCATTTAATTACCAAATATATATATATATACACACACATATATCTGTACAAAGGCTGCAAAGCACAGAAAAACACTGCAAGATTACACAGCCATGGGGTCACATCACATTAAAATCACTGACTACATGAGTAACAGGAAAAAAGTTTGGACAATATATTGGATACTAAACTTAGATGAAAATCAGAATCCTAAAAAATTACCTTCCTTTTGAGTACTGATTATACTTACAATTCAGTAACACTCTAAAATACTTATTTTTTAAATTTTGATTTAACCAGAACGCTATGTACAAAATGTTTTTAAATTACTTCAGACAATTTAATTTTAAATGCTGCACTGCAGCAATTCCTTCTTAATCTATTTACTTTGAATCAGGGTGGGTATCCAGTAAAATGAAGAAAAAACAAGAGGTGACTTTACCTAGAGGTTTCTATTTCCACTTCTAGCTGCCGTTACAAATTCTCAGACAACTTTAAAAGAAAAAATTAAAGAATGCACTTAAAAATTTTTTTTTAAAAGAGATCTCAGAGTAATTAATGACTTCTATATGCAAAAGACTGGGTTCTGAAAGTAATGAACTAACATGTTGCCTTACATTTTCTAAAGCTATATCACACCCAGTTGTCATATACTTCTGCTTATACTTAAAAACAAAAAAATAAAAACCCGAAAAGACTAAAACGCCTACCAGTTTATCTAAAGGCCAAGTAACTGTACATTACTGATTTATGACTAGATTACTTGTCCATGATGTTTAATATCACCACTTGAATTGACTTAATTACTAAGGAAACCTAAGTAAGGAACTTAAAATAACTTTATCCAAAGGAAACAACCTAAAATAAATGTGTGCTTCCTGTGGTAATTGTTTATATCTTATGTCATATTTGGCCTGCAATAGAAGGCTGTCTTCTAACCTAACCATAAAATATTTTGTGAATCCTAAATCTTACCGTTACAACAAATAAATTTTCATAATACTATAGGTTTGTGTAAATACCCACACCCCCCAAAAAATCTGAAGAAATAAAACAGCCTTAACATAAATCTGAAAGGAAAATAGCTTGGTTATGTCAACCACTGTAGAGGCTGAGTAATCACAAAAATCCTATGAGAAACTAATAGCCTACTAGTGTTGGCCAACTAACAACCCAGGCCTAGTGAGCATCCTCCAAAATCATGTGAAATATCTCATCCTGAAGGAAAAGGATGATTAGTTTTGTGCATAACTTCTTGGCTTCTCCATGATGTCATGTATAGCAAGGGTTTTTCTGTGGATTTGTTAACAAAGAACCAGCCTGACAGTCTTCACACAGTAAGAGCTGGCAGTTATTAGGAACCTAATGACTTGTTTGCCAAAACCCTCCCAAGCAATGTGGAGCTATGACATTAATCTTCTAGAGCGGAACTTGGAAACTTTCACATAAAAATTCAAGGAACTTGAGTTCTGTCTTACATGTCAATGCTTCTAACCTTCAATGTTCTATCTCCTGTGATACTTCTGTCCCACTTCTACATTAAGATATTTAAACTTATGCTAAATGGAAAAGCGAAAAAGTTAACACTAAAATTGGGGGGCGTGATAGCAATGTAGAAAGATGGCATCAGCAAGAAAGAGGAATTTAATTTTCTGTCAGAGTTCACTGTTCTGTAGGCAGTTATCTTACTCTCCATTTTAATCTCCTTGAATTGGGAATTATTTTCAAGACCTTTCACGTTATGTTTCACGTTACAAAAGACATTATCTCATCATCTTTGTGATTATCGAAGTCATTTTTCTTCAAGGCAGATCCTAATTGTAGAAGTAGGAATCTGATACTAACAAGAAATCTAGTTTACTGATCAAATTTTATATATATTTTAAAAGTTTGCTTTTATAATATTTTGATATACACACGAAAAGTTAACACACTTTCCCGGAGTGCTACCCCATTTAACCCAACGTTGATCGGCGAGATCCGTTGGTGGATGAGACAAAATCGAGCGCTTCGATTTCAAAAGAAAACTTACTTTTTACAGCCCTGGATTCGCCATTTGTGACTGTAAACTCAAAAAGCGGGTTGTGTGAACACTGAAGGTACCAGCATAACTGCGACTGTTAGTTATGGTTTTCCTTCTCCACGGAGGAAACAAGACGGCCTAACGCACATTAAAGATTTAAGACTAAATATCATTACTATTTAAAGTTCGGTAAGGCAGATCCCAACGTTCTCGGCCGAACTCTGATTTATTTTATGAATGATAAATCTGAGGGGAAGGGGGTCCGACACACCGACTGCATCTACATCAGAACCTGCAGGCGCACAGAAAGCCGGCGAACGAGCACTCAACTGGTTCCCCGACGGCTCCACCCGCGCCCCAGGTAGGGGAGTGCCCGGGACCCAGGGCGGGTGCCTCCCGTCCCCGGCGCTGCAGACCGGGGTGGGGCGACCCCGGAGCACCCGACGAGGCGCCGAGCCCCTCCCCTGGGCCGTCGGATCCCCCTGGGGAGGCTGGGGCGCCCCAAAGCTCGCTGTCCGCTCACTCCCCACTTCTCTCAGCTCCCGGGGCGGCCGGGCTCGAAGGAGGGAGCCTGGGTGGGGGCAGGGGCACTCACCGCGATCATGACCGTGTCTTCTCCCTGAAACTTGGCGATGTACTTATCGCCGCGGTTCACCTCCGACTCGTTGAGCGGTCTGAAGCGACACATCACTTTGATGTTGCACTCGGCCGGGTCCGCCATCTTCCCGGCTGCCGGGGCCGGAGGCCGGGAGCCACTCCCAGCCGCTCAGTCTTGGAGGAAGTAGGCCGAGCCGAGGGGGCTAGCGTGGCGAAGGCCGAGGGCCCGCGGTCCGCGGCGTCGCGCTTCACCCGCGGGGCGGCCGGGACCTGGGCGGCAGCGCCCGGGCCGGCACGGTCACCCACAGGCTCACTTCCGACCCATCATGGCAGCCATGGCGGCGGCGGGGCCTCCTCAGCTTCTCCCTTGACTGGCGGGGCAGGTTGCTGGGCTGAGGGATACCGGAGACCGGGAGCGCGAGCCCCCTTTTCTTCCTAGGAGACAGCAGGCCGAGCCCACCTTCAGCCTGCCCGGCTGTCGGCTCGCCGGCTCGCCGGCTGCAGCCCGATCACTCCTGAGGCCGGACTGGCGGCGGGATGGGCGGCGCGGACGGAGAACTGCGCACGCGCGGCGGACCGGCGCCCCGGCGACCAATCCGCGGCCGCGCCGCTGCTCCACGCCGGGGTTGCAGGGCCAGGTTACCGGACGCGCAAGCGCACAGTGAGCTATCGACCCCGCAGAGGATTCCACGGAGTTAAGTGGTGCTGTAACGTTTTCTTCTGTAGAGGACACGGGACCTTGTTAAAAGTGCTTGACGTTGTAGTTTAAGTGAAAAACTATATTCCTGTTAGGACGTGTTCGCTTTCTGTTTTGTCTGGCGATACATTGATTTCTAGCCCACCTTTTTAGAGCGCTTTGCCAGAAAAAGGAAGATTTGAATGAAGGGCGGGACGTGGCTTATGGTTCAAGCGGTTGCTCATTCCTAAGAGAGGGGGTTGGGGGACAGGAATAAGAAAAAGGAAGTTTCGTCTGAGGACTAGAAGGTTCTGAAGAAAAGTGTAACAGTAGGGTAAGGTGGGAGAAGACCCCCGGGGAACTGGCGGTCCCAATGACTCCGTTAATAATCCTGTGGAACTCATCAGTCTCCACATCTGGAGTGTGAAGACAGAAAAACTGCAAAGACAACTAAGACCGCTAATCCTAGTCCCCGATTTTTGTTCGTAAAATGGAAGAGTGTAGGACCTACCTAGTGCTCCAGTAGCTAAGAATCCGCCTTGCAATGCAGGGGGCAGGGGTTCCATCCCACGTGGAGAAACTAAGATCCCACCCAGCATGCTGCTGCAGTGTGGCCAAAAATTAAAAAAAAAAACAATTAAAAAAAAAATAGAGGCGTGTACTTTTGTTGTTGCTTAGTCGTTAAGTCGTGTGGGACTCTGCAGCCCCACAGTCTGAAGCACACCAGCCTTCCCTGTCCTTCACTATCTCCTGGAGTTTGCTCAAACTGATGTCCAATGAATCAGTAATGCTGTCCAACCATCTCATCCTCTGTCGCTACCTTCTCCTTCTGCCCTCAATCTTTTCCAGCATCAGGGTCTTTTCCAATGAGTCAGCTCGTCACATCAAGTGGCCAAAATATTAGAGTTTCAGCTTTAGTCCTTCCAGTGAATATTCAGGGTTGATTTCCTTTAGGATTGACTGGAGAAGACTCTTGAGAGTCTGCTGGACAGCAAGGAGATCAAACCAATCAATCCTAAAGGAGTGTACTGTGAGAGCCTCCAGTTGTTCTCTGTCCTCCCCTGATCATGCTAATGCCTGCAGAATTGAATCCAGAGTCTAAGATTCAGGTTTATTGATCCACAGCAAAGGCGGAAGAGTTCACACCTCAGGCATCTTGGGACATCTCACCAAACACAGAAAAGGATGGAGTTGTTACAGAGCTTTGGGGAAATTGTGGCATTTAGGTAAATTTAAATGAATCTGTATTTTGATTGGTTCCAACAAAGCGGTGTTGTGTGATACCAGATCTGGACTACAAGTGGACCCAAAAAGTCTTGTTTCCTTTTAACTACAAAATTAAGATAGATGTGGAGTATTGTCTCCAGAAACCCCTTTTCCACAGTTCTGCACCTGGCTTGAGAATCAATTGAGGCTACCTCTCTGTGTCCTAGACTCTTAGGTAAGAATGGAATGTTCTCTTCTTACTGATGTAACTCTGGGTGGCAGTTTCTGACAGTCTATGATATTAGAGAACAACGTTTTCAGTAAGAAGGCAATAGTCAAAGAAAAAGGTTGTTGTAGCCGGTGGGTCACCAGTTTTCAACCTTTGTAGCAGGATCTCATTAAGGTTCTGTCCTCAGTCTTCTGCTCTTTGCTGTTGGAGCTCACTTCTTCAACAACTGCTGGGGTCTCTTCTCTATAGCCCTGAGCTTTTCACCTGAGTGACGTTCTCATCTCTCCAGCTGTGTGCAGGCCACCTTGTTTAGGATGCTTTCCCTTAACCTCAGATTTATTAGTATTCCAAAGATGAAATTACTCCCTGCTAATACTGAGTGCCACTACTCAGCTCTCCGTTTTTGATGATCAGCATCAACATTCTTCCATACTTCCAGGTTTAAACAGTTTCAGTCACCTGTAACTCCACTGCTTTTTTCATCAGAGGTGGGAGGGGGGTTCAGGATGGGGGACATATGTACACCCATGGCTGATTCATGTCAATGTATGGCAAAAACCACTACAATATTGTAATTAGCCTCCAATTAAAATACTTTTTAAAAAACCTACAGAAGAGAAACATGGGCGTCTGTGTACCTGAAGTTCCTCAACTTCCATTCCACCATTCCCAGTTGTTCCCCAACTCAGAAGATCTGAACAATGATTGTTCTAGAGCTGTGATTTTCAGACTGCTCCATGGAGTAGAAGATACAAAGTGACTCAGGTGGTTTCACAGGTCTGGTGAGAGAAACAAGGTGGGTGGAAGGGCTAAGCTGGGAAGCTCTGGGAAGCTCTGCTGTTCAGCATCCTTTAGTCGCCTTTCAACTCTCCCCTCTTTCCTCTTTGTGCATGACAGATTCTGGAAGCTCAGGCTTTATGAAAGCAAAATCCAGAAAGGGAAGTATTTGTGAGAGCTTTCTGCTTTCGAATGTGACACACACCCCACTTCTAGGCGAGTGAGTGCAAAGAACCTGACTCCACACAGAACCAGGAAGGAGAAAAACGCTATGTGAAAAACAAAATGTTTCTTTTTCTTGTTTTTTGGCCACACAAAGTGGCTTGCAGAGTCTTATTAACAGTTCCTCAAGGGGCCTGAACCTGGGTCCTGGCAGTAAACACACTGTTTTAATCACTGGACCACCAGGGAATTCCCAAAACCAAAATATTTCAAAAAATTGTTCCATCACACAAGTGAGGAATATCAAATGATATGGTTTAAGTAATATTTTCATAGGGAAACAAAAGATTGATTTGTAAAAAATGATTCATCTCAGTTTTTATTCCAAATATATGAAAGATCAACATTATTCGACATGAGCAGTGAGAAAGTAGGTTTCCTTAAGAGTACAGTTTGAGACTCACTAACATAATTTTTTTCCTTATGAAAATGTGAGAGGTATTTCACCTATACAGATTTAGAACATTAAATCTCCATTGTGGAGGTAGCCTCCAAAGATGGTGCTCTAGTGACCCATGCCTACTTGTATCTCGTTGTGCAGCCACTTTCCTTGAATGTTTTCTTATCTATTTACTTATTTATTTGGCTGTGCATGTGTGCTAAGTTGTTCAGTCATGTCTCACTGTGCAATCCTGTAGACCGTAGCCCACCAGGCTCCCCTGTCCATGGGATTCTCCAGGCAAGAACACTGGAGTGGGTTGCCATGCCCTCCTCCAAGGGATCTCAGGTCTGCAGTTGCAGCACTCAGGATCTTTGTTGCATCATGGGGATCTTTCGTTGTGGTGAACAGACTCTCTAGTTGTGGCATGTGGGCTTAGTTGCCCTGCAGCAGGCAGGATCTTAGTTCCCAGACCAGGGATTGAATACAAGTCTCCTGCATTACAAGGCAGATTCTTAACCACTGAACCACTAGGGAAGTCCCCACTCTCTTCTTAAATCTTGGTAGTTCTTTTAACTCACTTGGAACCAGTACAAGGTGGTAGACGTATGATACTGCATGCTATCTGAAACTAGGTGAGAAGTCTTGTAGCTTCCACTTAGGTCTCTTGAAACACTCTTTTGAGGAATTTTAACATGTCACGTGAGAAGACCAATTACAAAGAGAGTACCATGTCAGAGTCAATAGACCCAGCTGATACCACCCTTCCAGCCATCCCCACCCAGGCATCAGACAAGGGAGGAACCTTGAACTGTCCAGACCAGCACACTCGGCAGTCGAGTACCAGTGAGTAATCCCAGTTGGCACCCTTGGAGCAGAAGAATCACCCAGATGAGGCCTGCTCAAATTCCTGACCCATGAAATCATGAGACACAATAAAATGGTTATTGTTTAGGCTACTCAATTTCTTTTTTAAAAAGTACTTTTTTTTTGGCTGTACTGGATGTTCGTTGCATCATGCGGGATGTTTCTCTGAGGCCCTCAGACTCAGTACTTGTGGTACATGGGCTCAGTTGCCCCACTGTATGTGAGATCTTAGCTCCCTAACCAGGGATCAAACCCATGTATCCCACACTGGAAGGCAGATTCTTAATCACTGGGCTACCAGGGAAGTCCCTAAGCTACTCAGTTTCAAAAACTTGTTATATAGCCAAAGATAACTGGAGTATTTACCTACAGCTTGGAACCTAATATTTATCTCCTGGAAATAGTCCTATAAAATATTACTTATGTATAATAGATGCATTTAGGTTGGATTACATTGTAGATTAATTTTAAATAGTTGGAGGGGGTCTGAGAATATAACCACTGTTTATGACATGCTGGAGAAGACTCTTGAGGGTCCCTTGGACAGCAAGGAGATCAAACCAGTCAATCCTAAAGGAAATCAGTCCTGAATATTCATTGAAAGGACTGATGCTAAAGCTGGAGCTCCAATACTTGGGCCACCTGATGCAAAGAACTGATTAATTGGAAAAGACCCTGATGCTGGGAAAGAGTGAGGGCAGGAGGAGACGGACAGGACAGAGGATGAGATGGTTGGAAGGCATCACTGAGTCAATGGACATGAGTTTGAGCAAATTCTGGGAGATAGTGAAGGACAGGGAAGGCTGGTGTGCTGCAGTCCATGGGGTGTCAGAGTCAGACACAAGTTAGTGACTGAACAATTGGAAAGTTTGTTTCTTATTTAATGAAACAAACACATACCTATTCCTGGGATTTCCCTGGTGGTCCAGTGGCTAAGCCTCCATGCTCCCAGTGCAGGCGCCTGGGTTCAATCCCTGATCAGGGAACTAGATTCTTTCACCTTATACAGTATTACTAAATATTGAGTATTTTGTACTCAATAATACCCTGTGTTTACAGTAGATGCTTGTTGGTTATTGGTTATCTATTTTATATATATAGGTCCGTCTAGTCAAGGCTATGGTTTTTCCAGTGGTCATGTATGGATGTGAGAGTTGGACTGTGAAGAAAGCTGAGCGCCGAAGAATTGATGCTTTTGAAGTGTGGTGTTGAAGAAGACTCTTGAGAGTCTCTTGGACTGCAAGGAGATCCAACCAGTCCATTCTGAAGGAGATCAGCCCTGGGATTTCTTTGGAAGGACTGATGCTAAAGCTGAAACTCCAGTACTTTGGACACCTCATGTGAAGAGTTGACTCATTGGAAAAGACTCTGATGCTGGGAGGGATTGGGGGCAGGAGGAGAAGGGTTCAACAGAGGATGAGATGACTAGATGGCATCACCAAGTCGATGGAAGTAAGTTTGAGTGAACTCCAGGAGTTGGTGATGGACAGGGAGGCCTGGCGTGCTGCAATTCATGAGGTCACAAAGACTCGGACACAACTGAGCGACTGAACTGAACTGTGTGTATATGTTAATTCCAAACTCCTAATTTAACCTTCCTCCCTCCCTTTCCCCTTTGGTAACTTTAAGTTTGTTTTCTATATCTGTGAGTCTCTGTTTTACAAGTAAGTTCATTCGTATCTTTTTTTAAGACTCTACATACAAGTGATATCATACGATATTTGTCTTTGGCTTACTTTGTATGATAATCCCTTCATATTTCTAAATAACATTCTTTTACTGTTGTTTATTGGTTTATTATTTTTTATTATTAAATGAAGTTCTAACTCCTTTACACTGCCCTTCATCAGAATCAACACACACATTTTCTTCCTTTTCATCTTTCCAATGTATTTGTCACCATTTTAAAATTAGTAGGCCATGTTTACATTCGAAGTAATCATTATTCACAGCTTAGACATGTAGTATACCATTATTACATTTCCTGTCTTATACAACTTTTTGTTGTTCCTGGAGTTAATAATTGCCTTATTTTTCCCCAGGTGTTTGCTGATGATGCATTCCAAATCTTCATTGGAAGAAAAAAGCTACTCTTGACAGTTTGAAGGCATTTGTCCACTGTCTTCTAGCTCCTGTTGTGGTGGAGAAGTCTGATTCTTCCTGAGCCTGATCATTTGCGCATGATCTCCATTTTTCTTCCAGGCATGTTTTTAGTATCATTTCATCTATACTTCTCTTTTCTTTCCTATTTTCCATTTCCTTGGTTTTTGTTCTTCTTTTTGAGAGATTCTCTCAACTTTACTTTCAACTCTTCTGTTGGTTATATATGTATATAGACATAATTTTCTGAATTTTTATTCTGTAAATGGATTTTTTAGTGAAATCAGTTCTTGCTTTATAGAACAGTATCTTCTCTTATTCTGAAACTCTGTTTTGTTTTTGGTTTTCTAAATATTCTCTGTGATTTGTTTTGGTCCCTGTCAGTCATGTTAGAGGATTTTCTCAAACATGTGGCAGGCCTTGGTGTCCTAATATGTTGAGTGAGAAACACTCAGAAGCTCTATAGACGTGAGCAGAGTTTGGAGACTGATGGCTTTCACCACTGTGGGACTGGGCAGGCCCTATTTCATCAGGAAAATTCTAAGTTGTCATTTTAGGTACACATTTCTTTTCTGTTGGGGGTGGGGGCGGCTTTGCTGGGTCTTTCTCTGGTTCAGAGAGAAGGGGCTGCTCTCTAGTTGGGGTGCATGGGCTTCAGTAGTTGTGGAGCAGGGCTTTAGTTGCTCTGTGGCATGTGGAATCTTCCCTGACCAGGGATCAAACCCGTGTTCCCTACATTGGCAGGCGGATTCTTATCCACTGCACTAGGGAAGTCCAATGTAGACATTTCTTTTGGACTGGTTTCCTAAGAGAGGAATTCTCCAGTTTCTTATGAGGTCAACATGAGTCTGGTGGCCACTTTTCATCAGGGTGAGTAAGTTTGAGGGATGTCAACATTCAGTTTGTAGACTTTATTTTGTTTCCCTGTTTTCAGTCAGACTCACCCTTCTTTTCAGTTGAGTCTGGTGTCCTCGAATCCATGGATTTCCTGGTTCAGCTTCTCCACAGTGAGCTTCCTTCCCTCTGTTGTGTTGGGAAGGCTGCAATCTTCTGGCTCTTTGGTTGGGGGAGTTGCATTTTAACAGATCCCTATATAAACTGCCAAATAAATGTTCCTGTTTTCAGCTTTGCCCTTCAGCCCTCCCTCCTTGTGTCTGCAAGCTTCCTGGTAGTATTCTGTATGGAAAATGACTGACTTCTTGGCTTTCTGCCCTGATAGCTTAGGTTTTAGCCATCTTCCAGCTTTTTAGGCAGTCACACACTTCCAGCGTTTCACTGAAGTCCTGTTTGCCGATGATCTTTTCTCAAGTTTTCTCTACATTTGTGGCTTTAGGGTTTTTGCATTTCTGTACAGTTACTTGACTGGAGCATCAGGAGAAATCAAAGATTACTGTCAATATTTCACCTACCATGTTTGATTGGCCACCATTAAATGGACTCTAGGGCTTCCAAGTGGCTCAGTGGTAAAGAATTTGCCTGCCAATCAGGAGACAAGTGTTTGATCCCTGGGTCAGGAACATTCCCTGGGGAAGGAAATGACAACTCACTCCAGTATGCTTGCCTTGGTAATTCCATGGACAGAGGAGCCTGGTGGGCTACAGTCCCTGGGGTTGAAAAAGAGTCAAACACAACTTAGTGACTAAACAACAACAACAAATGGTCTCCAGCTGTTTAAGTGTGTTATAACCCCAGGTATTTAATAAGTTCCTGGGTGGTAGTTAACTGTGACTCATTTTCTCAAACAATGTTTAGCTTGGTGCCCAGAATCTCATAAGTGCTAATAAATCCTGTGCTGATTGAAACTGGAATTCAATAGGGGCCTATTAATCACTGTGCTTAAGAGGGGAGGGATACAGATGTAAATAATTTCCCACTGAGGAAGTCCTAGTCTAGTGGGGGATTTAGAATAAGTATATATCACAGAAATAGGTTATGTAAAAGCAGGACCATGACAGCACAAAGGATACATATTTGGGGTAAACTTCCTGACACTTTGAAGTCAATGTCAGGAATGACTGTCAAGATCTTTCACAGAATCTTCCAGAACATTGGGCTGGATAAGCCATGGTTTGACCAGGTCTATCTTTTTTTTTTTTTTTTTAACTGGAGTATAATTGCTCTGGGCTTCCCAGGTGGCACAGTGGTAGAGAATCCGCCTGCCAATGCAGCAGACACGGGAGATGCGGGCTCAGTCCCTGGGTTGGGAAGATCCCCTAGAGGAGGAAACGGCAACTTGCTCCAGTATTCTTACCTGGAAAATTCCACCGACGGAGGAGCCTGGCAGGCTATAGTCCATGACTGAGCAACTGAGCACATAATTGCTTTACAACGTTGTATTAGTTTCTGCTGTATGACAACGTTAGTCAGCTGTAAGTATATATATGTCCCCTGACTCTTGAGTCTTCCTCCTACTCTCTCCATCTCACTCCTCTGGGTCATTACATAACACTGAGCTGAGCTCCCTGTGCTATACGGCAGCTTCCCATTAGCTATCTATTTTATGCACAGTAATGTATATATTGGAGAAGGCAATGGCAACCCACTCCAGTACTCTTGCCTGGAAACTCCCATGGACAGAAGAGCCTGGTAGGCTGCAGTCCATGGGGTCTCGAAGAGTCGGATAAGACTGAGCGACTTCACTTTCACTTTTCACTTTCATGCTTTGGAGAAGGAAATGGCAACCCACTCCAGAGTTCTTGCCTGGAGAATCCCAGGGACGGCGGAGCCTGGTGGGCTGCCAGCTATGGGGTCGCACATGACTGAAGCGACTTAGCAGCAGCAGCAGCAGCAGCAGCAACAGTGTATATATGTCAATGCTACTCTCTCAGTTTATCCCACCCTCTCCCAGGGACGGGGGAGCCTGGTGGGCTGCTGTCTATGGGGTCGCACAGAGTCGGACATGACTGAAGCGACTTAGCAGCAGCAGCAGCAGCTCCTTCCCTTGCTGTGTCCAAAAGTCCGTTCTCTATGTCAGCATCTCTATTCCTGCCCTGCAGATAGGTTCACCTGTAAAATTTTTCTAGATTCCATATATATGTGTTAATACACAATATTTATTTTGCTCTTTCTGACTTACTTCACTCTGTATGACTGACTCTAGGTTCATCTACATCGCTACAGGACCAGGTACATCTTGGTCATGTCTTCAATGCCCAAAGTTTCATTCTTATTCAGAGAGTCACTCAGTATTAACAATGTATTGTGTTATAAGGAAAATATACATAATTGAGAAAGTAGAAACTAAAGTAGAAACTAAAGAGTCTCTCCTATTCATTCATATATTTACTATGATTTGACAAACATTACTTTTAAAATATCAGACTTGTATATATTCTACAATGCTTAAATTTTTTTTACTCCTTTTCAAAGGGACATATACACAACCAAGTCTGTACCCCCAAAGGATCCACACACTGATCCACAGGAAAGCCAGCAGGAATTTAACTGTGGCACTGTGGTGTTGGAGAAGACTCTTTTTTTTTTTTTTTTAATTTATTTATTTATTTTTAATTTTTACTTTACAATTCTGTATTGGTTTTGGCATAGATTGATGGAGAAGACTCTTGAGAGTCCCTTGGACTGCAAGGAGATCCAATCAGTCCATTCTGAGGGAGATCAACCCTGGGATTTCTTTGGAAGGAATGTTGCTAAAGCTGAAGCTCCAGTACTTTGGCCACCTCATGAGAAGAGTTGACTCATTGGAAAAGACTCTGATGCTGGGAGGGATTGGGGGCAGGAGGAGAAGGGGACGACAGAGGATGAGATGGCTGGATGGCATCATGGACTTGATGGACGTGAGTCTGAGTAAACTCCAGGAGATTGTGATGGACAGGGAGGCCATGAATCGTGCTGCGATTCATGGGGTCACAAAGAGTCGGACATGACTGAGCGACTGAACTGAACTGAACTGAACTGAGTTCATTCACTCAAGCCAGGTTAATTGAGCAATAATCTACCATGAGATAAAAAAATGGTCATCTTTAATTCTGCCAAATAATTTTGCTTTATGTCTTAGGTCGGGTTTGAGGGGAGACGTCTCTGAGGCTGAAATTTGCTTGCAGGGAGTACTCTTGACAGCACTGCTTACAGAAGGGTTAAGCAGAGTTGACCTGTGATGCTGGCTCAAAAGAGGCCTCAACTGATTTTATGGGAACGCTCTGGAGCAGGGATGGCCTGTCAGAGTTGGTTTTTTAAAAAAAATATTGATTTATTTATTAGGACTTCCCTGTAGCTCAAACAGTAAAGAATCTGCCTGCAGTGCAGGAGATGAGGGTTCGATCCCTGGGTCGGGAAGATCCTCTGGAGAAGGGAATGGCAATTCACTCCAGTATTCTTGCCTGCAGAATTCCATGGACAGAGAAGCCTGGTAGGTCACAAAGAGTCGGATATGACTGAGCAACTAACACACACATACACATTTATTTATTAGTGGAGTATAGTTGCTTTACAATGTTGTGTTATTTTCTGCTGTACAGCAAAGTAAATCAACCATACCTATATCCCCTCTTCCTTAGATTTCTTTCCCATTTAGGTCACCACAGAGCACTGAGTAGAGTTCGCTGAGCTCTACAGTAGGTTCTCATTAGTTACCTATTTTATTGTACATAGTATCGGTAGCGTATAAATCCCAATCTCCCAATCCGCCCTACCTCCCCTTCCCCTCCCCCCTTGGCATCCATACATTTGTTCTCCACATCTGTGTCTCTGTCTCTGCCTTGCAAATAAGTCCATATGTACCATTTTCCTAGATTCCGCATGTGTGCATTAATATATGATATTTGTTTTTCTGAACCTTGTATGACAGTCTCTAGAGCCATCCATGGGAGTTGTCCTAATTGAGATAGAGGACCAATCATTGGATACTGGCTGCCCCTGGGGAGGTAACCTAATCTTAGATGAAGCAGCTTGCCCTGTGCAGGGCAGTTCCCACAGACATGGTGAGCTGCCATCAGCCTCAGGTAAAAATGGGGAACTTGGGAGCTTGAATGGTGCATCACAGTATCCACTACACCAATGTTGTAAGGCACTTAGGAAGCCTTTATACTGTCTGTTTCTGCAAAGAAATACAGTAAGGAATGGTCAGTCTATGCCTTTCCGTGCACTCCTCTTTTATCAAAAACACAACAGAAACCAAATCTCTGAATAGCAGAACTGCAAGGTAGACAACTCGAAATCCATTCTCAGTGAATACCTTCATGGAGTTCAGACACTTTCTGCCCACCTGCCTTTCAGTTCTGTTCTTTACTGTCACCCCAGAAGACTAGAAGTCAGGACAGAGCCTATCTGGAAAGGTAATGCAATTTTCTCTCTTATTTTGGAGGCCCTGAAGTATGATACTTACCATGCAAAGGATCTGATATTTTATCATGAAAGTGAAAGTGAAGTTGCTCAGTCGTGTCTGACTCTTTGTGACCCGTGGACTGTAGCCTACCAAGCTCCTCTGTCCATGGGATTCTCCAGGCAAGAATACTGGAGTGGGTTGCCATTTCCTTCTCCAGGGGATCTTCCCGACCCAGGGATCGAACCCAGGTCTCCCACATTGCAGGCAGACGCTTTAACCTCTGCACACCAGGGAAGCCCTTAAATACAAGAATACAGTCTCTCAGAAAACCTCCTATAGAGACACAGAACTTCAGATCCAAGTACTAACATCAAAGATTTCAAGGGAGGAAAGGAAGCCAGGTTGAAAGAAGAAGGGGGAGGAGGTGGGAGAGGGGGGTGAAAGGGGTGGACTTACAGACGTCTCCTGCCACCTACAGATGCCCAGACGTTATGGGACTTTTCCCTGGGCCTCCAGAGAAGGGAGGACTGGAACTTGGCCCTACCAGAAATCAGACCAGACCAGAACCAGAATTCGAGTTCTCTGCCAATAGGAGGTAATCAATCTCCTGAGGGCCCTTCGACCAGATTCCTGCATCCAGGAGCGGGGGACTAGAAAAACAGGGAAGGATAGGAAGGGTTAAGGAGAGGAAAGAGAGAGGGGAGGGGAGAGAGGTCCATAAGGTCTCTTGTTCCTTACCAGTCGGGGCACTCTGGCCAGTTGTCCACGTCAGGAGGAGACCAGGGACAAAAGGGTCCCAGTTGCGGCCACTGGGTCTGGTCCATTGGCAGGCAAGCTGGCCCCTGAGTACCCCGAGTGGTCAGGATGTCAGTCTCAGTGAAGAAGAGTCCCACCAGAGTCGCCATTTGTTGCAGGAAGGTGGACCCCTTCCAGGGCCCGAAACTGGGCTCTTGTCTAACACTCGGAAATGAATTGTCCGAGGAGACACGTGCTGACAAAGCAAGAGATTTTATTGGGAAAGGGCACCCGGGTGGAGAGCAGTATAGACAGGCGTAATGTAGGAACATCTTTAAGTCAAGAAAATGACATATCTCTCACCCTAATCCTAACCATGGTATAACATGTCCATTCCAGTTAAGCCTTTTGCAGGAGTGTCCTACCTTTGGGATTCAGCTGTACAAATACGCAAAGTGATCAAGTAACTTACAGTGGCAAAGCTGTATAAACACAATCTTTATAAGAGTTGTGGTCTTTTTCAAGATCCTGGAACTGTAAATATATCATGTATGGGTGTAATTTCCCAGAACTGTAAATATATCATGTATGAGTGGGTAATCAAAGAAAACTGGCAGTAAAATAGTGTATAATGGCTTGCTGGCTAGATGAACCTATTAGGTTTCAAACCTTTTATTCAACATTAAAATGGACGTGATTGTTCAAAGTTTCTAAAGGTGGTTTGTACTCAGCCCATTTGCAGTTGGTGGTTCTCATGCTCATGAGGATAAAGAGCTATTGATGAATGAGGAAACCACTAGAAGGAAAATGGGGTGTTTCATTCAAATCAATAGTAAAAACAAAGCTTTTTGGGTAGGAGGAATCTGGCATTAGTGTTTTTTTTGTTGGCAACTCTTCATCTTCTTAGCTTTACTCTAAAGGTTATTTGGATGTATGTATTAAAGGGAAGAGTAACGGTGCTGATATATTTGGTTGACTTAAGCAAAGACAAAATCGGCTTTATTCTTTTTATGGAAGCATGCATTTTTCATATTAGTTGTCAGTGTAATACATGGTCTATAGAATACTCAAATACGGAGAACAGTTGCCAAGTTTCCATGTGAACTTATGTTATACCTAAGGAAAATCAAAGGTCTACAAAGCACTTTTATTTGAGTTATTCCTCTAAAAATTTAGAAGACTTGTAAAAATGTTAGATGACACCAAAATGTAAATACTAACATTTACCATAAAATGGAACAAAACACACTTTGACTGATTTAGCAGGTCGAAATGGAAAGCGTAATAGGGTATCTATAATTCACATGCAGTGGCAGAGCTGCCATGGGCAAAAAAAGTCTTGCGTCTATGCGTGCAGGGTCACTTCGGTCATATCTGACTTTTTGCAACCCCATAGACTGTGGCCTGCCCCGCTTCTCTGTCAGGGAGGGGAGTTCTCCAGGCAAGAACACTGGAGCGTATTGGCCAATACTGGTTGCCATACCCTCCTAGAGCACTATATTTCCTGCTGCCCTAGCTACCAACCCCCCTCAATACCTGGTGCTGCCAGAACTCCTGTGACCCAAGCAGCTGCACCACCTCCACACCTGGCCCTCATAGGGGCAAACCCAAGTCCTCCAGGGCAGCCTCACGAGCTAAAGCCCAGTGGACGACCCACATGTAGAGGTGGAAACAGAGCCACAGTTGAAACCCAAGGACAGTGTGGCTAAGGAAGAAGACCCAAAACCTTCCCATCAGCTGTAAAGGTGCAGATTAAATCCACATGATCAACTAGGCAGACTCTGTGTCTACGGAATATATAAAATGGCATTGAAAGCTCCCACCAAAGAAAATGACTAGTTCTGATAGCTGTGGACATTGGAGGCAAGAACACACAGGAGTAGGACCAGATTAGAATCTGAGCTGCCCCCACAGCAGGTCTAGAGATCAGCACAGTGTTGGAGGACATCCTAGGGAGAAATAAAGCCCTGAGCCTTGAAGTCAGTGGGAGCACTGACTCCAAGACTCTAGACTACCAGAGAACTGACCCTAGGGAGTATAAAATAGTGAGAACTCACACAAAGGAAACTTGAATACAAGTTTCCTTGAATATAAGACCCGGCATTATCCAACCACCAGTAGCACCCCGTGCAGGATGCCTCATCTAAACAACAAACAAAACAAAAATACAAACCAAATCATTAGCAGACAGGATTACCACCTCACACAGCCTTGCCCATCAGAGGAAAAACAAACAAACAAAGAAAAACTCAACACAAGTCTCACCCTATACAAAGCTTACACAAACTACTGGACCAACCTGAGGAGGGCAGAACCCAAAAGGAAGAACGAACTCAACCTTCTTCAAGGAAAGAATTCAACTTTCCTTGAAGCCTGGGAAAAGGAGACCTCAAACACAATAAGTTTAAAAAAATATAATGAAAAGGCAGAGAAATACTACACACGCAGCTTTTCCATTTTACCATTGGCGGGCTGAGAAGAAGCGCATGACTTATTGGCATCAGAGGACAACATGTGTCCTGACTACAGAATCTTCAAATCAATAGATGAAAGTAGTTCAAAGTATTTTCTGCCAAACTGGACTCACTGTAAAATAAATTGCTCTGCTACTTTAGGCCTATAAGGAAAAGGTGTGCAAGATCTAGCCAAGCTCATATAGAACTCTCTGCTATCTCTCTCTTTAAAAAAAATTTTTTTTTAATTATTTTTTGGCTGAACTGCATGGCGAGGTCTTTGTTCCCCAACCAGGGATCTAACTGCTGCCGCCTGCAGTGGAAGTGCGGAGTCCCAACTGCTGGACCATCAGGGAAATCCCACTACCGTACGTGCTCTCACACTCACATGCATATGTAACATGTGAACATATATACATACGTCTATAATACATGTATTTGTGTATATATGTTATGTACATACAATCTGTAACTTGAGGTCCATCATCTATTTCTACATCATTATTGCCTCCTTACTCCCACCTCAAATCCTAGTCCCCTGTCCCCTCTTTTAATAAGCTTGCTGTTGTTCTTTAGTTGCTAAGTCTTGTCCAACTCTTTTGTGACCCCATGGACTGTAGCCCACCAGGCTCCTCTGCCCATGGGATTTCCCAGGCAAGAATACTGGATTGGGGGACTTTCCTGGTGGTACAGTGGATAAGAGTCTGCCTGCCAGTGCAGGGGACACGGGTTCAATCCCTGGTCCGGGAAAATTCCACATGCCTCCGAACAACCAAGTCCAGCAGCCGCAGCTGTTGAAGCGCGCGCGCCTAGATCCTATGCTCTACAACAGGAGAACCCTGCGCATCTCAACTAGAGTAGCCCCTGCTCACGGCAACTAGAAAAAGCCTGCACAGCAACGAAGACCCAGTGCAACCAAAAATAATAAATAAATAGTTTTTTTATAAAGAATACTGGACAGGGTTGCCATTTCCTTCTCCAGGGGACCTTCCCCAGGGGACCTTCCCCACCCAGGGATCGAACCTGCATCTCCTGAAGTGGCAGGGGTGGCTTCTTCACCACTGAGCCACCAGGGAAACGCCCTTAATAATCTCTGGAAGAGCAAGCAGCCAGTAACAGTCTGGTACTGTAGAAGTCAGGGCAACCTTGCATCACTCATTGCTGTGTGTTTATTTGCAATCTGGACTCAGCATGACAGTTGCTTTAGCTCAGCTGATGGGGAACAGAAAAGAGGGTGGACTCAAGCCTGAGTTTCCTGGCTCCAACCCTCGGGCACAGAATGGATTACAGACATCCTCCAACCTCCAGCATATCTCCCAGGACCAAGGTCTTCATTCAACAAAGATTTACTCTCCACCTAGTAGATACCAGGCCCTGGAGTTACAACAGAGAGAGGAAAAAAAAAAAAAAAAGACCTGAAACAGTTCAGTGCAAAATACTAGACCATGGGGATAATCGAGGTAGGGATCCATTTTTTTATGGACAACTGCCTTTCACTGGACCATTTATTAAATAGTTAATTATTCCCCACTGCTGCATATTGCTACTGTCATACATCAAGATCCTGTATGCTTTTGGGTATATTTCTGGGCTCTCTATGATTAAGCATTCTGTTGATCTATTTGTGTATTCCTTCAGTTTTAATTTTTTTAATTAAAGCAAATTCTAAAAAATAAAAATAAAATTTTAAACTTAGAGCAAAGTCAAAAGAACTGTATAATGAACAAGGGCATAGCTATCATGGAGATTCTACATTCACTGATGCTTTGCTATACTTTATCATGTATCCATCCAGCTGTCCATTACTCTATCCAACTATCCATTGATCCATCTTCTCTTTGGTGTATTTCCAAATAAATTGCAAGCATCAGTACACTATTCCCTAAATACAACACTACACTTTAAAAATTATTATAATTTTATATAGTAAGGTTATAGTTTTGCAGTTATCACAACTGAAATGTTCAATTATATATTTAAGAAATTTTGATATTTAAAGTAATTTCCTATTAAGACTGAAAAATCAAATAGTTGGAAACTTGAAGTCTTGCTGGATCAAGGTAAACAGAGCTTATGCTCCTCCCAAACCCAGGCTCTTGATTCTAGATCAACTGGAAGGAGAGGAGTTCAGATAACTTTACTCTGACTATCTGAGTCCCTGGGATCTTTACAACTGAGATATTTGTAGTTTCAAATATTTAGTTTCATGTTGCCAGAGGAGGAGGCGTGAACTTAACTCTGAGGGCAGACTATCCTCTTGTTCCTCTGTTCTTAGAAAAACATGTGAACGGACATTTTGGTAAAGAAAGATCCTATTCTGTAATAAACAGATCCAAGATAATGAGGAACTACACTGTTCTGAGTAGTATTTCCAACATCTGGGCATTACATCCCTGCAAATCTGAGTCCTTCCATTCTTTTCTTTTTTACAAAAAAATTTTTGACTGGGCTATGTGGAACGTTAGTACCCCCACCAGGGAAGGAACCCATGCCCCCTGCATTGGAAGCATGGAGTCTTAACCACTCAATCACCAGGGAAGTCCTCTTCCATTCTTTTCTATAAAGAAATATGATTTCTTTAAGATCATGTTCAGTTCAGTCGCTCAGTCATATCCAGCTCTTTGTGACCCCATGGACTGCAGCGTGCCAGGCGTCCCTGTCCATCACCAAATCATGGAGCTTGCTCAAACTCATGTCCATCGAGTCAGTGATGCCATCCAACCATCTCATCCTCTGTCGTCCCCTTCTCCTCCTGCCTTCAGTCTTTCCCAGCATCAGGGTCTTTTCCCATAAGGGCCGGTCTTCACATCAGGTGGCCAAAGTATTGGAGTTTCAGCATCAGTCCTTCCGATGAATATTCAGGACTGATTTCCTTTAGGATGGACTGGTTGGATCTCCTTACAGTCCAAGGGACTCTCAAGAGTCTTCTCCAACACCACAGTTCAAAAGCATCAGTTCTTTGGTGCTCAGCTGTCTTTATAGTCCAACTCTCACATCCATACATGACTACTGGAAAAACCATAGCGCGGACTAGATGGACCTTTGTCAGCAAAGTAAGGTCTCTGCTTTTTAATATGCTGTCTAGGTTGGTCATACCTTTTCTTCCAAGGACCAAGTGTCTTTTAAAAAATTCATGGCTGCAGTCACCATCTGCAGTGATTCTGGAGCCCCTAAAAATAAAGTCTGACACTGTTTCCATTGTTTCCCCATCTATTTGCCATGGAGAGATGGGACTGGATGCCATGATCTTAGTTTTTTGAATGTTGTGTTTTAAGCCAGCTTTTTCACTCTCCTCTTTCACTTTCATCGAGAGGCTCTTTAGTTCCTCTTCACTTTCTGCCATAAGGGTGGTGTCATCTGTGTATCTGAAGTTATTGATATTTCTCCTGGCAATCTTGATTCCAGCTTGTGCTTCTTCCAGCCCAGCGTTTCTCATGATGTAATCTGCATATAAGTTAAATAAGCAGGGTGACAATATACAGCCTTGACGTACTCCTTTCCCAATTTGAAAGCAGTCTGTTGTTTCATGTCTGGTTCTAACTGTTGCTTCTTGACCTGCACACAATTTCTCAGGAGGCAGGTAAGGTGGTCTGATATTCATATCTCTTGAAGAATTTTCCACAGTTTGTTGTGATCCACATAGTCAAAGGCTATGGCAATAAAGGAGAAATAGATGTTTTTCTGGAACTCGCTTGCTTTTTCAATGATCCAACGGATGTTGGCAATTTGATCTCTGGTTCCTCTGCCTTTCCTAAATCCAGCTTGAACATCTGGAAGTTCATGGTTCACGTATTGTTGAAGCCTGGTTTAGAGAATTTTGAGCATTACTTTGCTAGCATATGAGATGAGGGCAATTGTGCAGTAGTTTGAGCATTCTTTGGCATTGCCTTTCTTTGGGATTGGAATGAAAACTGACCATTTCCAGTCCTATGTCACTGCTGAGTTTTCCAAATTTGCTGGTATATTGAGTGCAGCACACTTTCACAGCATCATCTTTTAGGATTTGAAATAGCTCAACTGGAATTCCATCACCTCCACTAGCTTTGTTCGTAGTGATGCTTCCTAAGGCCCACTTGACTTCGCATTCCAGGAAGTCTGGCTCTAGGTGAGTGATCAGACCATCATGGTTATCTGGGTCATGGAGATCTTATTTGTATAGTTCTGTTTATTTTTGCCACCTCTTCTTAATATCTTTTGCTTCTCTTAGATCCATACCATTTCTGTGCTTTATTGTGCCCATCTTTGCATGAAATGTTCCCTTGGTATCTCTAATTTTCTTGAAGAGATCTCTAGTCTTTCCCATTCTGTTGTTTTCCTCTATTTCTTTGCATTGATTGCTGAAGAAGGCTTTCTTATCTCTTCTTGGTATTCTTTAGAATTCTGCATTCAAATGGGTATATCTTTCCTTTTCTGCTTTGCCTTTAGCTTCTCTTCTTTTCTAAATTAAGAGATCTTATAAGGCCTAAGATCATGTAATGTTAGGCAAAAGAGCCATGCTGGTAAAATAACCAGCAAAATGAGTTTATTCAAGAATAGCAGAGAATCACAATTTGGGACAAGCAAAGTAATGGAAAGTAACGGTGAACCACAGGCAAGTGGGGAAACACTGGAGAGGGACTTGCTCTCATTGGGGAAGGAGGAAGTTGGGGTGGGCTGGGTGGTTCTTCATTGGCTGCAGACGGTGAGCAGCTGGGTTCAGAAAGCTGGCGTCCGTAAGCTGTGGTGGGTGAGAGCGCCCCCTTCAGGGCTTCCTGACTGCATTGAAAAGAAGGTTGTCTTGATCCATTTTCAGTTTCTTACTTAAATGTGCTTTTGTTCTTTTCTGTCCTTGAAAATGATTGACTATTCGTGCAGATGTGTATGTGTGTCCGTGGGTTCTTGTTTAAACTAGTATGAAAGTACCCGGTGCGTAATAAGTCCTTAATAAAAGTTAATTATTATTAATAGTAAGAATACTGGACTTCTGCTGGAGGCTCAGACTATTCCTTTTTTGGTGTAAAGGAAGTGAACATTAAAGGTTGAGGCACTGGGCATAGCTGAGTCACAGATTATTACAGAATACTATTCACTTATTGTCTAGTTATTGTGGTTGATTTTTCAGAGAAATGAATGCTACCTATTGGGAAACAATTGACTAGGAATTTGTGCTTGAGACTTAGGCAGAGAAACAAAGGAGAACTTTGAGATATAGAGAGGATGGAGAGACAGAAAAAAAAAAAAAAACGTACAGAAGAACTGAGGTTTCCCACCCTGCCATCTTCACTTCTCCCTTCAAAACCTCTCCTCAGCAGAGGATTTTAAACTTAGTCACAACAAGGTATGAATTAATAACAGTTGGAAGTATTAGCCTACCCCAGACATATTTTCACTTTAACTGGGACTTGGTTTTAATTTAAATTCTATAGGGCTGCCTCTAACATGTAACACAGATGAGCAAAACAGCCTAGTCCGAGACCAGAGGGTCCAGTGGAAGTTGTATAAAAATTCAAACTCAAGTTTTAAAAAATCACCGTGCTAAACAAGATATGTTACTTGATCAGATTCCGTCTGTTGCCTGCTGGTTTATAACTCATGACTTAAAGAAAATCTAAATGTGGGAAGTGGGGAGAATAAATTCGGATTGACATATACACACTACTATATAGAAAATAGATAACTAATGAGAACCTACTGTATAGCACAGGCAACTCAGTGCTCTGTGGTGACCTATATGGGAAAAGAATCTAAAAAAAGAGTGGATCTGTGTATATGTATAGCTGATTCACTTTGCTGTACAGCAGAAGCTAACACAACATTGTGAATACTGTACTCCAATAAAAATTAATTTTAAAAAAACAACAAAAAAGAAAAGCTAAATATGAAATTACAGTTATCATCCAGTGAGTGGGACATTGAAAACAGTATGTATGTGGGTCTTTTTTTAGGGGGTCAAGGGGAAGGGGAGGAGGAGTGGAGGGTTTAATAATGTCTCCAGGTCCATAAGTGGTTCCTGGGAGGTCCCCTGATTTTCAGTCAATGGAGAGAGCCCAGGCTTTCTCTCTTTTTTTTTTTTTTTTCGGTTGTGCTGGCTCACTGGGGCACAAGGGATTCTTTCTAGCTGTGGTGTGGGGCTCTGGAATGTGAGGGCTCAGAAGTTATGGCTTGGGTTTCTGTAGCTGCAGCATGAAGACTTAGTTGCCCAGGAACTGAACCCAAGTTCTCTGCATCGGAAGGCGGATTCTTAACCACCGGGCCACCAGGAAAGTCCCTAGCCCTGTTTCAAACTCCTATTGGATGAAGTTAATTACTTTCTTTATGATCTCTAATAAGTCAGCTCTCGCAGTTACTCATCTGCCCAATGAGAATGATTTGTACCATTTGAGCTATTGAGAGAATTCAACAAAATCACATACAAAATGCCCATGTCATCAGGTAGCAACAAGCACGTTCTGTCAACAGCTGGTTATTGATTTAAACGTGTCAGGAACACTGTAAACAAGAGACACTATCCCATCTAGTAAGGAAAGCAGGCTTTATAATAAATGCTTGCATAAATAGGCATCCAGTTGGTGCCATTCTACATTCATGTAAGAAGTCATCCCTTTAGTCTTGTGTGTACAGTTACACGTGAACAGGAATAAGCTGAATTTCCCATGAGATGGTTCATTCTTACAGTTGTTGTTCATTCGCTCACTTGTGTCCAGCTCTTTGTGACCCTGTGGACTGCAGCATATCAGGCTTCCCTGTCCTTCACTATCTGCCAGAGTTTGCTCAAACTCATGTCCATTGTGCAGGTGATGTCATCCAACCATCTCGTCTCCCATCGTCCCCGTATCCTCCTGCCTTCTATCTTTCCCAGCATCAGGGTCTTTTCCAATGAGTCTACTCTTCACGTCAGGTGGACAAAGTATTGGAGCTTCAGCCTCAGCATCAGTCCTTCCAATGAATAGTCAGGGTTGATTCCCTTTAGGATCGACTGGTTTGATTTCCTTGCAGTCCAAGGGACTCTCAAGAGTCTTCTCTAACATCCAAGTTTGAAAGCATGAATTCTTAGGCGCTCAGCCTTCTTTATGATCCAACTCACATCCATATACAACTACTGGAAAAAGCATAACTTGGATGGCCGTTTGTTGGCAAAGTAATGTCTCTGCGTTTTAATAAACTATCTAGGTTTGTCATAGCTTTCTTACAGTGGCATCTACAAATAAAATTACTTCTGTGGTACTATTAAAGTCTGCTCCAATTTCAGAAATGCCTTTATGTTTTTCCAAATCAAATAAATAAAGACTTTAGTCAAGGTCAATCAACTAAGAAATAATTGTACTTCAGGTAACAAAAATGCCTGGTGCTGGACACCATGGGGGATACAGAGAAGCATGAAACATATGGCCTTCAGAATCAGGTATTTTAAAAAATAAACCATTATGAGGACTTCCCTGGAGGTCCGGGGGTTAAGACTCTGAACTTTCAATGCAGGGGACCTGGGTTCGATCCCTGGTCAGGGAACTAAGATCCCACATGCTGCACAGCAAGCCAAATATTAATAATAATAAAATAAGCCATTACAAACATCTGACTTGGGAATGTTTGGGGTTTCTTTTCCCTTCATGTGATTGTGAGGTGTATTGTCTAGGTCTGGAGATTGATGAACAGTTTGCTGTTCATCTCTGAGATTTACAGTCTATAAATTTTAAAATGGAAGAGTTAGCCTAATAGCTAATCCTCTTATATTTTATACAAAAGCTCATTCTACAATATAAAATATTATAACCAAGGAAGATCATATGACAGGAAAATCAATGGAAAGGATTCTAACAGGAAAGAAGTCCTGACAGCAGCCCACCTGAGACCTCTCTCCAGGCTCCTAGGGTTTTCCTAACTTCTTGGAGTGGATTCTCTGGAAAGCAGTGATGACACCCTCTCTTTCTCAGGGATTAGGAAGTTTAAAAGAGACAATGGATGTGTGCACTTAGAGAATGAGAACTATTTAAATCGCCATCCTCTTTCTCTGGTGCAATTCGAAGTCACCCATTTCAACTCTCAGCTCTTCATTCTGATTCCCACATGTTCCTGCCTGGACTCCTGCAACCGCTTCCTTGCAGACATCTTCCTTTATGAAGGTATATTCGTGCTAAGTCGCTTCAGTCATGTCTGAGTCTTCATGACACCATGGACTGTAGCCTGCCAGGTTCCTCTGTCTATGGGATTTCCCAGGCAAGAGTACTGGAGTGGATTTCCATTTCCTCCTGCAGGAGATCTTCCTAATGCAGGGATTAAACCCAGGTCTCCTACACTGCAGGCAGATTCCTTACCGTCTGAGCCACCAGGGAAACCCAATATACACCTATCCCCTCCCTTTTGAACTTCCTTCCCATCTAGGTCACCAGAGAGCATTGAATAGAGTTTCGTGTACTATACAGTAGGTTCTCATTAGTTATCTATTTTATACATAGTATCCATAGTGTATATGTATCAATCCCAGTCTCCTGATTCATCCCACCCACCCAGCCCTTCACACCTTGGTGTCCATATGTTTGTTCTCTATGTCTGTGCCTCTATTTCTATTTTGCAAATAATATTATCTATGCCATTTTCTAGGTTTCTCCTTTTTAATTTTATTTTAAAAATGGTATCATCAATGAAATGATATATCTTCATTTTTAACTGTGTTGTGGTCTTCGAAGCCCTCTGTTAGCTAATCCTACATGTATTAGTTTCCCACGATAATAAAATACCACAGACTGGAGGCTTAAACAACAGAGACTTATTTCTCACAGTTTTGGAGACTCAAAGTTTAAGATCAAGGTGTCAGCAGGTTGGCTTCTTCTGGAACCCCTCTTCTTGGCTTGCAGACAGCCGCCTTCTCAATGTGTCTTCACATAGCTTTTCCTCTGTGTACACACCCCACCAGGGCCCCTCTGTGTGTCCTCGTTTCCTCTTATAGGAACTCCAGCCAGATTTGATATGGGCCCACTTTCATGGCCGCATTTTAACTTAATCACCTCCAAATACGGTCACCTTGTGATGTCCTGGGGATTAAGGCTTCATATATGGATCTGAGAGGGACATGATTCCGCCTACAACATTACCTGATGGTCTGATCTTTCGCTCCACATCTTGCGCGAGCCTCATGTGCCTCACCTCTTTCTCCAGCATCCACCTTCAAGTTGCACCAAGGTTGGCACTTTCCCACTATCTTAAAGACCCATCAAGTTGACCTAGAGGAGACACAGGTCACTTCTGCCCTATTGCCACCACCAGTCAGTGTGAGGTGTCACTTAGAGCTGCTAAGAAACGGCTTTATTTATCTCTGAGTGAAGGAGGTACTTCTGAACATAGAATTGCCTTTCTTCTTGTTTGCCAAGCCATAGAAAGCAACCACCTATTCCTTTGAAAGTGCACTACAATGACCTTTTGTGTAGTTTATGTTGCTGTTTCTTTGGGGGTGTCCTAAACTGGATGGTCTTTCTTGATTCAGCTTGTCCTAACTGCATTAACAATAACATGTGTTGTTCCAGAGGCTCTTTTCACAGTGGGAGACTCTTTAAAGCAAGTTGCTTTGCCCTTTAGCTCTGTTTTTAGCCTCCTTGAAGGCATTCTTGCTTTCTGGCAAAACATGATGTTCCAAACCCATCCTGATTTTTCTTGTCCCAAGACATGGAATCAGGTTATCTCCAGGATTCTTTTCTTCTAATAGTAGAGAATAATATTAGGTACCAACAGTTATAATAAGAAAATAAATGTGATGCCATTGTTGTGGGGCCAAATTTAATTGTGAAAGAACTAGAAAATGTATGTATTTTTTGTTATTGTTTTGGCTGTGCTAGGTCTTCGTTGCAGCACATGGGGGCTTCTCTAGTGACAATATATGCCTTTTTAGAGCCAGAGTTCATGCTGATTTTTCCATCTCAATATATGTTACTATAATCTCTTTTTCTTATCAACAGGGAGTTTCATCTTTGCATAGCTAAGAAAGGCCACTCCTTTACAACAGGGACAATCTCATTCTAACTGCTGAAATTCAATTCACCAAAACCACTCCCAGGGAACATTAGCTCTTCCAGAATCATCTGTTTTGACTTATTACTCTATTTAATTATCAGTACTATAACTGAAGCATTCTGAACTTTCTAGGGCTATAGATCATTTCCAAAATCATGAGTGCTGTCAGAGTTACAATACCCAAGCTTAAATGATTTTCACTTTGTTTTCCAGGGACCTTGGGAGCACAAGTCATGAAAATTTTAGCTTGCTTGCAGGTTTTGCAGACGACTCTCAATTCTCATTCAAGGGCTTTGTGTCATCACCATCTGGGGTTTCTTAAATCATCCATGGGAAATAGATGGGGAAACAGTGGAAACAGTGTCAGACTTTATTTTTGGGGGGTTCCAAAATCACTGCAGATGGTGATTGCAACCATGAAATTAAAAGACGCTTACTCCTTGGAAGAAAAGTTATGACCAACCTAGATAGTATATTCAAAAGCAGAGATACTACTTTGCCAACAAAGTTCTGTCTAGTCAAGGCTATGGTTTTTCCAGTGGTCATGTATGGATGTGAGAGTTGGACTGTGAAGAAAGCTAAGCGCCGAAGAATTGATGCTTTTGAACTGTGGTTTTGGAGAAGACTCTTGAGAGTCCCTTGGCCTGCAAGGAGATCCAACCAGTCCATCCTAAAGGAGACCAGTCCTGGATGTTCATTGGAAGGACTGACGCTGAGGCTGAAACTCTAATACTTTGGCCACCGCATGCGAAGGGTTGACTCATTGGAAAAGACTCTGATGCTGGGAGGGATTGGGGGCAGGAGAAAGGGACGACAGAGGGTGAGAGGCATCACCGACTCGATGCACATAAGTTCACATGAGTGAACTCCGAGAGTTGGTGATGGACAGGGAGGCCTGGCGTGCTGTGATTCACGGGGTCGCAAAGAGTTGGATATGACTTAGCGACTGAACTGAACTGAACTGAAATCATTCAAAGGCTGAGTGCTCCGAATCATTCACATGTCTTTTTCATAACATTATAAACTGAACGCTTCCATTTTCAGAGCAGGCAATTTACTTCTATTGGCATTTCTTGGGTAGTTTCCCAACATTCAGGCCAAGTGACTTAACTGAGAGCACAGCCACATTCTCAACTATGAGTTCCATTTCTGTGAGTTGCCCAGAGAAGAAAGTGCTACTCAGCTTGTCAACACATTTATTAAGTCTTTATTATACTCCTGGCCCGAATAGGTATAGGAAATAGAGGTTTGGAGAGGAGAACCATTTGTTTCTTTCCTGTAGGCCACCTCCAAAAGCTAGCCTAGTCTTTCAGAGCCAAGGCTGCAGTGCGGTACTTCTATGAGGACCAGTTCAGCTCATCAGTTGTTCCATGAGAACAGGGTCAGCCCTCGCGATGACTCACTGTTTGAATCTGGCCTCAGATCCATCAGCAGTGGCCCTGATTGTGTGTTTGTTATATAATGGGAGGAAAAAGAAAGGGGAGATGGAAAATGAAAAGCAAAGTCAGGAGGTAAGAGGACCACAGACAGCCAGACAGGCCCTTCCTAGAGGGATCAGCACCCACATCTGGCCTGGGGAGGACCCCTTAGACCACCCTGAAACAGACTCAGGACCCCAAGGTGGGAGCTATTTTCCCATCAGGGGAAAGCAGGAGTGCAGGCGGCTGCTTTCACTAGTGCCGCACCTTTCCTGGGATCAGTACCCCATCTGCCTGGGGTGTATTTCCATTCACTCCAAATCTTCAGGGAACAAGTAGAACTAGTGGGATTCCCAGGTGGCTCAGTGGTGGAAAGAAAAAAGATCGCCTGGAATGCCGGAGACACGCAGGAGACACGGGTTCAATCCCTGAATCAGGAAAACCCCTTGGAGAAGGAAATGGTATCTCACTCCAGCATTCTTGCCTAGAGAACTCTGTGGACAGAGGAGCCTGGCGGGCTACCATCCATGGGGTCGCAAAGAGAAAGACACGACTGGGCGTGCACATGTGCAGAAGAACTAGTATCTCAGACATCAAAGAAATCATGTTTGTTTCAGAAACAAGTTTCAGCACTGAATCCTTTGGTATCTCTAGATAGTGATCTCTTTCTTGGATTTATTCCTTCACTAATTCATTGACTTAGCAAAAATTTATCAAGATCTTCATGTGTACAGAGCAGTAGTTAAGAAGCTAAAGGATTAACAAGGACAAAATGTATTTTGTACATAGGGAGAAGGCAATGGCACCCCACTCCAGTACTCTTGCCCGGAAAATCCCATGGATGGAGGAGCCTGGTGGGCTGCAGTCCATGGGGTCGCAACTGAGCAACTTCACTTTCACGCGTTGGAGAAGGAAATGGCAACCCACTCCAGTGTTCTTGCCTGGAGAATCCCAGGGACGGTGGAGCCTGATGGGCTGCCGTCTATGGGGTCGCAGAGTGGGACATGACTGAATCGACTTAGCAGCAGCAACGACAGGTATTATAGAGTGTGACAAACCCATGATTTAGGGATGAGTTCTCACAATGACATTCTCTGAATTGGAAGTCCATTCGAACAAAAAAGTCCGTAAGACTTGCCATCAATAGGAGTTACTCAATCTGGATGATATGAATGTATCAGTCTCCCCTGAAATATCCACCATAACTGTAACTTTATTTTGTGACTTTGGGAAACAGAATACAAGGTTGTGTTGTAATGCTGTAATGACAGAAGCGTTATTATCTGGGGAAAAATGGTTAGAAAAAAGTATTTGCAAATGGTACAAATGAACTTAATTACAAAACAGAAATAGAGTCACAGATTTAGAAAATAATCATACGGTTACCAGAGACGGAAGTGGAGGAGGGATAAACTGGGAGTTTGGGATTGACATATACATACCACTATATATAAAATAGATAACTAACAAGGACCTACTGTATGGTGCAAGTAACTCTACTCAATACTCTGTAATGATCTATACGGGAAAAGAATCTGAAAAAGAACAGATATATGTATATGTAAAATTGAATTACTTTGCTATACACCTGAAGCTAACATAACATTGTAAATCAATTACACACAACAAAAAATGAGAGAGGGAGAGAGAGGAAAAAGAAAGAAAACTATTTGCCAGCATGTCTCCAGTACTGTCTAAGGGAGAGGAAATCATACACCAATATTCGTTATCTAGATGGAAATAGCTCCAGAGAGAAGGCTAATAACATTTGCACAGTACTTTAGTTTACAAAATGCCTTCGTGTACATTATCTCTTTCAACATTCACAATTGCCTCCATAAAGTCAATGCCATTATCAAGTCTGTTTTATTGAGGAGGAAGTGGAGGCTGGGAAACTAAGTGACTTTCTAAGGTCACACTGCTTGGGAAGAACAGAATTACGGGTACTCTGACTTCTCGGCAAGCCTACTCTCCACCACCCCTTGGCTATCTTAACATGCCCCCAAAACCCCCACCGCCCTACGTTAATGCATCATGCACAGCTTCCAGGCAATGCCCCATTTCCTACCTGACTCTAGGCTCACCAAGTCTTTTTTGTTTTGGGGGGCTGCATGGTATGTGGACCTTAGTTCCCCAAACAGGGCTTGAACCCACATCTACTGCAGTGGAAACACAGAGTTTTAACCACTGGACCACCAGGGAAGTCCCTACACCTTTTGATCAGTAACTTGGTCTCTTGGGAGAGGTCAACCTCCAGGAGATAATCATTGCACTTAGGACGAGCTTCATGGGTGTGCAACCAGTGTAGCTCCCTGGGGCTCTGTGCTAGGAAAAGCCACTTGGTTTAATGTTTTTCTGGCATTGCCTGTTTTTTTCTTTAATATTTTTTTATTGCACTGGGTCTGAGTTGCAGAATGTGGGATCTTTGTTGCAGCATTCGAACTCTTAGTTGTGGCACAAGGGACCTAGTTCCCTGACCAGGGATCAAACCCAGGCTCCCTTGTATTGGAAGCTCAGAGTCTTAGCCACTGGACCACCAGGGAAGTTCCTGTCACTATACTGAAATTCTTAACAACTTTTGAACAACATACAAATTATGTTGCTGGTCCTGAGTGCACAAATGATGGTTACCAGCTGGACTGGGTCCCTGGGTCATCAACCAATGCCTTGGGAGTTTAAGAGCACATATGTGGGATTTAGAAATAAGGACAGGAGAGAAAGTGGAGGACAGTCTTGCTGGGGGAGAAGCTTTGAGAAAGGCAGAGTGGTGGATACATAAGGCATGTTTTCAGGAGTAAGACCTTTTTGCAGGCTTCCTCCCTTTGGTTCTTTTCAAAACATCACTGATGGAAGAATTCTTACAACAGGCCTGTACACTTACTCTTTCCATGTCTCCAAAGGAGCCATGATTGACCTTTGACGAGCATGGCAGAATGAGGCCTCCGGAATCTTCTTTCTGTTAGCTGTAGATAATTTAGTTACAGATACTTGGGAAAATGGCTTGTGCTCTACTGACTGGCTTGTTGGGTTGTTTTGCAAGATCTCAAGAGTGATGGGGACTTCCCTGTGGCCCAGTGGTTAAGAATCTGCCTTCCAATGCAGGGAACACGGGTTTGATCCCTGGTTGCAGAACTAAGATCCTACATGCCTTGGGGCAACTAAGCTCATGCGCTGCTGCTAGTGAGCTCAGGTGCTCCTTAGCCCATGTTTCACAACAGAGATCCCATGTGCCACAACTAATACCCAATGCAGCCAAATAAATAAATCAAATTAAATAAATATTAAAAAGTGTTTGTTGTTGGAGTGATGATGTGCACTTGTAATCATGAGTCATGATTTTGTTGTCATGGATGGTTGTGCAGCAGAATGTACCCATGTGATCCGCCCCCTGTAAAGGGACAGGGACATTCCACACCCAAAGAGGTTGAACAGAGAGAACGTGATGCAGTGTGACCTTCGAGGAATGACATCAGAAGCTTGTGCTGAACCTCTCAGGACACACGGATGCACACCTGTTTCCTGCTGCTTTTGCTCAGCATCCTTTGCTGTAGCAAATTTTAGTCACTAGTGTGACCTGCCACTGAGTCTTATGAATCCTTCTGGTGAGTCACCAAACAAAACACAGTCTTCTACTAACTTCAAAAATAGTTTGTGTTCCATGAAAAGATGCTCAACATGGCTAATTATTAGAGAAATGCAAATCAAAACCAAAATGAGGTATCACCTCACACGAGTCAGAATGGCCATCATTAAAAAGTCTACAAATAATAAACGCTGGAGAGGATGTGGAGAAAAGGGAATCCTCCTACACTGTTGGTGGGAATGTATGTTGGTGCACCAATGTGATAAACAGTATGGAGGTTTCTCAAGAAACTAAAAATAGAGCTACAATATGATCTAGCAATCCCACTCCTAGGCACATATATGAACAAAACTTTAATTCAAAAAGATACACGCACCCTTATGATCATAGCAGCACTATTTACAATATCCAAGACATGGAAACAACCTAAATGTCCAATGACAGATGAATGGATGAAGAAGGAGTGGTACATATATACAATGAAATATTACTCAGCCATTAAAACGAATAAAACAATGCCATTTGCAGCAACATGGATGGACCTAGAGATTATCATACTAAGCAAAGTAAATCTGAAAAAGAAAAATACCATATGGTATCACGTATATGTGGAATCTGAACAGTGACACAAATGGATACACCTATGAGTTACAGACATAGAGAACAGACACGGTTGCCAAGAGAAGGGGGAGTGGGAGAGGGATGGACTGGAAGTTTGGATTAGCAGATGCAAACTAGTATATGCATATATTAGTCATATATACGGGTAAACAACAAGGTCTTACTGTATAGCACAGGGAACTATATTTAGTATCTTGTGATAGTTCATCAAGGAAAATAATATGAAAAAGAATATATATGCATGTGTGTATATATGTGTATATATATATATATATATATGCTTAACTGAGTTACTTTGCTATGCAGCAGAGAGTAACGAAACATTGTAAATCAACAATACTTCAATAACATTTTAAAAAATACTTTGTGAGCTATCTTCTGCCTTTTCAGTGATTTAGAGTCATGTGTTTTACTGCAATAAAGATATTGCAGCATCTTTGCATCTGGATCATATAGGGTTCTTTTTTTTTTTTTTTTTAAGTCTTTTAAAAGAACCCTATATGATCCAGATGCCATTAGACCATTTGGAGAGTATCTTTCATTTTGAAGACATGTGCACTTGCTAAAATAGACTTGGAACGGCTCTCAGAGCACATGCCTTTTTGTCCTCTTGGATTGATTACCGCCATTCTTTCTTCTCCAACATTCCAGAAGTACTGACTCATAGATTACAAGTGTTTCAAAATTCTGTCACATGCATCCCTGCCAACCACAGCTCAATGTGTCTATCTTTGTGAAAACTTGACCTCTAATAAGGCCTTAGGTTTATTTTGTAATCCCTTTAGTTTAAAATAACAAGAGTTAAATTTCCCTTATATAGTGTTTGTTGATATACTTGACTTTTACAGGATTGGTTATTGTTGTTCAGTCACTTGATCATGTCTGATTCTTTGCCACCCCATGGACTGCAGCATGCCAGGCTTCCCTGTCCTTCACCATCTTAAAATATTGGTGAAGACTCATACAATTAAAAACTTAAAGGTATATTTCAGTTCAGTTCCGTCACTCAGTCATGACCGACTCCTTGTGAACCCATGGACTGCAGCACATCAGGCTTCCCTGTCCTTCACCAAAGTATAATTAGAAAATGTCTAATGTCTAAGTCTCCATAGTTAATTTCTTTCACTCCATCTCTCCTGGCCATCAGGGATGCTCTTATTGATCTACTTTATGATTTTAAAGCCTTTAGTTAAAACCTCTTATTGAGTGTTGAAATATAGTTATACGTATTGGGTTGGCCAGAAAATTCATTTGAATTTTTCCATAAATCTTACAGAAAAACCAAATGAACTTTCTGGTCAACCCCATAAATATCCCTTGCTTTGCAGAATATGTGTATTATCATCAGTTGACTATTAAAAGCGAGTTTCTATAAACTAATCTTTATACTTTTATCATCACAGTTGAGTCTGTATAGAATGCTCACTCATTGACTTCATCTCTCTACCATCCTAGGAGTTAGGTGTTAAGAGAGGTGAATGACATTGCCACCATCCTGTGTTAATTTGCTGGAGAAGCTGAAGTTCATTTTGCTATCTCAAAATTCAGAAATCTTTAAAGGCTCTCCATTTCCAAGCAAATAAAGTTTAAATTCCCCTGATGTGAGTTTTAATATCTCCCATGATCTGGCCCCAACCTGCATCCTTGACCTCATTCCTAACCATTTCCCGACACGGGCACTTAGCTCCTTGCTGTGCTTAGAATAATGCTGAGTACACAGCAAGGTTTCAATAAATGCATACTTTTTGATGGATTTTTAAGATTAAAAAAAGATATTCTCATAGGCTATCTATGAGCTAAAACTCTGAGGCTATTTTAAAAAATATTCATAAGACAACTGGGAAAAGTTGAACTTTGACTAAATATTTGATATTGAGATTATTGTTACTATTTTTTTTTTCTTTTTTTAAAAATTGAGGTAGGGTTGATACATAATATGTTTCAGGTGCACAACTTGTTTAGTTGCTAAGTCATGTCCAGTTCTTTGTTACCCCATGCACAGTGAGTCACAGTTTTTAAAGGTTATATTCCCTTTAGGGTTTGGTTTAATCGCTAAGTTGTGTCTGACTCTTTGTGACCCTATGGACAGTAGCCTGCCAGGCTCCTCTGTCTATGGGATTCTCCAGGCAAGAATACTGGAGTGGTTGCCATCTCCATCTCCAGATATTCCATTTATGCTGCCAAGTCGCTTCAGTCGTGTCCGACTCTGTGCGACCCCATAGACGGCAGCCCACCAGGCTCCACTGTCCCTGGGATTCTCCAGGCAAGAACACTGGGGTGGGTTGCCATTTCCTTCTCCAGTGCATGAAAGACAAAAGTGAAAGTGAAGTTGCTCAGTCGTGTCTGACTCTTAGCGACCCCATGGACTGCAGCCTACCAGGCTCTTCCATCCATGGATTTTCCAGGCAAGAGTACTGGAGTAGGCTGCCATTACCTTCTCTGATTCCATTTATAGTTATTATTAAATATTAGGTATATTCCCTGTATAGCCTGTAGCTTTATACACAGTATAAAATATATAACCTCTACGGTTACTACTTTCAGGTGTGACAGTGGTAATGTGTTTATGTTAAAAAATCATTGTAGGGACTTCCCTGGCAGTCCAGTGGCTAAGACTCAGCACTCCTAATGCAGGGGGCCAGGTCGATCCCTGGTCTGGGAACTGGATCCCACATGCTGTAACCAAGACCCAGCACCGCCAAATAAATAAATATTTTAAAAAAATCATTGTATTTTGGACTGAATTGTATCTCCCCCTCCCCACAAAAAAAAACAACCCTGTTTTGAAGCCCTAACTCCACAAGAATGTACTGGGTTAGCCATAATGTTCATTGGGTTTTTCCATATGATGTTATGGAAAAACTCGAACGTTTTGGCCAACCCAATATTCGGAGATAGAGACCTTAAAGGAGGTAATTAAGATCAGATGGGGTCATAAGGGTGGGGTCCCATTAGAAGGATTAGTGTCCTTATAAGAGGAGTAGACACCAGAAATGAGGAAGAACAGCAGGAAGGCCAAGTGAGGACACAGTGAGAAGGGAGGCCATCTGCAAGGCAGGGAGAGAGGCCCCACAGGAGCAAACCCATCAGCACCTTGACCTTGGATTTCCAGCCTCTAAGACTGTGAGAAGGTGAGTTTCTTCTGTCTGGGCTGCCAAGTCTGAGGTGTTCTCTTATGGCAGCCTGAGCAGACTACTACACCTGTTTTTAAGACTACTCCTCCTCTTCCACTCTGTCTAGTCCTGTTTATCTTTCAAAATTTCATTTTAAATTTCCATGTTTCCACTGTAGGGGGCACATGGAGCAGCCAAAAAAAAAAAAAAAGGAGAATTCCAGAAATACAGTGTGAAGTACTCTTGAGCTCTGCTTGGTAAGCAGCTACTCATGCACACTCAGTTGCTCTACTGTGTCCGACTCTTTTTGACCCCATGGACTGTGGCCCACCAGGCCCCTCTGGAGGTCCACGGAAGTTTCCAGGCAAGAAGACTGCGGTGGGTAGCCATTTCCTCCCTCAAGGAATCTTCCTGCCCCAGGGATCAAATCTACGTCTCCTGCTTGGCAGGAGGATTCTTCAGATTCTTTACTGCTGTGCCACCTGAGAAGCCCATCTTGGTAAGCGAAAGTTTATGCAAAACTTCTTCTCTATGTAAATAAGTCATAACCATTCAGAAAACAAGACTGCTTGTTAATGGGGAAAGAGAATGCAAAGTCCACCTATAATGATGATGTCACAGCTCATATTCTGAAGCGAAGTCTGGATTGCTTCTTGCCCAGACAAAAAATAAAATAAAGAATGCAAATTCAATAAACATGCTTTACACACAGAACTTTATACTCAGACTCTCTTTCAAGTCCTGCTTTCAGGTTTCATTTTTTAAAAATCAGAACCTTGTTTGCCTTTTTGCAACACAGTCTTTTCTACTTAAACCTAATGTTTTGACTCTTAGAGTCAATACCATGGACGATGAAAGAGAGTCTACGCCCAAAAGTTTTTTATCAGGTGGATCAGGAAACTGCTCCTTTTTGTTCTTTTCTAAATAGTGGAGGACTGTAATTCAACCAAAGTAACAAAAAAACCCCAACTCCACCAAATTAAAACATAAATGTCCCTTTGCTGCAGTTTTGTTTATACAGTGCTTACTTTCTCTCTGCAAAGCACCGTGATATTGAAAGTGTGGTTCTAGGGATAAAACACAATTTAACTGTAATTGTTAGACACCAGGACAAACTAGGGGCTTCCTTGGTGACTCAGTGGTAAAGAATCCGCCTGCCAAGAGGGAGACGTGGGTTTGATCCCTGGGTTGGGAAGACCCCCTGGAGAAGGAAATGGCTACCCACTCCTGTATTCTTGCCCGGGAAACCCCATGGACAGAGGAGCCTGGTGCACTATGGTCCATGGGGTTGTAAAAGAGTTAGCCACAACTCAGTGACTAAAAAAACCCAACAGATCCTGAAATAACTTTATCATGTTGCTTTAGCTAGTTTGACTTGGGGATCTCATACTCCTAACCAATCCAGTACCATTGTTTTCTCTCAGTAATCAACAATGAAATCCTAGTCCTGATGTCTTTTTCTTTCTTTTTTTCTCTTCTATCACATTTCAGGTATGTTTAGCTGGCTAGAGGATCACAATGATCACTCAAGGCCTTGGACCCTGGACTGCGAGTGACAAGTAGCCCCAATACAGGAAGGGTGGGCAGTGCACAGAGAGCTCTCAGCATAGGGGTCACACAGAGCCAGGAATGCTCTCTGAAAAGTGTGCTTTGGTAGGCCGCCACAATTTGGGATGTATCCTGGGACTCTAAGAAAAAGTATTTAGTTGCATTAAGAATTATCTTGTCTTTTGGGGAATTTTCTGGTGGTCCAGTGATGAGGACTTCTCGATTTCACTGCCAAGGGCTCAAGTTCTATCCCTGGTCTAGGAACTAAGATTCCAAAAGTGCCCGCCCCCCACCAAAATTGATTATACATAAAATAAATAATCGACAAGGACCTATTGTATAACACAGAGAATTCTACTCAATACTCTGTAATAACCTATATGGGAAAAGAATCTGAAAAAGGATGCATGTATGTGTATAACTGAATCACTTTCCTGTACATCTGAAACTAACACAACATTGTACATCAACTGTACTTCAACATAAAATTTAAAAAAATGTAATGGAAAGAATAAAGTCAACTGATTAGAAACCTTAAAGAAGAAGAGAAAAATAAAATCTGTTCCATAAAAAAAAAATCATCATGTATTCTAAACCACCTTATACTTCCTCTCTTGCCCCTACTTGCTCCTCCCCATCCCCTGGGGATTCTCAACAAAGGCTGAATCTCAAGGATCCTTGAGACAAAGCCCTATTCACCAATTTGGTGGGAAAGGCAGCAATCTGGGCCTTTGCATAAGTGAAGAAAGTAATTGTTTGTGTGAATTTTTAACCTTTCAAATCTGTTTGTGTGGCCATGCAGACACAATCTCCCCTTAGTTCTCAGACTTGAAGAATTGAAGAACATGTTTTTGTATCTTATCTCTGCTATTATAGATCTCACCATGAGTCATTTTCTATTTGATCTCATTAACATATAGCCATGAATTTAGAAAAAAATTCTTCAGTGTACTTAGTATTTTCGTCGTGTTTATTCTCTAAGGTTTAACTATCTATCAAGGCCACATTTTTTTTTTTTAATGTGGATCTTTATTGAATTCGTTACAATGTTGTTTCTGGTCTTATGCTTTGGTTTTTGGCATGTGGGATCATAGCTCCAACCTGGGGAGGAACTGCACCCCCTGAACAGGAAGGTAAAATGCTAACTCCTGGACTGCCAGGGAAGTCCTCAAGGCCACACTCTTGTTTCTTAGTCTTCAGCTCCGGTGGCATTTCCTAAGAACATAACTGTTCCTTGGCTTTTATTTCTTGCTTTCTTCTCAAACTCAGCAACATGCTTTTGAGAACGGGCTTTATCAAGAAAGCAACTCACAATGCCAAGATATAACTCCCAAAAAGTACTATATAAAACCACCATAGGTTTAATCCAACTTTTCCCTCAAGGCTGACGGTCAAAGAAGTATCCTTACTTGGACCTGACCGAACATTACCCACTGCTTTCTCTGAGAGGCAATTAATGAAATGAAAGGACACAGCTTCAAAGGCCACAGAAGAGCTTGGATGAGATCCTGATGACCCAGCTCTGTCTGATTCAGGTCCAAGCACCGGATCTCAGATTCTTGTGTTACTCCTGAGTTTGTGATCCCTATATACACTCCTCTGTCTCTTCTATCCAGAACATATCCAGGTGGTCATGTGTAGGTCCTAGTACCACTGAAGAGCCAGAACTAGCCTGTCCATACCCAGTATATGTACAATAATGAGCTTTGTCAAGGGCATTTCAGGAGCACTCACATTTGTGGCCTGTGTACCAGACTGCTTTTGCCTAAATGAGCTATTATTGCCAAATAAACTCTCCCAGGATGCTCAGTATGTTGGCCTGGTTTTCCGCAGTTATTTTCCAGCCTTTAGTCTTACATCGTGAATCTGTGAAGGAACTGTTGACTGAAACTGCCCGCCTTGGCCAGGCATGATGATAATCGTTTGCAAGAGTTGTCTCACATCAGGAAGTCCTAATAAAGAACGTGGTGCTGCCACCGAAAACTAACTGGGAGAATTTGGGAGCGGGCAAAAGGACAAGGGAGGAGACAATGTGTCCTGCCCTAACCTCCCAGAAACCCTCCCGCTGGAAGCCATCTTGGCTGAGAGACACAGGTACCACCAGGAAGGACCCCAAGTCACCAGATATGGGCCAAGCAAGCTGACTGGCCAAGAGACCACCTGGAAACTAACCCCGTGACCATAAACGCTGAGACTTCAAGCCATGTGGCGGAGCAGTCCTCCTGGGTTCTCTCACTCTATTGCTCTGCCCCAGATGCCCCTTCCCAATAAAGTCTTTTGCTTTGTCAGGATGTGTGTCTCCTTGTAAAATTCATCTCCGAGTATTAGACAGGAGCCCACTCTCGGGTCCCAGGAGGAGTCCCTCTTCCTGCGACGAATCCTCACTGAGATTTTTTTATTCCCCTTTCCTTCTTGAAGTCAAACACTAGCCTTTTTTTGGGTGCCTGGTGAGTGGCTTTCAGTCACTTTCGTTCTGCTCGTCGCTTTGTCCGTGTGGGACGGTCTCCCCAGCCACAGCCTAAGTTGCCTGTGGGGAGGAACCCTGTGTGTGTTGCTTGGTGTCTCTATCACATCCTGCATGGGTACCTCTGATGACCAGTTAAAGGGAGATATTTTTCCAGAGGAAGAAAACAGGGGATATACAAAGAAATAAAGAAAACTTTTCTAACAGCTAAAGTACAGAGATAGCTAGAAAGGGAAATTAAAGGGTGGTGGTGGTTTAGTCTCTAAGTCATCTCTGACTCTTGCCATCTCATGGACTGTAGCCCCCCAGGCTCCTCTGTCCATGGGATTTCCCAGGCAAGAATACTAGGTGGGTTGCCAAATACACCTTTATTCCTTGGCCCACTAGAGCCCTTCCTCATCTGAGAATTAATCTAGTAAATCCTGTGTTATAATAAATAAGATGTCCAAGATTCCTATATTTTATAGTCTGTTGTCTAAGGCATTTAATGTTTAATTCCACTTTAATTTCTATGTGACTATTGATTATAAAGGTCCACTTTCACTACTCACTATAGCAGGAAACTCAGTTTTGTCCTTGGATAATAATTGAATCATTCTAAAAATAAAAGAGTGTGTTGGGGGTGGGTGGAATTCCCTGGCGGCTCAGTGGTTTGGACTACATGCATTCATTGGAATCATTCTTATTCAATACATGTTCGTTTCAACACACATATTTTGGTAGCATAGTGTAAGGGTATATATTGGGTAATCTCTCAATATATCTCATTCCTATAATATGGTGAATAAAAGCAATGCGGATATAGAAAGTACTTCCTACTCACATAAAAGGGAACATAAAAAAGAACATAATGTTTAATAAATTCAAGTTGATATTCTTTTTTGAAGTAGGGATTTCTCATAACTGTAGTTATACATATAAAACATAAAAATAGAGCTAATACAAAAGCTCTTTACCTATGTATGGTGTTGCCGATAGTTCCAAATATTCACATGTTAAAAATGCAAAGTGTCAACAAACATGCCATGTCCTTTCTAAAGTCACTACAGTAACTCGGGGACCACTGAAATTGATCTGTTACATGTAACATCAAAGGCAGGGAAGAGAAATCTACCCAATATTCTGTAACAACCTGCATAGGAACAGAATCTGAAAAAGGATAGATTTATGTATATGTATAACTGATTTACTCTGCTATACATGTGAAACTAACACAACATTGTAAATCAACTATATTCTGATAAAAAGGTAAAATGGCAGTTAAGAGCATTGACTCATCTCTCACAAAAGTGCGTTGACACGGAGGACTGACTTTCTCTTCAACTTTAAAGCCCCTGTCTAGAATCCAGCTCCGTGCTCTGGATGAGAGTCAGTTTTTGTCACTGATATGGGTGAAAGGCTCATCACTATTTACCCAGGATGTTTCACAAGTGAACCACATCCAAGAAAGTGCTGGCAGAAATCAAAGATTGTTTGGAACACCCTGGAAGAAAGCTAAAGACATGGATATAATTTTTAACCTGAGAAAACTTCCTCTTCATCAAACATAACAAGTTCTTAAATCATTATTTTTCAATATAGTCAGAGAAAGATCTTTTCACCTATTTAAGGTCATGCAACGTTCCATTTTTAAAAATTTATTTATTTTTGGCTGCCGGGTCTTTGTTGCTGTGTAGGTTTTTTTCTCTAGTTTCGGAGTGCAGGCTTCTCATTGCAGAGGCTTCTCTTGTTGCAGAGCACAGACTCTAGGTGTGCGACTTCAGCAGTTGTCGCACGTGGGCTCCGCAGTTGCGGCTCCTGGGCCCTAGAGCACAGACTCAGTAATTGGGGCGCATGGCTTAGTTGCTCCACGGCATGTGGGAGCTTCCTGGACCAGGGATCAAAACTATGTCTCCTGAACTGGCAGGTGGATTTTTTACCACTTGAGCAACCGGGGAAATCCTGGCTTATATTACTAACCTTATTTTACAAATGAGGATGTTTGAGATGCAGAGAATGGAAGTCAGCTAAGGTCACCATGGCCAAGCCGAGGTTCCACCCAGCAGAGCTCACACAAGAGGGTCTCTCCAGGCTGCCAGCGGTTCCTGGAAAACAACTTCGGGGCTCTCACCAGGTGCTCTAAGCTCCAAAGCCAACATGGCGGAAAGGACTGCTTGTGTGTCCTGTGTCCCTCCTCTCCTGTGTTCCCTCTCCTCTCCTCTCACCTCCCTGAGAGGCTCCACAGTTCCGATTTGCTGTCACTTAGAGGGGATGGCTGAGCCTACAGTTTCTTCCTGTTTATCTAGCTTACCTCATCCTATTGCTCAACTCTCATTCCCCAAATTCCCAGGAAGAACCCAAGAAGGAGAGAGAGCTGCAGTTAAACTCTTGCCAAGTTCCTAAGGCAACCTGTCCACCAGGGGAGGCAGGCCCCGCCCGGAATCATCTGTTTCCTGCCCTACCTAATGGCTCAGGGTGAATCATCACTTTCTCAGCCCCACTGAGGCATGACTCCTCCCATCTCTTCCCAAATTCTCAGGCCGGCCTGATGAGGCTGGAAAACCAGCTGTTTCTCCTTTGCATCTCATGAATTTAAAATGACTGTATTAGGGCTCAAAGGCCCAAAGAGCCCACAAGCCTGAAATGTACTATGTTGGCCTTTGGCAGACACCAGAGGACCAACCCCTGCGAGCTCAAAAGCCCTGGGGCTTTCCAGGGCCTGGCCTCTAGAATGGTTAAAGAGGTACCTGTGTCAGCATCAGCCTTGTTTGGTGGTTCAGTGTTAAGTTCTGCAGAACCAATAGGACACACCACTCAGGACCCCAGGCTCCTTCCTGTACTCTGCTTTGCTTGCTCTCAGTAGGAAATGCTAAGTCCTGGAAAGATGGAGGTTGTGTCTCTGTGCCCCATGGGTGTCCAGCAGGGGGCCCTGCATGCAATGGGTGCTCAATAGATGCTTATTAAGAGAAGGAATGCAAATAAGTGGGGCTTCCAATGATTGCTATTTCTACTCAATAGCGAACAAGAGCACCACCACACTGCAACAAATCCTTCTGCAGTAAACTTAAAATACTGTATAAAGTTCCAGATAACAAATGCACATGCAGGCTTCCCTGGTGGCCAAGAGGTTAAGAATCTGCCTGCCAATGCAGGGGACATGGGTTCGACCCTTCATCTGCGAGGATCCCACAGGCTCTGCAACAAGAGAAGGCACTGCAATGAGAAGGCCTGAGTGTTGTAACTACAGAAAGCTCACTCACAGTTAACAAAGACCCAGCATGACCAAAAATAAATAATAAATAAAATTATTTTTAAAAATTGCATGTACTAGTCTGATCTGATAACTAGGAAGGTGGATGTTGAGTGAAGTTAAGGTGTGACTACCATCAAACCTGGCAGACTAAAATTCGGTCTTTTTTGTTTGTACTTTGAAGCTCTACAGTCCAGGAGGAACAGAGATCTAAGAGGAAAAAGCATATCATAAGCAGTCATTGGGGACAGCTGATTTAGATCCATCTGAGCTGACCTGAGACAAGAACATTGGAATTGCTTTTTTTTTTTTTCCAAAAAAAGGGACAGTACAAATGAACTTATCTACAAAACAGAAATTGAGCCACAAATGTAGAAAACAAACTTACGGTTTAAATTAGGAGGTTGGAATTAACATATACACACTACTACAGGGCTTCTCTGGTGGCTCAGCGGTGAAGAATCCTCCTGTGCTGCAGGAGACTTGAATTCAATCTCTGGATAGGGAAGAAGACCCTGGAGAAGGAAATGGCAACTGCTCCAGTATTCTTGCCTGGGAAATCCCATGGACAGAGGAGCTTGGCGGGCTACAGTCCACAGGGTTGCAAAGAGTTGGATGTGACTGAGCGGTACGCATGCATTACTATATATAAACTAGATAACTAATAAGGACGTACTGTACAGCACAGGGAACTCTACTCAATATTCCGTGATGACTTATATGGGAAAAGAGTCTAAAATAAGAGCGGGCATATGTATATACATGGCTGATTCACTTGGTTGTACATCTGCACCTAACACATTATAAATCAACTGTAGTCCAGTAAAAATTAAAAAAAAAGAACATTGCATTTGCTCTGTGGCTGCAGACTGTTTCTGCGGGCAGATGCAAAGCCAAGGGGCAGGGCCTCCGGAGTCCGTGTGGACTGTGCCTTTTTCAGTCTGGAAAGGAAGAAGGGTGGGAAGTTGGGTGGGGTGAACAAAGGAGACTAAGATGCCACCTTTGAGGGCACATGCCAGGGCTGGGCCCCATGGCGTCTGTCTCTGCCCGAACACGTTCTCCAGTACCAGTGAGTGGATCCTAAGGAGAGCACTTGTCTGAAATTTTTGCCAACAACTTCACCCTCACTGGAAACTGAGAGGAAATATTCTAGGGAGGAGACGATTACATCATGCTGGCTTCCGCCCTCCTCCTGACTCTGAGGGCTGCGCCCTGTATTGTCACCCTGAATTCTGTGAACACCCACATTTCGATTTCCCTTCAAACGGGTGAGATGGAATAAATGGATTGCTTTATGTGCAGAGAGGAGTCTGATCCTTAAAGGACCTCATTGAAGGGGCAGCATTTTTGAAAGTCATTGTGTTTAATGGGTTTTTATGTACAGACAGACTTTCCAAAACCCCTCCTGGAGAAGGCCATTTGCAGCACTGTCTTTTTTAGGGGTGGGGCACTAAGGGGCATGCAGGATCTCAGTTCCCTGTTGTTGCTCAGTCACTAAGTTGTGTGAGACTCTTTACCATCTCATGGACTGCAGCAAGCCGGACCAGGGATCAAACCCACGCCCCCTGCATTGGAAGTGCAGAGTCTTAATCACTGGGCCACCAGGGAATTCCTGCACCACTGTTTTGAATATTGGTGTCATTGGCACAGGCTCCAAAGAAGTGACTGAGGATGAGGTTGGTGACAGAGACCACAGGGGGCTTTCCATTGCAGAGAGGAGGCGGGTCTTTGCATGATGGCTTAGAGATGACTTGGACCTTTTATTTCACCTTATTTATGAAAACTACTAAGAGTAACTTCACTAATTAGTGGAGAAATACAAATAAAATTACAATGAGGTGCTCACATTGGTCAGAATGGCCATCGTCAAAATTCCACAGGTAACACATGCTAGAGAGGGTATGAAGAACAATGAATCCTCCCACAGTGTTGGTAGGCATGGGAGCTGGTGTAGTCACTGTGAACAGTATGCATGCACGCTCAGTCACTCAGTCGAGTCTGACTCTTTGCTACCCTATGGACTATAGCCTGCCAGGCTCTTCTGTCCATGAACTTTTCCAGGCAAGAATACTGGAGTGGGTTGCCATTTCCTTCCAAGGATTTCCTCCATGGGATCTTCCCAACCCAGGGATCAAACCCCCATCTCCTGCATTGCAGGAAGATTCTTTACCACCGAGCCACGAGAGAAGCCCTGGAGAACAGCATGGGAGGTTCCTTTAAAAAACTAAAAATAGAGCTCCTATATGATCCTGCAGTCCCAGTACTTGGCATATGTCTGGAAGAGACAAAAATCCTAATACAAAAAGATACATGCACTCCAATGTTCCTAGCAATACTATTTACACAGCCAAGACATGAGAGTATCCATCAACAGAGGAAGGAGAGGAACGAATAAAGATTTGGTACAAATATACAATGGAATACTCCTTAGCCATTAAAAAAAAAAAAAGGATGAAATAATGCCATTTGAGCAACAAGGATGGACCCACAGGTTATCACACTAAGTGAAGTAAGGTTCAGTTCAGTTCAGTTCAGTTACTCAGTCAAGTCTGACTTTTTGTGACCCCATGGACTGCAGCATGCCAGGCCTCCTGGTCCATTGCAAACTCCTGGAGTTTACTCAAACTATGTCCATGCTTTGATGAGGCCATCCAACCATCTAATCCTCTGTCACCCCCTTCTCCTCCTGCCTTCAATCTTTCCCAGCATCAGGATCTTTTCAAATGAGTCAGTTCTTGGCATCAGGTGGCCAAAGTATTGCAGTTTCAGTTTCAGCATCAGTCCTTCCAATGAATATTCAGGACTGAGGCTGCGAGCCGGCGCACTTAAGCGCGGCCAGGAGGAGCTACCCCACGTCCGAGGTCAGTGGCAGCCGGGAGGAGACACCCCGCGTCCGAGGTCAGGGGCAGCCAGGAGGAGACACCCCGTACCCGAGGCCAGGGCCGGCGGCCGGGAGGAGCAACCGGAAGAGCGGTAGCTGCGCAGGCACAGGAGGGCCTAGAGGAGCTATCCCCGTTGAAGTCCAGGAACTGCGGCAGGAAGGAGATACCCTTCATTCAAGGTAAGGAGCAGCAGCTGTGCCTTGCTGGAGCAGCCGTGAAGAGATACCCCACGCCCAGGGTAAGAGAAACCCAAGTAAGATGGTAGGTATTGCAAGAGGTTATCAGAGGGCAGACACACTAAAACCACACTCACAGAAAACTAGTCAATCTAATCACACTAGGACCACAGCCTTGTCTAACTCAATGAAACCAAGCCATGCCTGCGGAGCAACCCAAGACGGGCGGGTCATGGTAGAGAGGTCTGACAGAATGTGGTCCACTGGAGAAGGGAATGGCAAGCCACTTCAGTATTCTTCCCTTGAGAACCCCATGAACAGCATGAAAAGGCAAAATGATAGGATACCAAAAGAGGAACCCCCCAGGTCATTAGGTGCCCAATATGCCACTGGAGATCAGTGGAGAAATAACTCCAGAAAGAATGAAGGGATAGAGCCAAAGCAAAAACAATACCCAGTTGTGGATGTGACTGGTGATAGAAGCAAGATCCGATGCTGTAAAGAGCAATATTGCATAGAAACCTGGAATGTCAGGTCCATGAATCAAGGCAAATTGGAAGTGGTCAAACAAGAGATGGCAAGGGTGAACGTCGACATTCTAGGAATCAGTGAACTAAAATGGACTAGAATGGGTGAATTTAACTCAGATGACCATTATATCTACTACTGCGGGCAGGAATCCCTCAGAAGAAATGGAGTAGCCATCATGGTCAACAAAAGAGTCCGAAACGCAGTACTTGGATGCAATCTCAAAAACGACAGAATGATCTCTGTTCGTCTCCAAGGCAAACCATTCAATATCACAGTTATCCAAGTCTATGCCCCAACCAGTAATGCTGAAGAAGCTGAAGTTGAACGGTTTTATGAAGACCTACAAGATCTTTTAGAACTAACACCCCAAAAAGATGTCCTTTTCATTATAGGGGACTGGAATGCAAAAGTAGGAAGTCAAGAAACACCTGGAGTAACAGGCAAATTTGGCCTTGGAATGTGGAATGAAGCAGGGCAAAGACTAATAGAGTTTTGCCAAGAAAATGCATTGGTCATAGCAAACACCTGCTTCCAACAACACCAGAGAAGACTCTACACATGGACATCACCAGATAGTCAACACCGAAATCAGATTCATCATATTCTTTGCAGCCAAAGATGGAGAAGCTCTATACAGTCAACAAAAACAAGACCAGGAGCTGATTGTGGCTCAGATCATGAACTCCTTATTGCCAAATTCAGAATTAAATTGAAGAAAATAGGGAAAACTGCTAGACCATTCAGGTATGACCTAAATCAAATCCCTTATGACTATACAGTGGAAGTGAGAAATAGATGTAAGGGCCTAGATCTGATAGATAGAGTGCCTGATGAACTATGGAATGAGGTTCGTGACATTGTACAGGAGACAGGGATCAAGACCATCCCCATGGAAAAGAAATGCAAAAAAGCAAAATGGCTGTCTGGGGAGGCCTTACAAACAGCTGTGAAAAGAAGAGAGGCAAAAAGCAAAGGAGAAAAGGAAAGATATAAGCATCTGAATGCAGAGTTGCAAAGAATAGCAAGAAGAGATAAGAAAGCCTTCTTCAGTGATCAATGCAAAGAAATAGAGGAAAACAACAGAATGGGAAAGACTAGAGATCTCTTCAAGAAAATTAGAGATACCAAGGGAACATTTCATGTAAAGATGGGCTTGATAAAGGACAGAAATGGTATGGACCTAACAGAAGCAGAAGATATTAAGAAGAGGTGGCAAGAATACACAGAAGAACTGTACAAAAAAGATCTTCACGACCCAGATAATCATGATGATGTGATCACTAATCTACAGCCAGACATCTCACAATGTGAAGTCAAGTGGGCCTTAGAAAGCATCACTACGAACAAAGCTAGTGGAGGTGATGGAATTCCAGTTGAGCTGTTTCAAATCCTGAAAGATGATGTTGTGAAAGTGCTGCACTCAATATGCCAGCAAATTTGGAAAACTCAGCAGTGGCCACAGGACTGGAAAAGGTCCGTTTTCATTCCAATCCCAGAGAAAGGCAATGCCAAAGAATGCTCAAACTACCGCACAATTGCATTCATCTCACATGCTAGTAAAGTAATGCTCAAAATTCTCCAAGCCAGGCTTCAGCAATACGTGAACCGTGAACTCCCTGATGTTCAAGCTGGTTTTAGAAAAGGCAGAGGAACCAGAGATCAAATTGCCAACATCTGCTGGATCATGGAAAAAGCAGGGGAGTTCCAGAAAAACATCTATTTCTGCTTTATTGACTATGGCAAAGCCTCTGACTGTGTGGATCACAATAAACTGTGGAAAATTCTGAAAGAGATGGAAATACCAGACCACCTAACCTGCCTCTTGAGAAATCTGTATGCAGGTCAGGAAGCAGCAGTTAGAACTGGACATGGAACAACAGACTGGTTCCAAATAGGAAAAGGAGTACGTCAAGGCTGTATATTGTCACCCTGCTTATTTAACTAATATGCAGAGTACATCATGAGAAACGCTGGACTGGAAGAAACACAACCTGGAATCAAGATTGCCGGGAGAAATATCAATCACCTCAGATATGCAGATGACACCACCCTTATGGCAGAAAGTGAAGAGGAGCTAAAAAGCCTCCTGATGAAAGTGAAAGAGGAGAGCGAAAAAGTTGGCTTAAAGCTCAACATTCAGAAAACGAAGATCATGGCATCCGGTCCCATCACTTCATGGGAAATAGATGGGGAAACAGTGGAAACAGTGTCAGACTTTATTTTTGGGGGCTCCAAAATCACTGCAGATGGTGACTGCAGCCATGAAATTAAAAGACGCTTACTCCTTGGAAGAAAAGTTATGACCAACCTAGATAGTATATTCAAAAGCAGAGACATTACTTTGCCGACTAAGGTCCGTCTAGTCAAGGCTATGGTTTTTCCTGTGGTCATGTATGGATGTGAGAGTTGGACTGTGAAGAAGGCTGAGCGCTGCAGAATTGATGCTTTTGAACTGTGGTGTTGGAGAAGACTCTTGAGAATCCCTTGGACTGCAAGGAGATCCAACCAGTCCATTCTGAAGGAGATCAACCCTGGGATTTCTTTGGAAGGAATGATGCTAAAGCTAAAAGTCCAGTACTTTGGCCACCTCATGCGAAGAGTTGACTCATTGGAAAAGACTCTGATGCTGGGAGGGATTGCGGGCAGGAGGAGAAGGGGACGACCGAGGATGAGATGGCTGGATGGCATCATGGACTCTATGGACGTGAGAGTGAGTATACTCCGGGAGATGGTGATGGACAGGGAGGCCTGGCGTGCTGCGATTGATGGGGTCACAAAGAGTTGGACACGACTGATCGACTGAACTGAACTGAACTGAACTTTAGGATGGACTGGTTGGATCTCCTTGCAGTCCAAGGGACTCTCAAGAGTCTTCTCCAGCACCACAGTGAAAAAGCATCAATTCTTCGACACTCAGCTTTCTAAATAGCCCACTCTCACATCCATACATGACTACTGGAAAAACCATAGCTTTGACTAGATTGACCTTTGTTAGTAAAATAATGTCTCTGCTTTTTAATATGCTGTCTAGGTTGGTGATAACTTTTCTTCCAAGAAGCAAGCATCTTTTAATTTCATGGCTGCAATCACCATCTCCAGTGATTTTGGAGCCCCCAAAAATAAAGTCTGACACTGTTTCCACTATTTCCCCATCTATTTGCCATGAAGTGATGGGACCAGGTGCCATGATCTTAATTTTCTGAATGTTGAGTTTTAAGCCAACTTTTTCACTCTCCCCTTTCACTTTCATCAAGAGGCTCTTTAGTTCTTCTTCACTTTCTGCCATAAGAGTGGTGTCATCTGCATATCTGAGGTTATTGATATTTCTCCCAGCAATCTTGATTTCAGCTTGTGCTTCATCCAGCCCAGTGTTTCTCATGATGTACTCTGCCTAGAAGTTAAATAAGCAGGGTGATAATTTCCAGTCTTGACATACTCCTTTTCCTATTTGGAACCAGTTTGTTGTTCCATGTCCAGTTCTAACTGTTGCTTCCTGACTTGCATATAGGTTTCTCAAGAGGCAGGTCAGGTGGTGTGGCATTCTCATCTCTTTCAGAATTTTCTACAGTTTACTGTGATCCACACAGTCAAAGGCTTTGGCATATAAAAAAAGCAGAAATAGATGTTCTTCTGGAACTCGCTTGCTTTTTTGATGATCCAGCAGATGTTGGCAATCTGATCTCGTTCCTCTGCCTTTTCTAAATCCAGCTTGAACATCTGGAAGTTCACAGTTCACATACTGTTGAGGCCTGGCTTGGAGAATTTTGAGCATTACTGTACTAGCGTGTAAGATGAGCGCAGTTGTGTGATAGTTTGAACATTCCTTGGTGTTGCCTTTCTTTGTGATTGGAATGAAAACGACCTTTTCCAGTCCTGTGACCACTGCTGAGTTTTCCAAATTTGCTGACATATTGACTGCAGCACTTTTACAGCATCATCCTTTAGGATTTGAAATAGCTCAACTGGAATTCCATCACCTCCATTAGCTTTGTTCATAGTGATGCTTCCTAAGGCCCACTTGACTTTGCATCCCAGGATGTCTGACTCTGGGTGAGTAATCATACCATTGTGATTATCTGTGTTCGTTTCCAGGGCAAAGCATTCAATATAACAGTAATCCAAGTCTATGCCCCAACCAGTAATACTGAAGAAGCTGAAGTTGAATGGTTCTATGAAGACCTACAAGACCTTCTAGAACTAACACCCAGAAAAGATGTCCTTTTCATCATAGGGGACTGGAAGGCAAAAGAAGGAAGTCAAGAAACACCTAAAGTAACAGGCAAATTTGGCCTTGGAGTACAGAATGAAGCAGGGTAAAGGCTGATAGAGTTTTGCCAAGAGAACGCACTGGTCATAGCAAACACCCTCTTCCAACAACACAAGAGAAGACTCTACACATGGACATCACCAGATGGTCAATACCGAAATCAGACTGATTATATTCTTTGCAGCCAAAGATGGAGAAGCTCTATACAGTCAGCAAAAACAAGACCGGGAGGTGACTGTGGCTCAGATCATGAACTCCTTATTGCCAAATTCAGACTTAAATTGAAGACAGTAAGGAAAACCACTATATCATTCAGGTATAATCTAAATCAAATCCCTTATGATTATACAGTGGAAGTGACAAATAGATTCAAGGAATTAGATCTCATAGAGTGCCTGAAGAACTATGGATGGAGGTTCATGACATTGTATAAGAGACAGGGATCAAGACCATCTCCAAGAAAAAGAAATTTAAAAAAAGCAAAATGACTCTCTGAGGAGTCCTTACAAATAGCTGTGAAAGGAAGAGAAATGAAAAGCAAGGAGAAAAGGAAAGATATACTCATTTGAATGCAGAGTTCCAAAGAATAGCAAGGAGAGATAAGAAAGCCTTCCTCAGTGATCAATGCAAAGAAATAGAGGAAAAGAACAGAATGGGAAAGACTAGAGATCTCTTCAAGAAAATTAGAAATACCAAGGGAAGGTATCTTTGTATTTCATCCAAAGATGGGCACAATAAATGACAGAAATGGTATGGACCTAATAGAAACAGAAGATATTAGGAAGAGGTGTCAAGAATACACAGAAGAACTATACAAAAAAGATCTTCACAACCCAGATAATCACGATGGTATGATCACTCACCTGGAAGTAAGGTAGATAAAGTCAAATATATGATATCTTATATTCAGAATATAAAAAAATTACAAATGAACTTATTTATTAAAAAAAAAATAGACTCACAGACGTAGAAAACAAAATGTTGGTTACCAAAGAAGATGGCTGTGGGGGAGGGATAAATCAGGGGTTAGAGATACACACTGCTATATATGAAATAAACAACAAGGACCCACTGTATAGCACAGGGAACTATGTTCAATATCTTGTGATAACCTATAGTGGAGAAGGATCTAAAAAGAATATATGTACATGTGTAATTTGTACATCTGAAACTAGCACGTCATAAATCAACTATACTTCAATTTTTTAAAAAGTATTGATACTGAGTATAAATTGTGATGATACAGCAGCAACCATCACATACAACACTTTACTTTTCCAAAGTCCTGAGGAATTACAGCATTCCTCTCCTTCTTTAACCCCACGAAGAATCAGTCCCCTCTCTGTGTCCCAATAGAACTTACATCCAGCTTGGATGAAGCAAAGAGGGCACTCAGGTTAAATGAGGTCCTGCGCTTGAATCCTGATCGCTCACTGACTGACTGTGAGACCCCAAACAAAATATTTCATTCTCTGAACCTTGGTTTACTTATTGGTAAAGATAATGATAAAACTGATCTGAAAGAGTTATTTTGGACTTCTCTGGTGATCAGTGGTTAAGAATCCATCTACCAGTGCAGGGAACACAGGTTGGATCCCTGGTTGGGGAAGATCCCACATGCCAAGGAGCAACTAAGCCCATGAGTCACAACTCTAGAGCCTGGGAACCACAACTACTGAAGGCTGCGCGCCTGAAGCCCGTGCTCCGCGACAAGAGAAACCTCCGCGACAAGAGAAACCTCCGCGACAAGAGAAACCTCTGCAGCAAGAAGCCGGCACACTGCAACTAGAGAGTAACCCCCACTTGCCGCAACTAAAGCCCACGTGCAGTGATGAAGACCCCGTGCAGCCAAAAACAAATAAATAAACACCTTTTGAAAAGAGTCTTTCTGAGGATTATGTGAGATCTCAAAGAAGTGAGGCTTTCAATGAAATACTTGATGGGAGAATTAACTACACTGTGTCATCATTCATGGGTCACATGCCTCAAGGGCAGTGTAACCTTCCTGCCAGAGAAGGAGTGGATCTCACTCATCTCTGCATACCTGGCACCCCGCCAGGGCCCCACCCATTACAGCCCCAAATAAATGTAACTGAATAAGTGAATGAGTGAGCCAGGAAGCTCACATTGCTCCTAGAGCCACTGGGCTGACCTGCGTCATCAAGAGCTCGGCTGGGCTGGAGAGCTGAACTTCGAGGTATTGGAGCAGTCCATTAAGACAATGACAGTGACCTTCAGAGTGAAGGCTCCGACCATTTATTGCCGTTGTAGAAGCAAGAGACTGAGCTGGGGTGCAAGCTGGTGCCTCCAGTTCCATTTTCTTTTCTTTTTAAAATTTTTATCTGTTTCTTTGTTTTTGGCTTCACTGGGTCTTCGCTGCTATGTTCAGGCTTTTCCTAGTTGCAGCGAGCTGGGGGCTACTCTTTATTGGGGTGCATGGGCTTCTCATTGCAGTGGCTTCCCTTGTTGCAGAGCGCTGGCTCAGTAATTGTGGCACATGAGCTTAGTTGCCCTGCGGAATTGGACCAAGAGTGGAACCTGTTCCCTTGCACTGGCAGGTGGATTCTTAACCACTGGACCATCAGGAAGTCCTGCTATCCCATTTTCCCTTGCATAGCACCAAGCGAGGGTCAGGAGTGGCAGCTCTTCCTCTCTACTGGGGGAGCCCTAAGAAAAAGGTGCCTGCAGCTTTATGGACCCAGGACTGGGATGGTGGCAGGCAGACAGAGGCGGGGAGGTGTGGAAGAGTTCTGAATACTAAGTCAGCACAGAGTAAAGCTGTGTTCAAGATTCCTCCATTAAGAGAGCTTAGCTGTCTCCTGAAGAAGACATCTGCTGAAGCTCCTCAATAAAGATGCCTCTAGATAGGGGTGGGAATGCAGACAAGTGTAAGTGCAAGGCTGGCCGGGGCATGCAAGTCCTTGACTGCAGCTCCCTTGGAGGCAGCAATGCAATGCATGAGGCCTGGAAGGTAGAGCCTAGAGTCAGGCCTAAAAACCACATGTGGGTGCTTGGCCAAGAGCTAGACTCTTCTTCCAGTTTGTTACATCAGACAGAGAAAGCTGCAGGAGACGCAGGGCATCAGCCGCCTTGTCTAAGTTGACTTTGTCTGGTAGGTGCAGAGCTGGGATCAGAACAGAATTCTTTCGGTTCCTACCTTGATTATTTTGCACTGGACCAGAAGTGGGTAAGTGAGCACTTGTCGCCCCTGACGTCGAGGAATTTGCTTCAGCTTTGGGAGGTCATCCAACCCAAACCAGAATGAGCCGTTGACTTTCAAAGTCTGTTGGTGTAGGCAGAATTTTGGCCCCATTACCTTTGTCCCCAGGGTTATGCCTGTGTACTACATTATAAAGCAAAAGGGACTTTGCAGATGTAATTAATATTATTAATCAGTCAACCTTAAAATAAGGAGATTATCCTGAATTATCTAGATGGGCCCAATGTAATTCTATGAGTTTTAGCATGAGAGGAAAGCAGAAACTCAGAAAAATGCAGCAGAAGTTAGACTGGTTGGAAGCTTGACAAGGCTTTGATGCACTGGTGCTGGCTTTGAATTCAGAGAGGGTGGTGAGCTGGTGAAGCAGGGTGGGGGTGGGGGGAGCCTCCAGAAAGTGGGAATAGCCCCTGGCTGACAGCTGAACAAGACACACGATTGTCTGTCCTAAAACTCAAGAGAAGGAACTAAGTTCTGTCAACAACCTGAATTGAGTCTGGAAGCAAATTCTCCCCCAGGGCTTCCAGATAAGAGCCCAGGCTGGTTGACCCTTTGATTTCAGGCTCTTGAGACCCTAAGCAGAGCATCTGGTAAAGCCTACCTGGAGAGGTGACTTAAAGAAATTGTGATAATAAGTGAGTATTGTTTGTCATAATTTGTAGCAATAGAAAACTAATGTGACAGCTTAATATATAACTAATAAGGACCTACTGTATAACACAGGGAACTCTATTAAAGTACTATGTAATGACCTCTATGGGAAAAGAATCTAACTAAAAAAGAGTAGATACATGTATATGTATAACTGATTCACTTTTGCTGTACAGCAGAAACTAACGTGGGCTTCCCTGGTAGCTCAGCTGGTAAAGAATCTGCTTGCAAGGCAGGAGACCCCAGTTTGATTCCTGGGTCAGAAGATTCCTTGGAGAAGGGATAGGCTACCCACTGCAGTATTGTATTCATGGGCCTCCCTGGTGGCTCAGATGGCAAAGAATCTGCCTGCAATGCGGGAGACCTGAGTTTGATCCCTGGGTTGGGAAGATCCCCTGGAGGAGGGCATGGCAACCCACTCCACTATTCTCGTCTGGAGAATCCCCATGGACAGAAGAGCCTGGTGGGCTACAGTCCATGGGATCTCAAAGAGTCAGACAGGACTTGAAGACTAAGCACGGCACAGAAACTAACATAATATTGTAACTATATATCAACTATACTCCGGTAAAAATTTTAAAAAGCACAGACTGAGGACCCATCTTGCCCCCTCCTCCTCTTCCTCCCTTCACTCCATCTGGTAACCACTCCCTTGGGCAGCAGGTCTGGAGATGGGCACAGGCTGTTGCCAGGCCCAGCCCACATGTTCCTGAGTGTCGTGCAGCTCAAAGTTCACTTTAAGCTTGCGGGCTAGGAAGGCTCTGGGACTATTTCTCCAACTCAGGACGCTTCATGATGGTGTCTTTAGCCCTTCTGTCTGGGTGATATCCCAGTGGAAAGCTTTCAGGTCAAGGAACTAGGGTTGCCAGGTAAAATACAAGATACCCTGTTAAACTGAAATTTCAAATTTAAAAAAAAAACACAAAACTTTTTCAGTTCAGCTCAGTTCAGTCGCTCAGTCATGTCCGACTCATTGGCCGACTCTTCGCGACCCCAGGAGTTGCAGCACGCCAGGCCTCCCTGTCCATCACCAGCTCCTGGAGTTCACTCAAACTCATGTCCATCGAGTCGGTGATGCCATCCAGCCATCTCATCCTCTGTCGTCCCCGTCTCCTCCTGCCGCCAATCCCTCCCAGCTTAGTATGCTATAAATATTGCATGGGACATACACTTAGAAAGAACAGATAGATGATTTAAAGTTTGCCAATTCCACAAGCAGCAGACATTAAAAATCACAGTTTTTTAGAGCAAGTAACACTGACCAGGAAAGCACTGAGTCATGACGTAAACTTGATCCTACGTCCCTTTTCTGAGATCAGTGTCCTTTTGTTCCTGCTACAGTCAAATCTGACAGCAGGAAAGGATCTTGTATCGGATGTTCACACTTTAGTGGGAATTCTTGTCAGCAAGGGGTGTCTGCCTCTTTAATGTTCTCATGTGGAGTGAAAGACCCTGCCTCCTGTTAAAAGTGAGGTTAAGGCATCACTGAGCATGGGGAAATAGATCTTCAGTCTGAGGTCCTTTCCAAGGCAGGAGTGCTTTACTGAGCAACTACCATGTGCCAGATACTTCACATGTATAGGCTCAATCAAGCCTCATGATAACCCTGAAGGTACATGTACTATTGTTGTTGTTGTCGCTACATTGTGTACTGTAATGTACTGTAGATGAGAATAAATGCTGAGAAATCACAAAGCAGGAAAAGGACAAGGACGGGATCTGAAGACTGATCTGACGCTAAAAGTTCATGTCTTTTTTCTGCCTCCTGTCTTGAGAAGGAAATGGCAACCCACTCCAGTATTGCCTGCTAGATCCCATGAACAGGTGAACCTGGTGGGCTACAGCTGCAAGGGTTGGACATGACTTAATGAGTAAACCACCACCAAATATTATTTATCTTTTTCCCCCTGAACTCAGACCCAGTAGCCATATACTGATTCTATGTACCAGCAAAGATGACCATGCCTATCTGAGGCCATCTGTAGGCTAAAATGCTAACCTGTAGGGTTAAAGACAACATGCAGAATTACATAAAAGGAATCGATCTCCCCTAATAACACATCCTTACAAACCATCTATTGGACACTTATTAAAAGAAAGGTAGAAAACACTTATAAAGGACATACTATGTGCTCAGGATGATTCTAGATGCTTCACACATTGTATACCTACAACAACCTTATGAAGAGTTACTATTACTATTATTTCCACTCCATTTTGGATAAGGGCATGCAGGCACTGAAAGGTCAAATCACTTCCTCTGGTCACCGGGGCAAGTAAACCGGTAGTAACGGATTTCTGATGCAGGTAATTGGGACCAACGTCCCCACCAAGATCCTCCTCTACTGCTTCCTGTGGGCGGGGTCTCTGAGGCACGCCCCTTCTCTCATTAATCCTCCCCGCAAACCTGTTAAGCAGATTCCCTGGTAGCTGAGACAGTAAAGCGTCTGCCTACAATACAGGACACCCGGGTTCGATCCCCGGGTCGGGAAGATCCCCTGGAGAAGGAAATGGCAACTCACTCTTTAATTCTTTGTCTTAATTCTGGGGTTTGGAGTGGAAAAATTGGCAACTCGGCCTGAAAGAGAGTATGTCAGGCAGCTGCACAACTAGGAGATAAAAACCACAAAACCGGGAGCAACTTGCTTAATCTGAACTTGGACGGATGGGTGTGTCTGGGGGGAGGGGTGGCAAGAGGTAAGCCCAATGGTTGGAATCCAGGCCTCAGCCTCCCAGGGTGGGAACTGTGTTGCCTAATCATGACATCACTCAAGCCATTCCCACGCCTCTGGCCCACTTTTGAAATTACTTAGCAATGCGTGCTGAAGCCAAAATGGAAATAAATGACTGCATGACTCAGACTGTTCATCTCTGTTTTGATAACCAGCAGCGAATTGTTGGGACTTTAGTTTCTACTTGGTACAAAAATATCCCAGTGCGTTGCTAAGTTCTCCCTAATTTACCCCCTGCCTCAAGAAACTGTCAATTGTGGGAACTGCCCCGGTGGTCCAGTAGTTAAGACTCTGGACTTCCACGGCAGGGGGTGTGGGTTCCATCCCTGGTTGGGGAACTAAGATCCCACATGCTATGTGGTACGGCCAAAAAAAAAAGTCTTTTTTAAAAAAAAAGTGTCAGTTGTGTACAGGTGAAAAAGCAGACTCACATGCACTGGGGGAAAATAGCTAGAATTTCTTTCAGAAGAAAGCCTTGGGGAAGAAGCTGAGAATGCAGCCTCTGGCATCCATGTTTGAATATTGGCTCTCTACCCTAGTACCCTCCTCTGTAGGCAACAATATAGGAACCCTTCCGAGGGCTGCCGGAGTGATCCAGCAAGATGAAAGTCCTGGCCCCACAGGTACACAGCAAAGGCAGGTGATTGTTATTTATGCTTGTATTTGCAAACACATATGCACAACAAGGCTTCTCTGGTGTCTCAGCGGTAAAGAATCTGCCTGCCAATGCAGGAGACAAGGGTTCAATCCCTGGGCCAGGAAGATCTCCTGGAGAAGGAGATGGCAACCCACTCCAGTATTCTTGCCTGGGGAATCCTATGGACAGAGGAGCCTGGTGAGATCTCAAAGAGTTGGACAAGACTGAGCACGTATGCACAACAACGTGAATGTACTTGGTGCCACTGAAATGTACAGTTAAATATGGTTAAAATAATGTTTTATATTATGTGAGTTTTACCACAATCAGAAAAAATTAACAAAAAATTGTCGTATGTAGAAGCAAAGGTGACACAATCAAACATGTACATAAAACAGAGCGGTAAGTCAGGCAGTAAGCTAATAGAAATATTTTATTTTTCTGAATTTTGCAATGTTAGTGATATTTGGTAGCTTCAAAAAATTAATAAAAAAATCAATTGTGATTTATTTTCTCATTCTAGATGAAGACTTTTGTACCTTAATTTATACTCTTATTAGCTGTGCATTCTTTTACAAGTAAACTTCAACCTTACAAAAAGCAAAACAAAACAAAAAACTCCATGTTGTTCACAGTAAAAAAAGAAAGAAAGGAAAGAAAAAATGAAGAGGAAGTCATTGATCCTGCTGGTTATAGTTTCAGGCAGGTGGTGGGGGGTTATAGCTACCTCTTCACAGTGAAGCCCTGCACACCTGGGAGTTTCCAGGAAGCATGTCGAACGCTCCAACCAAGTCATCTAACAGGAGTGTTATTGACCTGGCCTCCACTCAGAGGCTGTGGGATCCATAGTCCGGGACATCTTCTTTCTCTGAAACAAGTAATGGGTGAGATTCAAGAATTAAACTTGAACTCACACCCGATGGCCTTCGCCGTGTGTCCTCTGATGACACAGGTCTGCTTCACGCCACCCCCTCCCATCTGATTCTTTTTGCTGTTGCTGTTTCTCTGCCTGTTAATCCATCTGATGTGGCTCGCACTTAGCTCTGTGTTATCTGCAGACTGGTCCACGCACTGAAAACGGTTTCCTATGGTTTTCACTTTGTCTTTCCCCTAACTATAAATTACATCATTCCCATTTATCTTCTGCCTACAACTTGCTAGAGTTTCTGAATTCCAAAAAGGGAATTTGTAACAACTCTTTAAAATTCCAAGAAGCTCTTTGGACTCTTATCTCAAATATCTCCCTGAAAGCTGGACAGGCTCCCTTCCTGGGCCTGAAGGAGCCAGCCCTGCTGCTTCCTCTGTTTCTGATATTTACCCTCCTGCCTCTTTTATGCACTGTCTCATGTCTTCTGTGGTCTTTCTCTCTGCACAATTTTTATTTATTTAAAAAAATTATATATAGATATAGATATTTGGTCATTCAGATGACAAAAATATATTTCTTATCTATGTCTTGTCTTTGTCCACAGCCACTCAAACTCTTGGAATTTCCTAAGTGTTGAGAGCGATTGAGATATTATATATGAATGTGGTGACTTTTGGAATCACCTAAGGATGGGGGCTTGTTGCCAGGAGAACCACAACCCTATAGTTACAGGCTGGCGCTTTCCTTGATTTCCAGAAAGGGAAGAGGGGCTGAAGGTTGAATCCATCACCATTGGCCAATGGGTTTAGTCAATCATGGCTACCTAATGACGTCTCCATTAAAAACAAAACAAAACCCAAAGAGTTTTCCAACCCTTTTTTCTGGGAGAGCTTAAACATGTGGGAGTCAGAATGCGTCCACGTGCCACCATGCTGGCCCCATGCTTCACAAGGACAGGGGTTCTTTTGTTCAGGACTTCACTCTATGCATCTCTTCATCTGGCTGTTGACTAGTATTCTTCAATAAACTTTTATTTTTTATTTTATTTTTGGCTGTCCTGTGTGGCATGCAGGATTTTAGTTCCCCAACCAGAAATAGAACCCATGCTCCCTGCATTTGGAGCAGAAAGTCTTAACCACTGGACCACCAGGGAAGCCCCAGTATCCTTTTACAATAAATCAGTAATTTAGGGAGTAAGTGGGTTTTCCTGAGTTTCATGAGCCATTCTAGCAATTTAATTGAACACAAAGGGCAGGGGGTGGGGAACCTCTTATTTATAACAAGGGGGTCAGAAATACAGGATTGCAACAACATCTGTAGTGAGGGGCAGTTTTGTGGGACTGAGCCCTTTACCTGTGACATCTATATCCAGGTAGACGATGTCAGAATTAAGCTGAATTCTCAGACACACTGCTGGCATCCACAAATTGCTTGCTGGTGTGGGATGGAATTAGGTCTAGGGACCCTCTCACTCTTCTCTAAAAACCGTATCACCCACTTCACTTTTATAATCCTCCTAGGGCGAGCGGACACTCCGCAGTGGACAGCTAATGTGCATCTGCACACCGAGCATTTCTCCCTTCTGCTAAGGGCATTTCCTTCCCATTTGGTGGGTGGAGAGGGGGTGAAGCGGGCTGTCAGTCACTCCAGCCCACCTCCCGGAACCAGTGATGGGCCCAGGATGGGCTCATGAGAGGCCAGGCAAATCAGGGTCTTTTTCTGGGGTGTTGTATTTAGATAGATAGAGAGACAGACAGACTCCCTTGTCTCCTTGGATCTAGGGCTCTAAGATGGTTGCTCTTTACCCCATCTTAGAGGGAAGATGGAAGGAAGCCTGGCTACTCTAGGATAAAATGAGACCACCTCACAGAGAGAAGCAAAACTAAGTGATGAAGCTATGTGAGCTAATATATTTCTCATTTGTGTAAACTGGCTGAATTCAGATTTCTGTCACTTGCAGCCAAGAAAGTCCTGATTAAGACATAACCTCATTTCTAAGAATGTCTAGTAGACATTCCTAGTAGCCTTCCACTCATGTCATCATGGTGTCCTACGTTCACTTTGGGAAAAAACTTCTTATGCTGAAATACAGTTGACCCTTGAATAGCATGGGTTTGAACTGCATGGGTCCACTTACACACAGGTTTTCTTCAATAGTAAGTACAGTACTACCCTATTCACAGTTAGTTGAATCAGATGTGGAACACCAAATATGGAGGGCCAATGACTGGACTCAATCATCCATGGATATCTCTCTGTGCTAATCTGTTACATGCATGACTTATCACAGTCTACTGATGTCAAGATTTAACCAATATGAATGAAGTGTACAAGGCCTTTTTTAAAAAATTCTGATTTGGATGTCCAAAAAGGCATTTGGGATAAACAACGAGGTCCTACTGTCAAGCACAGGGAACTATATTCAGCAACCTGTGATAAACCATAATAGCAAATAATATGAAAAAGAATGTATCTGTATAACAAAGTTGCTTCTGCTGTACAGCAGTAATTAACACAACACTGTAATTCAACTATACTTCAATAAAAATACATTTAAAAAGGCATTTGAAAGGCTGTCAGCTGTTATATGTCCATAGTTTACTTTCAAGTACTTCTGCAGGAGCCACAGGTTTAGGAAGTTCCTCTGGAGGAGGAAATGGCAACCCACTCCAGTATTCTTATCTGGAAGATTCCATGGACAGAGCAGCCTGGTGGGCTACAGTCCCTGGGTCAAAAAGAATCGGACACGGCTGAGCAACTGAGCATGCATGCACTTCAGCAAAGGTGGGTTGTATGTGTGTAAATTTTGCTCTTCATCATTCTTAAATGAGGCTTCAATTGAGAGTGCTTACTTAGAATGAGAGACTAATCAGAAATGCACATTCCAGAGTGAAAAACTCTAGGCCCTTCGGTTAGCTTTCTCTCTCTCTGATCATTGCAGGGATGTGATCACTGGAGTGATGAGTTTTATTAACTGACTTGATTTAGGTGAAATGAGTGGGATGAGGCCCTGTGAGCTGGCTTCCAACATCACTGCCTGGCTGGGGTCCTCCTATAAGCCCACTGCTGTATACATTGGAATGGAGCCCAAGGTTCCAGACACAGTCCTGTGTCCAGGCTTCTGGAGGCATCTCTCAATGGGTCTTGACTGCGTCTGCCCAATCCTTCTGCTAGGATATCATGGGGCCTGACTTAGGCAAACCTTTCATGCAAGGTACAGAACAGCAGAGCTGCCACTTCAGGAAACTTAAAGAACAAGCTCCACACCCAGGCTCTGCCAGCTCGCTAGTACATATTTGTAGATGTGACAGTTCTTTGAGATTTGCTTTCATTGTAACCACCTGCCTGATATTGAGTGGTTTCACAGAACAAACTCACCTACCTCTATCTTTGTGTGGTACAAATCCTTACCAGGGCCTGATAGTTGTGAACTGCCAACTTGTCTCAGGTAGGTCATAACATAAACAACCTCAAACATGTTTGGTTTTTTTCTTTCTTTCTCTTTTTTGGCTGCGTAACTTATGGAATCTTAGTTACCTGATCAGGCTGAACCCAGGCCCTTGACAGTGAAAGCGCAGAGTCCTAATACTGGCGTGTGTGCTAAGCCGCTTCAGCCATGTCTGACTGTTTGTGACCCCATGGACTTTAGCCCTCCAGGCTTCTCTGTCCACGAGATTCTCCAGGCAAGAATACTGGAGTGGGTTGCCATTCCCATCTCCGGGGGATCTTCCCCACCCAGGGATCAAACTCACATCTCTTAAATCCTCTGCCCTGGTAGGCAGGTTCTTTACCACTAGCACTACCTGGAAAGCCCCCTAACCACTGGACTGCCAGCAAATGCCCCAAAATGTTTCTTCTAGAAAAATGTAGCTTCAATTCCAACAGAGTTGAAACTATAACCAGCATCAGTCCCCAAACCCTCAGCCTCAAGGGGTAGCAGAGACATCCACCTGCCCACCCAGCACAGAGAGCTGGAGGGCGGTCAGATCACAGTCCCAGCTCAGCCCAATGGCCATGCCTATAGCTACTGCTCCCACAGCACTTTGGGGTCGGGGGAGGTCCCACAACACACAGGGGGACACACTCCCTGCAAGGAGATGGATACACAGGGATGGGACTCCAGAGAGACAGCCTGGCAAAAGAGCCTCACCGAATTGGGAAGCGCCCCTTGAAAGATGAAAGTACCCCCCGAAGTTGGAAGGAAGAGCCTGCAGAGGGAACCATACACAGGAAACAAGGAAGGAGGGCCAGGGACAGGCTGCGGAACGCAGCTGGAGAATGGCAGAGGTTCCAACAATGTTCCCTGCAGCTGGAAAACCTTCCCCAGGCTTCCCTGATGGTCCAGTGATTACAAATCCGATTCCAACGCAGGGGACAGGGGTTCGATCCCTAGTCCCACATGTCTCAGGACAACTGAGTCCATGTGCTACAACTACTGAAGCTGGTATTCCCTAGAGCCTATGCTCTGCAACAGAAGAAGCCACTGCAACAAGTAGCTCCTGCTCTCGGCAACTAGAGAAAGACTGTGCACAGCAATGGAGACATAGTGCACCCTATATATATATATATAGAGAGAACACCTTCCCAACACGGGATCACTCACCAGCCTGTCAGGGATCTGCAGGAGGAGGAGCCCAAATGGTTGCTAGGAGACAAGCCCTTGGTGGGTAGCAAGATGCCAGCTGAACACTTCCTGTCCACAGACTCAGCCATTGCTCAGGCAGTCCCTGTAGGACGGGGGGCAGGGGTACAGAGGCGTGACTTCTCCCATTGTGTCCATGAGACCACAGACATGGTGTTAGGGGGCCCAGCTCAGAAAGGAGCTGGCCTCCTTGCTGCCAATCACTTACTAACCTAACCCTGAGGTGAGCGGCTTCCTGGTTTGTGCTTAGTGAAGTGAAGTCGCTCAGTTGTGTCCGACTCTTTGCAACCCCATGGATGGTAACCTACCAGGTTCCGCGGTCCATGGGATTTTCCAGACAAGAATACTGGAGTGGGCTGCCATAGGATGATCTAATTACAAGCAGTTCCCCCATCTAGGTCTGAGTTGAGGCAACTGCCGAAATCGACGCGACATGCAATGAGAATTGTCTCCACTTCTCTGAAATCCACCATGTACAGATGTACAATATCTAACACATGATTCTATGTAGTACCTTTGTAATCTTATCAACAACATCTAGTTAATTTAACGTGATATATTGTCTAAGAGGGAAGATGCTGCCTCCTTCATTTCGTGCTGTTCCTATCAAGGTGACTACAGAATCAGTATCTTATTTTCCCAGCTCTTGAGGTAAACGAACTGACTTTCATTTCCCCAGATTTTCCCCTCCTTCTTTCCTTTAATTTGCCCTTCCCAAATACCTTAAAAAAAAAAAAAAACAAATCTCTGTTCCAAAAAAATTTAGTCAAAGGGATTTATGATCCTAGCTTCCAGGATGGGCATTTGCCAGGTCCATTATAATTTTACCCCTAGAGATTTTAAATCCATCAATAAACAATCAAGACGCAGCAGAACCCTGGGATTGTACCAGGGTGAGAGGCCGGGGACAGCAGCTCCATCACAGGCCTTAGAATCCGGGGGAGGCTGTGTGGAGCACAGGGCGGGGCATGAAGCTGGAGGCCCAGAGGCAGGGACCACTGATAAACTGTGCAACCTTAGAGATGGCCTCGGGTCTCACTCTCCACTTTTGACACGAGGAAAATGGATGAGATCATCTCAAATATCTACACATCTAAAGTAGCTAAATATATAATTGGGAGGTAGATTGTAATGTAATTTCTGTTTTTGATTTGGAAGGAGAAGCTATAGCAATAGTGAGTTTAGGGGAAAAGATTCCAAAAGATCTCTTCTGAAAAATAAGGGCACTTCTCTTTGAGGAAAGACCCTTCATTTGAGCATCCGCTGAAAATGAAAGTGGTCAGGGAAGGATTGTGTGTATGCTCAGTAGTGTCTGACTCTTTGTGACACAATGAGCTGTAGCCTGCCGGGCTCCTCGGTCCATAAGGATTTCCCAGGCAAGAACACTAGAGTGGGTTGTCATCTCCTTCTCCAGGGGATCTTTCCAACCCAGGGATCAAACCCACATCTCCTGTGGCTCCTGCACTGGCAGATGGATTCTTTGCCACTGAGCTGCCCAGGAAGCCCAGGGAAGGACTGACTTTCAGCCAGAGGGTTCTCAAGGGGAAAACACACACCTGTCTTGCTCAGACTAAAGTGAGGAAGGTAGAGATACAGTCATATATAATGTGGTCTCTGCCTAAAGAAGCTGATTATAGAATCATCAACATCATCATTGTAGCTACCCTTTGGGAAATTCTTATGTTCCAGACAATGTTTATATCTGCTTTTTGTTGTTGTTTTCTTTTTGTTTTGGCTGTGCTGCATGGCATGTGGGATCTTAGTTCCCCAACCAGGGATCAAACCCACATGGTCTTAACCACTCATTGGACCACTAGGGACATCCCTGTTTATATCTGTTACCTCATTTAATTTACATGGTCAAGGAAAAAGGTGCTTACATCTGTGAGTCTTTGAACTCCTTAATTCTGTCTTCTCTGCTTTTTCTTTTATCTACATATACAATTTAGAAGTTTCTCTTTTGCTTTTCATCCTCTGCTCCTGAAAATGAGTTATAGCAGTAACATATTCATAATAAAGAAGAGTGGAGAAGACTGAATGGTGCAGAGAAATAAACTGCTAATTGCAATGCTTGGCACACCCTAGGCCCTTAAAGCCCTTTTCATTACTTTTTTCTTTGCAACCCATTTGACTGCACTAATCCTTCCTTCCACCAGATGGCAGACGTTTGGTTAAAAAACTACTGATAAACTCACACCTTCAGATTTCTAGAGCTCTCCCTACCTGTATGACATGGTGGCTCTTAATGTGTCAAAGTAATATAAATCTATTTGTTTGGGTCCTGAATAATGGCAAATGTAAATATGTGGGCAGCAATGAGCTGTTAGGCAGGAAAACTGTCTAAAGCAGTGTCTTGGCCAGTACCTGGCAAGTAACTGTGTTGGAGGAGTAGTCACTGCTTATTGAAAGTTAAATGTCTACCTCCCAGTGTCCTCATTATCACCTGGAGACAATGCTTATGTCATGTTTAGGAGCTAACCACATTTGCAGAAATATATCCTGTGAAATAATCATGTTGCGGGGGGTTGAGAGCCACAGATCACTTGGTTACCTTTCCATCAGGAGTTCTTGGGGTCACACTGTGCTACTGGTTATGGGTAACCTGAAACATTCACATTTGTAAGCTGAAGTTAAGATGTCTCTGGTATCCTTAGGACCATGACTGATGTCCTCACCTCATGGGGATTTTCCCAGCATTCTTTGTGGCAGCCCAGTAGTCCCACCTTGTGAGTTCTGGAGGGAGAGATAAGAGGTGGGTTCTTTAGCAGGAGGCCTGTTTGCCTGCGAAACAAGACCAAAATCCAGAGACTAATTCAGCCCTTTGATGGAGTTGGGCTAAATCAGGTCATATTTTGGTGGAGTTGGGCTAAATCAGGTAGTCTGTATTCAGTTCCATACACAGTTTAAAATGGACTTCTCAAGGAGGAGCAAAAGCCAGAATTGCTGGCTAGTGTCTACTCAAGTTCCCCAGGCCTGCCACAACTCTTTGCAGGAACATGGTGTAGTGCATTAAGGTGCTTTAGAAGCACTTCCCTGGTGGTGCAGTGGCTAAGACTCTGTGCTCCCAGTCCAGGGGCCTCAGGTTCAATCCCTGGTCAGGGAACTAGATCCCGCAGCCTGCAATGAAGATCAAAGATCCTTGTGCTGCAGCTAAGACCCATCGCAGCCAAATAAATACATATTTTTACAAATGATGCTCTGGAGCGTCTTCATGCTGTTCAACGTGTGATCACCCGTCAGCAACAACATCGTCTAGAAACGTGGTTGTTGTGATTCAGTCATAAGTGGTGTCCAACTCTTTGTGACCTCATGGACTGCAGCAAGCCAGGCTTCCCCGTCCTTTACCATCTCCCAGAGTTTGTTCAAAGTCATGTCCATTGAGTCAGTGATGCCATCCAACCATTTCACCTTCTGTCGTCCCCTTCTCCTCCTGCCTTCAATCTTTCACAGCATCAGGGTGTTTTTCAAAGAGTCAGCTCTTTCCATCAGGTAGCCAAAGTACTGGAGCTTCAGCTGCAGCATCAGTCCTTCCAATGAATATTCATGGTTGATTTCCAGTAGGACTGACTGGTTTAATCTCCTTGCAGTCCCAGGGACTCTCCAGAGTCTTCTCAAGCACCACAGTTCAAAAGCATTGATTCTTCGTGCTCAGCCTTCTTTATGGTCCAACTCTCACATCCATACATGACTACTGGAAAAATCATAGCTTTGACTATATGGACCTTTGTCAGCAAAGTGATGTCTCTGCTTTTTAATATGCTGTCCACATTTGTCTTCCCATGGCCTCCAGGAAACATAGTAGAAATGCACCTTCTCAGGTTCCACTGAATCACTTTGTAGGTGGGGCCCAGTAATCTGTGTTTTCACAGGCCCTCTAGGGGACTCTGATGCCCTAGAAAGTTTGAGAACTGCTGCACTAGATTCTTAGAATGGAGTTGAACTGTTAATAGAGGGAAGGGGATAAGACTCTAGAGTCTGCTGTGTCCACTCCTCACTGCAAGCCCTTCTCCCTGTGTTAAGGGTAAGCTGAGGCTGCCTCTTTCAGAGCAGTAAGATGTCAGGGAATATGAATGTGGGCTGATAGGATGCCATTAGCATCACAGGCAGAAATGGAGCCAAGAGTTACCATATTGCCCCAAACCCAGCAGTACCTGGTGGAGACGAAGAAGAGGCTCCTGCTCCCCAAGATCTAGTCCCACCCAGTCGAAAGACCCCTTCCCTTCTTCCCTTCCTGCCCTTTACTTAGAATGGGGCGGGGAGGTGGCTGTTGATGCTGTTTGATTTTCTGGGCAGCCTGATTTCAAGAGCTAAATCCGACTTTAAAATGTGACCTCCGTGGTCAACACACTTTAAAAGGCAGCTGTTGTCTATTTCTGTTTTGGTAAATAAAAAACAGAATGGATCTTCTCATCCTGCAGAAATGCAAGAAGGTAGAGACAGCTGTTCTGTGTTGGCCTTAAAAAGCCCTGGTCCTCGGAAAGGGCTGAGCAGCTGGCAGGGGTGGGGGAGGGGTTCACTGGATCAGCTCCTAAACCTCCTCCTGTCCTGCTTTCCATGGACATATGCCACTGTTTGGGGCTTCCCCGGTGGCTCAGCACTAAAGAATGTGCCTGTGATGCAGAAGATGCAGGAGGCCCTGGGTTCGATTCCTGAGTCGGGAAGATCCCCTGGAGGAGGGTACAACAACCCACTCCAGTATTCTTGCCTGGAGAATCCCATGGACAGAGGAGCCTGGTGGGCTACAGTCCACAGGGTCGCAAAGGGTCAGCCATGACTGAAGGGAGTGAGCACTCAGGCATGCAGGCATGCCACTGTTGTGGGTTAAAAGCGAAAGTGGATGGAGGCCACAGGGAAACATGGAGGAACAGGGTGGGGATGAGCAAGATAAAGCAAACAAGTGACCACGGCTGCCATGTCATTCACAAAAAAAGGAGGGCGAGGTCTGTGTGCCCCGGGCAGCACTTCTCATGGTCCGATGTGCATTTCAGTCACTGGAGAGCTGGTCAAGGAATGGGTTCTGATTCTGTGGGCCTCAGGGGAGCCCCAGAACTTGTACTTCTAATAAGCACCCTGGTGAGGCTGATGTTGGTGGACCCAGGGCTACACTAGACCAGGCAGGCTCCAAAGATGTCCACTGCGTGGGATGAGGTTGCCCTCTAGTGATAATCCCATGCAAAGCCAAGATATTTTCACTTGAACAGAAAGATTGTTAAAACAACAAGATTCTGTACTTCCCTGGCGGTCCAGTGGTTAAAAATCTGCCACCCAATGCAGACATAGGTTTGATCCCTGATCAGGGAACTAAGATCCCACATGCTATAGGTCAACTAAGCCCATGAGCTCCGGAGTGCGAGAATTCACAACTAGAGTTCACGCGCCACAAGGAAAGATCTCACATGATGCAATGAAAATCCTGCCTGCCACAACTAAGACCCAACACAGCCAGACAGATAAATAAATATTTAAAAAAATAAAATAAAACAATGTCCTACTGGCATGGCACAGAGAACAATATTCAATATCCTGTGATAAACCATAATGGAAAAGAACATGAAAAAATATATATGTATAACTGAATCACTTTGCTGTATAGCAGACATTAACACAACATTGTAATTCAACTGTACTTTTCAATAAAAAAATATAAAAAGATGAATACCAAAGTAGAAGTTTACTCAATTTACAGAAACAGAATTAATGTCAAGCTTGATACTATTTATTAATACACATTTCAGACTGTTTTACTGTATAAATGGAGAATCTTTCACTCTCAATCTCCTGCCAGTTTCCAGGTCTGGGGATGCCGGAGCCATCTCTATGCCACATTCATCTTTATCCAAATGGTCATTGAGACTTCCGATAATACTGCTGTCATCAAGTTGCTTCTTGAAAAACACTCTGCAGCTCTCCTTAGACACAGCATGAAGTTAGAGCCTCCACAACACAGCTCTAATCCTCTCCAGTTGCAATGGAGTTGGACTGTTACACACTCAATTACAATGCTGCCATCCTCTCTTAAGTGCGTACATGCTATACAAATTTATTCTATTAGCACCGGGGTTGTGGGGCCACGGCTGCATGATCCTACCATCAAGTGGTTTACATTTTTAAAAAATTCTACTCTTTCATGTACTGTTGGTTTATAGAAACACTCTAGGTACTGACACAGTCCATCATGTAACTCTGTATAGTGTTTGAAATGTGTTGTTATTAGTGTGCTGTTATGTACACACATCACTTTTAGTTGTTTTTAATTGAAGTATAGTTAACTTATAATGTGTTAGTTTCAAGTAAACAGCAAAGTGATTCAGATATATCTATATATGTGTATTTTTCTTTTCCATTATAGATTATTACAAGATACCTTCAAGCTCCGGGAGTTGGTGATGGACAGGAAGCCTGGCGTGCTGCAGTCCATGGGGTCACAGAGTCAGACACGACTGAGCGACTGAAATGAACTGACAAGATACCTTGAATATAGCTCCCTGTGTTCCTCACTGTGCGTTAGTTGCTCAGTCGTGTCTGACCTTTTGCAACCCCGTGGGCTGTAGCCCACCAGGCTCGTCTGTCCGTGGGATTCTCCAGGCAAGAATCTTGGAGTGGGTTGCCATGCCCTTCTCCAGGGGGTCTTCCTGACCCAGGGACTGAACCCAGGTCTCCCACACTGCAAGCAGATTCATACCATTTGAGCTACCCACAGTTGTTTACAATGCTATACAGTAGGTTCTTGTTGTTTACTATTTTATATATTGTAGTGTGTATACGTTAATTCCAAACCCATAACTTATATCTCTCCTCCTCCTGTATCCCCTTTGATAATTGTTAAGTTTGTTTTCTATGTCTGTGAGTCTATTTCTATAACCGTTAAGTTTGTTTTCTATGTCTGTGAGTCTATTTCTATAAATAAGTTCATTTGTATCATTTTTTTAAGATTCCACATGTGATATCATATGATATTTGTCTTTGTCTGATTTCAGATAGTATGATATTCTCTAGGAGCATCCATGTTGCTGCAAATGGCATTATTTCATTATTTTTAATGGCTGAGTAAGATTCCATTGTGGAATAGAATCCACCATTCCCAGGTGGGGCAGTGGTAAAGAATTTGCCTGCCAGTGCAGGAGTCACAAGAGACATGGGTTCTATCCCTTGGTCAAGAAGATCCCCTGGAGTAGGAGCTGGCAACCCACTCCAGGGTTATTGCCTGGAGAATTCCATGGACAGGAGCCTGGCAGGCTTCCGCGGCCCATGGGGTTGCAAAGAGTCAGACACATCTGAACGACCAAGCACGCACACACATAATTGATACACAATGCTATGTTAGTTTCAAGCGTACATGTATACACTTTTTCAGATTTTTTTCCATTTTAGATTATTAAAAAAATATTGAATATAATTCCCTGTGCTATAAAGTAGGTCCTTGCTATTGATCTGTTTTATATATAATAGTGCATATCTGTTAATCCCCAGAGGCACATCTTTGTTTAAGAAAAAGAAGCCCTTCCTCTGAATGGATGCAGCCTCATGACAGGAAGAGGATTAGTGGCGGTAGCCTGGGCTAAATTTCAGCCCCCTTCTCCCACCTTCAAAGTGCACAGTCTGCGGACTTCCCTGGTGGTCCAGTGGCTACAGCTTTATGTTCCCAACACTGGGTACCTGGATTTGATCCCTGGTGAGGGAACTAGATCCCACATGTCACAACTAAGAGTTTGCATGGTGCAGCTAAAGATCCCACATGCTGCAAATGAGACCTGGTATAGCCAAATAAATAAATAAATATATTTTAAAAGTGCACAGTCTGCATCTGCATCTGTGGGGTTCTGCATTTATTTAATAAATATGTTTAACCTCTGCTAAAATAGGTAAAATATAATCTTAATGCAAATATATAAAAACGCATTTCAAAGATTTTATCCAACTCACTAATGAACGAGGAATCCAGAAAGATGTTATAAATGGCTCCAGGAACCTTTGCAGAGTGGAGCACTTACAGGCAATTTAATAAAGGATTTTTAGGATAAAAATGGTAGGTTAGATTAAAACCTGTACAATATCTTACAGGGCGATAGACAGGAACTTTTGTGGTTATTTTTTCCACCAGACAGATTATCTGTATCACTATCACTTAAAGAGCTGTAAAACAATCCAATCGATAGAAAGAAAATCAAAGGGCAAATTTAGCACTGCACTGAAAGAACAGCCAGAAATCTCTTTTGTCTGTTTCCAAGTTTCGCATAATTATTCTGACAGTTTCCCTCATGTGCAATCAGAAATAATCACCAAAGATTATTTCTGATACAAGAAGACTGGTCTCATTGGATTTGGTTGGCTTAATTATTAACATGAGTGTGGCAAGAAAATTAATTACCCATTAGGCCAACTTGAGTTTACTCTGCAAACCTAGAACCGTACACAATTTGGCAACAACCAAGTCTAAGACACTCTATTTACCACACCTAACTAAATAAGAATCATTCTCAAATAGAGCATTCTGTACAGGATCCTAATTGCACTAGTGATTTTCCCATTACTTTCTGGTAATGGGATGATGAATTATTATTAAACCTATACAAATAATGATAGTATGAAAACTGAGGTGATTCAGTAAAAGTGTTTGCTTTCTGAATTCTGAGGGGTCAGTGAAATCAGATACCACTAAAATGGACAAATGTTTGAAAAAGCTTGTCCATTAAAAATGTACAAATGTTTCAGTTTATGAAAGCATGAGATACTAAATTGAGAGCTACAGCTTAAAAAGACAGAGAAAGATTAACACATATGTGGACTCTAGAAAAATAGTACAGATGATCTTATTTGCAAAGCAGAAACAGAGATACAAACGTAGAGAACAAACTTACGGACACCAAGGAGGAAAGGGAGGAACAGGGAGGTTGGGATCAGCACATATATACCATTGATACTATGTATAAAATACATAACTCATGAGAACCTACTGTATAGCACAGGGAACTCTATTCAATGCTTTGTGATGACCTAAATGGGAAGGAAATCCAAAAGAGAGGGAATATATGTATACATAGAGCTGATTCACTTTGCTGTACAACATAAACTAACACAACATTGTATAGCAACTACACATCAATAGAAATTAATTTTTAAAAAAGACAGAAAAGGCTTCCTACTACTTGCATGGGAATTCAAGTCTTAAAACTAATGGCAGCAATATTTTAAACAAAATACAGCAGTGAAATTTCTCTCAGTTCAGTCCTATGGAATTGATTCTTATGTGGCTGGATCTTGGGTCAGCAGCTTGCTTTCCTGAAGTGTGTCTGCATCTGGATTAAAAAGAGTCCTGGAATCCCTGATCAGCTCACTGAATATCCTCATTATTCTCTTGGCAACCTCAGCTCACAAGCCTGTACATGGGTGTCTACTCTTCGATGTATCAGTAATGTATAAGCCCTGTTACAGTCCTTTCCATAGTGTTCTCCAACCGCCATTTCCTGAAGAACAAATCCTATCTTATCTCTGAGCCTTCAGATAAGGGAAGAACACACAGGTATGACCAAGAGACTGAATGTTATTGCTGTTTAATTGCTAAGTTGTGTCCCACTCTGGCAACCACATGGACTACATGTAGCCTGCCAGGCTCCTCTGTCTATGGGATTTCCTAGGCAAGAACACTGGAGTGGGTTGTGGTTTCCTCCAGGGGACCTTTCCAACCTAGGGATTGAACCCATGTCTCCTGCTTAGCATATGGATTCTTTACCACTGAGTGGCCAAGGAAGCCCATGAGACTGAAGAGCTGTGGTTAATGTTAATAGATTACAGTAAACTCAGCATCAGGATGGAGGAAAGTCAAGCTCTCTGTGGGGTCAGTGTCTTGCTGCAGCTGCTGCTGCTAAGTCACTTCAGTCGTGTCCGACTCTGTGTGACCCCATAGACGGCAGCCCACTAGGCTCCTCTGTCCCTGGGATTCTCCAGGAAAGAGTACTGGAGTGGGTTGCCATTTCCTTCTCCAATGCATGAAAGTGAAAAGTGAAAGTGAAGTCGCTCAGTCGTCCCCAACTCTTAGCAACCCCATGGACTGCAGCCTACCAGGCTTCTCCGTCCATGGGATTTTCCAGGCAAGAGTACTGGAGTGGGGTGCCATTGCCTTCTCCGAGGGTCAGTGTCTTACTATTTCATAAAGAAGGAATGGTGTTTCCCCTGAAAGAATACAAGAGAGAGAGCGAAAGCATTTATAAATCTCCAAGATCTTCCCATAAAATATGCAAGTTTGGAATATTGATATTAACATTGCTTTACCAATACAATACAAACTCAACATTCAAAAAATGAAGTAAATGTCATCCAGTCCTATCACTTCATGGAAAACAGATGGGTGAAAAAGTAGGAACACTGTCAGATTTCATTTTCTTGCACTCCAAAATCAAAGCGGACAGTGACTGCACCCACAACATTAAGACATGCTTGTTCCTTGGAAGAAAAGCTATGACAAACCTAGACAGCATTTTAAAACGCAGAGACATCACTTTGCCAACAAATGTCCATATAGTCAAAGCTATGATTTTTCCAGTAGTCATGTATGGATGTGAGAGCTGGACCATAAAGAAGGCTGAGTACCAAAGAATTGATGCTTTCAAACTGTGGTGCTGGAGAAGGCTCTTGAGAGTCCCTTGGATAGCAAAGAGACTGGACCAGTCCATCCTAAAGGAAATCAGTCCTGAATATTCATTGGAAGGACTGATGCTGAAGCTGAAGCTCTGATACTTTGGCCACCTAATGCGAAGAGCAGACTCATTGGAAAAGACCCTGATGCGGGGAAAGACTGAGTGTAAAAGGAGAAGGGGGGACAGAAGATGAGGTGGTTGGATGGCATCACTGACTCAATGGACATGAGTTTAAGCAAACTCAGGGAGATAGTGAAGGACAGGGTAGCCTGGGATGCTGCAGTTCATGGGGTTGCAAAGAGTCGGATACAACTTAGCGACTGAAAATTACAATACAAACCTAACTTAGGGAAGGCTGAGTGTCTTTTTTGATTTGACAGTCTATTCCATGAAGTTATTACAATGGTGTTAAACTAATAAAGCAATATGGAGAGGAGGGATGGAGTGGGAGTTTGGGATTAGCAGATGCAAACTATTATATACAGGAAGGATAAATAACAAGGTCCTACTGTATAGCACAGAGCTTCCCAGGTGGTGCTAGTGGTAAAGAACCTACCTGCCAGTGCAGGAGACATAAGAGACAAGGGTTCAATCCCTGGGTTAGGGGAGATCTCCTGGATAAGGGCATGGAGTAGGAAACCCTTTCCAATACTCTGGGCTGGAAAATCCCACAGACTGAGGAACCTGGCAGGCTACAGTCTCCTGGTTTATAATTTACATTATAAGGTATTAAAGTACTCTGCTGCTGCTAAGTCACTTCAGTTGTGTCCGAGAGTGGATTTAAAGTGTAAGGAAGCTTGTTTATAGATTATATGCAAATACACACCATTTTATATAAACAACTTGAGCATCCATCGATTTTGGTATCTCCAAGGGGTCCTGGAACAAATCTCCCAGGATACCACCAGGATCCTCTATCCATGGGGATACTCCAGGCAAGAATACTGGACTGGGTTGACGTGCCATCCTCCAAGGGATCTTCCCAACCCAGGAATCAAACTGGGGTCTCCTGCACTGCAGGCAGATTCTTTACCAGCTGAGCTACCAGGGAAACTCTATTAACTCTATTAACCCAATTAACAGATTTTACCTAACAGATCTTCCCTGGTGGCTCAGACAGTAAAGTGTCTGCCTACAATGCCTACCATGTGGGAGACCTGGGTTCAATCCCTGGGTCCAGAATATCTCCTGGAGAAGGAAATGGTAACCCACTCCAGTATTCTTGCCTGGAAAATCCCATGGATTGTGGAACCTGGTAGGCTACAGTCCATGGGGTTGCAAAGAGTCGGACACGACTGAGCGACTTCACTCCAGTTAAGTGAGCACAAAGAAATAGAGAAGCACTGCAGTGGATGGGAGAATTGTATGTCTTTAGTGATTGGCTCTAAACAGCCAGATTTGTCTTGAGTATTTGATGTGGAAGACCTGTACCAGGTTGTCAAAATCACCTTCCAGAAACCAGAGAAAATCTTGAGTAGGATCCTTTATGTGATCTTTATTGCTGTTTCCATAACCAGTGAATTTTTACCTTACAAAGAAAATGAGTAAACATTTCTTATTTTGTTTTATGCATCCCACTTAAAGGAAAAAAAAAAAAAAAGACATGTTCCAAGAAAAAAACTTGATTTTATTCTCCATTTGCAAAGCTGCTATCACAGTCGCTGGTTTTTGCCAATGTTTATTATGTGCCCTGTTTTGCTTCAGTTGGCATAATTTCCTGCTCCATTAGCCCTGTGAGGAGAATTTATGGCGAATGATATCCAGCAGTTTCAACTAGCAAAGATGCCAGGTGTGTGGTGTTGGAAAATTGTAATGGGAAGATTCTAACCTTGTTCACAGAGCACCCTAGTTGCCCAAAACATTATTTTAACATCTGTTCCAGTCACATTCATTAGCACGCATTTGCAGTATGGTGAATGGAATACTGATTTCCAAAGACAAGGCAATCAACAGTTGCTTGATTTGGAAACCAAACAGTTCCTGTTATTTTACATGACAGTGTCATCGTGTGGCTGCAGAGAACGCAGCTCCGGTTTGACTAACAGAAAGCAGCACTGACTGCAGGATTCTCTAGAAAGCTGGAAGGCTTGGGGGGAGGGCTGGAGAGGGCCACCCCTCACCCTGCACCTCCCATCCTCACCGAGGCCAGCTCTTCCACTGGGCCAGGGGCCCATTCTCTCCTTGCCCTGCCCTGATTTGGCCGTTTCTGTTCTCCCATGGGCTGCCTGTCACTCCTGCCTCTAGCCTGGTTCCCTCCAGTGGTCTCTCCACATGGCTCCTGCCTGAGTGAATTTTCTGACCTGCAGATCTGACTCTTCTTCCCAGAGCAAAATCACTCAGTGGCTCCTCACTAGCCACAGTGAGGCAATCGAAACTTAGCGCCCTAGGTCCTCAGGGTTCCTTCTTATGAAGCCTCCTCTCCCTCTGTTCTTGTTCATAAAATCACTCCCTCTACTCACCATTCACATTTCTGCTCAATAGCTTTCCTCCTTAAAAAGTTCCTGACCCACTTTCCCTGTGCTCTTACAGCACTTTCTTTTTTTGCTATTGAGTTCCTTATATATTGTTAACATAGTGAATATAGTGAAGTCGCTCAGTCGTGTCCGACTCTTTGCAACCCCATGGACTGTAGCCTACCAGGCTCCTCTGTCCATGGGATTTTCCAGGCAATAGTCCTGGAGTGGATTGCCATTTCCTTCTCCAGGGGATCTTCCCAACCCAGGGATCGAACCCAGGTCTCCCACACTGTAGACAGATAAACGGTAAACGTCTATGCCAATCAGATATATAGTTTGCAGTATTTTTCTCCGTTCCATAGGCTGTCTTACAACACTTGTTATTGTCCATGTTTTTTTTTTAAATTGACCTGTGGCACATGACATGTGGATTCTTAGTTCCCTGACCAGGGATGAACCCGCATGCCCTGCACTAGAAAGGAGTAGTTTTAACCACTGGACCATCAGAGAAGTCCCTTTCTATAGCACTTTGTGAAAGTGAAAGTGTTACTCGTTCAGTCGAGTCTGACTCTTTGGGGCCCCATAGACTAATATAGCCTGTCACGCTCCTCTGTCCATAGAATTCTCCAGGAAAGAATACTGGAGTGGGTTGCCATTCCCTCTTCTCCAGGGGATCTTCCCGACCCAGGGATCAAACCCAAGTCTCCTGCACGTCAGGCAGATTCTTTACAGTCTCAGCAACCAGGGAAGCCCCACGCTGCTGCTGCTGCTAAGTCGCTTCAGTCGTGTCCGACTCTGTGAAATCCCATAAACGGCAGCCCACCAGGCTCCTCCGTCCCCGGGATTCTCCAGGCAAGAACACTGGAGTGGGTTGCCATTTCCTTCTCCAATGCATGAAAGTGAAAAGTGAAAGTGTAGTCACTCAGTCGTGTCCGACTCTTCGAGGCCCCATGGACTGTAGCCCACCAGGCTCCTCCGTCCATGGGATTTTCCAGGCAAGAGTACTGGAGTGGGGTGCCATCGCCTTCTCCAGGCAAATCCCATAACACTTTGTAATGTCAACCAAAAACATAATGCAAGAGGCTGCAAATAACAGTTTATTTGGGATTTAAGAACTACAATTCAGAACAGATTTGGATAACCCCCAAAAGAATGTTCTGGAGAAGAGAAAGGGTCAAAGGCTTATAAAGACAAGAGCCACAGAGTTGTTCAAAGTTGCCTGACAATAGTTGTGATCAACTCTGATGTTAGTCAGAAAATATATTGTCCTTAGGGAACCACAGATTGTTTTAGGGTGCAGGGGGCTGATAAGTGGATAGACTGTCACAAGCTATTTTTTTAGGGTGAGTGTCTGATAAGTTGAAAGACTAAGAAGTTTCTAGCAGATGTTCTGGTTGATTTCATTAGGTCAAAAGGTAATAGTCCATCCATGTTGAGATGTGCGTAAGTCACATTATCTCGATGGCCTCCTGGCTCTGATTTAGAGAGTTCTCTTGCCACTACTGACTCCTTTTGCACTTTCCTTTCACAGTACATAGGTCTGTAATAAGAAATAGAGCATTGATCCTTTTTATTTTTTGAAGGGTCTTTTTTTTGCCTGCACAGCAAGGCAAGTGGAATCTTAGTTCTCTGACCAAGGACTGAACCTGCACCCCCTTTGAAAGGCAGAATCTTAACCACTGGGTCACTGGGGAAGTCCCAGAAATAAAACATTGTGCCATTACTCATTGCTTAGTATCTCTCTTTCCACTAAAATGACAGCCTCTTGAAAGCAGGCACTACTTCCTTCATTTTCCTCTTTGAATTCACATGGCCTGGCATGTATGGGCAGGCAGTATCTATTTGTTGAGTTGATTTTAAATTGTCAATGAAATAATGTAACCGTATAATTTCACAATAATTTAACTAAAAAATAAGTCAAAATGCATAAAAAAAATAGTAGCTACCTTTTGTTGTGTGTTTATTATTTGCAGGCACTTGGGTAAACACCTTTTATTTTGTCAGTGTTTCCTAAATTTCAATGTATATATTTTCTTTAATTTGACTGTCTACTAATGTAAATGTATTTTAAAACAAAATTGTATGTGACTACCACATATGAGTAAAAAACTAGCATCACTTGCCATAAAGAAAAATAAATAAGCCATGTAATGTAAGGAGAAATATATTTAATCCGTTTGTCAAAATGTTCTCCAATGAGAAGAAAAGTGTTTAAGATCAGTGAAGAAATAAAGATATTCAGCTCAATTTTGCATAGCTTAAGAAAAAAACAGGAGGATCTAGAGTCATGAGAATGTTTCCATTCTGATGTAAACCTGCACCAAGAATTCTAATTCACGTGCATTCATCGTTTGAGAAGTGATTACATAGAATTTACTCTTTTGACAGTTCCTAACAAAAGTGATGAAAGTGATTTTTGTTCAACAAATCTTAGTCAAAAGACACCATCTGAAGAGATTGTCAAAATTTGTCCTCATGTAGAGTTATTTGGTGATGAAACCCAAAGTGATGGAAAACACATTCCTTAAGTCACTGGAGGTTGCCAATAGAGTTGGAAAAACACTTATGAGACTTTTTTTTATTAAGTGGTTTGAATCTCCTTAGCTCAAAATTTTCTCAGCAAGATCTGGGGACTCCTCTGTGGTCAGGTGGCTAAGACCCCACACTTCTAATGGAGAGGGCTCGGTTCAATCTCTGGTCAGGGAACTAGATCTTACATGCCACAACAAAGTTCGAAAATCCCAAGTGCTGCAAGAAAGACCCAGTGCAGCACCAAAAAAAAAAAAAAAAAAAAAAGATCTGAGATTTGAGCTAGGGCTTAGTTCAAAACCAATGTGATCAACTAACAAAAGGAATCACTCACAGTAAGCAAAGTGCGCCTCCCTGGGTCCAGTTTTAGGACCACTGTGTAAGCTCTGCCTTGCCTGGGGACTACTGCTTTGTAGGAATCCCTTCAAGTTCTTCAGATGAGCAGATGTATCTGCAGGTTATGCTGATTTCCAAAGTTGTCCAATCATGCATACTAAGTCTGAGAAAAAAGTTGTCTTCCAGAATGACTTTCTCCTTTTGATTTGGAAGGACACCGGGGAAAACCAATAGCTTCAATGTGAAACTGTATTCATTTAAAGTCACTGCCCATCTCTGTTGTTGTTTAGTCCCTAAGTTGTGTCTTCCTCTTTGCCACTCCACAGACTGTAGCCTCCCACCTTCCTCTGTCCATGGGATTTCCCAGGGAAGAATACTGGAGTGGGTTGCCATCTCCTTCTCCAAGGGATCTTTCCGACGCAGGGATCGAACCCACGTTTCCTGTATTGGCAGGCAGATTCTTTACCACCGAAGCCCTCACCCATCTCTACACAGAGCTAAAAAAAAAAAATTGACCATTCAGTTAAAATGGACAAATTTAACCATTTAAACATCTTGATTAAATGCCTAAGTACTTTTCTTTATCTCCAGACATTTGAGGGCTTCTCTGTGTTTTTTACAGTGCATAGGTTTTTAGATTTTATTTCTGGAAGGACAGCTTGAATAGATGGAACAAGTCCTCTTGGCTTTAGCTCTATCTGGGTTTAACAAGTGGTCACTGACATAACAGTTCACACTAGTGAACTGGACCCACTGTGTTATACTCTCACACTTATAAAGAATTATGATAAGAAAGTCAGTTATTGAACATTTAAAATATATCATGCATGATAGGCAGAATCATGACCCTTCAAAGATGTCCTGGTACTAATCCCCAGAGCCTGTAAATATGTTCCCTTATATGGATAAAAATGGACAGGGAAAAAATGGAAACAGTAACAGACTTTATTTTCCTGGGATCCAAAATACTGCAGACTATGACTGCAGCCACGAAATTAGAAGATGCTTGCTTCTTGGAAGAAAAGCTATGACAGCATATTAAAAAGCAGAGACATTACTTTGCCAACAAAGGTCCACATAGGCCAAGCTAAGGTTTTTCCAGTAGTCATGTATGGATGTGACAGCTGGACCATAAAGAAGGCTGCTGCTGCTGCTAAGTCGCTTCAGTCGTGTTCGACTCTGTGTGACCCCATAGAGGGCAGCCCATCAGGCTCCACCATTCCTGGGATTCTCCAGGCAAGAACACTGGAGTGGGTTGCCATTTCCTTCTCCAACGCATGAAAATGAAAAGTGAAAGTGAAGTCGCTTAGTCGTGTCCAACTCTTAGCGACCCCATGGACTGCAGCCTACCAGGCTCCTCCATCCATGGGACTTTCCAGGCAAGAGTACTGGAGTGGGGTGCCATTGCCTTCTCCAAAAGAAGGCTAAGCCCCGAAGAATTGATGCTTTCAGATGATGGTACTAGAGAAGACTCGAGAGTCCCTTGGACAGCAAGGAAGTCAACCCTGAATATTTACTGGAAGGACTGATGCTGAAGCTGAAGCTCCAATACTTTGGCCACCTGATGCAAAGACCTGACTCACTGGAAAAGACCCTGATGCTGGGAAAGACTGAGGGCAGGAGGAGAAGGGGATGATAGAAGACGAGATGCTTCGATGGCATTACTGATTCAATGGACATGAGTTTGAGTAAACTCTGGGATATAGTAAAGGACAGGGAAGCCTGGCATGCTGTAGTCCATGGGGTTGCAAAGAGTCAGACAAGACTGAGCAACTGAACAAAATCAATATGGATAAAGAGATTTTGCTGATGTGATTAAGGTTAAGGACCTTAGGGAGATTAAATTGGATTATCTCAGTGAACTCAATCTAATCCCATGAGCCCTTAAAAGTTAAGACTCTCTCCTGGCTGTGGTCAGAGAGACAGAGATGTGACAGCAAAAGAATAATCAAAGAGACGCAGCTTCGTGTGGGCCTATGAGACTTGACACAAAGAATGTTTGACTCCTGCGTGCCTCGCAGCTCACTTGTGTCCAACTCTGCAGCCCCATGGACTGTAGCCCCCAGGCTCCTCTGTCCGTGGGATTTCCCAGGCAAGAATACTGGAGTGGGTTGCCATTTCCTCCTACAGGTGATTTTTCAGACCCAGGGACTGAACCCACGTATCTTGTGTCTCCCGTGTCAGCAGGCAGGTTCTTTATCACTAGTGCCACCTGGGAAGCCCTGTTTGACTCCTAATTATCACCACACTAATTCCAAGATAAAGTAACTAAGGCACATTGTAATCAGGCAGAGTTCCCCTCCCTGCATCCACCCCCCTATTCCTCTGACTTAATTTAATAGGAAATCAGCCAGTTTCAGCTGATGTAATAGCTTTAGAGGGATGGACTGAAGTTGGAGACTTCATTTTCTCTGTGAATGAGAACAAAGTTCTAGCTGAGAAAGCAGATGGAGAGAGGGTTACGAGCCTTGTGGAGAGTCAAGAAGCTGGAGGAGGAGGGAGTTGAGCGGAACAGGAAGCAGGATGCTGAGCTGTGCTGAGGATACAGCTGAGGTTGGAAACCAAACATGAGCAATGTATTTCCATTAGTCAGGACAGGAAACAGTTCTACACAACCTCATACTTCTGAGGTGTGTGATGACTGTGGATATTTTACAGATATGATGAGACTTCGATGTACAATACTCATGATGGCCTTGAAATTGCTAAGGATTTACTTAGTACTCTTTTGAGCCTTCTCACACTGCCTTGATGAGTGTCACCAAGGCTTTACAACATGAAACTGAGCCTCAACTTCAAAAATGGTTGAAGCCCTGAGGCTAGCCTGTTAGAAGGGATAGTTACATGAAATCTCCCAGGACACTGTCTAGAGTAGGGGTAGAGGAGATCAGGGGTCTATGAATGAGGGAAGGAAGTTGGGGCAGTATAGTCAGATAGTGTGGGTCTCTGGGGCAACACAGTCATATGGTGTCGATCTCCAGAATGTGTGACTTTTTTTCAAGGGGGTGTAATAAGGAGCTGAGAAATGTTTATTGCTTGCTGGCCCCCTGTTAGGAGGAATAGAGGTAGAGAATAAATATTTATTTAATAGTTAGTGAATCAGACAGAAAGGAATTCTCTTTCGCGTCTAGATAAGTGTCACAATTTCTTTCTGGACTAAGTAGCTTTTTGCTAAGTCAAATGCTTAATGACATAGTATATGGCAGAGAAAATGAGATACAGGTGAGGTGGACAATTCTGTGGGCCTGGGTGACCGTAAAACACACTCTCCCCTGAATCTGCAGAAGTCATGGGGAAGTCTTCAGTATCAAGCAAACCTGTGACCCAGCATTATGGTTTATGCTCAGCTCGAACAACAGAGCGGGCGTTGGAGCATGCAGGATCTTGTAGTTGTGGCATGCCAACTCTTAGCTGCCACACGTGGGATCTAGTTCCCTGACCAGGGATCAAACCTGGGCCCCCTGAATTGGGAGCAAGGAGTCTTAGCCACTGGACCACCAGGGAAGGGCCCCTTCTCTCTCTTTCTCTTTCTTCTCCAACTCCCCTGCCAGGTGTGGACAGAGTGAGAAGGTGGCCGTCCACACGCCAGGAATAGACCCCTCACTAGAACCATCCTGACACCCTGATCTCAGACTTCCAGCCTCCAGAGCCATGAGAAAACCAATGTCTGTCGTATAAGCCATCCAGTCTGTGGTCATTTTTTATGACAGCCTGCGCTGACAGAGACCTAGGAGGTATCTAGGTAGTGAAATTCAGAGATGGAGAGTAGCACAGTGGTTAGCAGGGGCTGGGGGGAGGGGAAGGGAGTTCTTGTTTGATTGGCACAGAGCTTCAGTTTAAGGTGATGAACAAGTTCTGGAGCTGGAGAGTGGTGATGGTTATGCAATAATGTGAATGTACTTCATAATACTGAATGACCTGCTTAAAATAGAGTTAATCTGGGGCTTCCCTGGTGTCTCAGCGGTAAAGAATCTACTTGCCAATGCAGGAGACACGGGTTCAATCCCTGATCTGGGAAGATCCTACATCCGTGGAGCAACTAAGCCTGTGAGCCACAGCTACCCCTAGGGCTGCCCTAGGGCCGGTGATCCGCAACAAGAGAAGCCACTGCAATGAGAAGACCATGCACCGCAACTGGAAGAAAGTCTGAGCAGCAGCAAAAGCCCAGCATGGCCAAAAATAAATAACTAAATAAATAATTTTTAAAAGTAAGCTGGTAAATTTTGTTATGTATATGTTCCCCACACTTAAAAAATTTTTAAATAGGAGGAACATCTCCAACCACCTTAATGACTAAAGAATCTCAGGGGCCTCTTGCGGCCTTTCTGAGAGTCTGATTCTGCGTGATCATCCGAGGCCACAGTGTGGTCTGTCCCATGAACATGGGCACAGTGCAGGTGTACCCTCCTCCCCCTCCCCCCCACCCCTCGCCAAAGCCTTTGGGAGGAGGCACATGGTTCAGCAGATAATACACTGGAGAATGCTTGAAGTTCTTTCTGAATGGGCTGTGGAGCTCTGCTGTCATTGAACCAAAAAGTCTTTTTCCCATGAGGGAAAGAAAAATTGAGGAAAAAAAAAAAAAAAAAGTTCGCAGCTGGAGCCTGAATTAGCAGTTTCGTCTCCAAAGACCGGAAGACACCTGGTCCCAGCAGACTTTCTATTGAATTTTATGTGCCTTTCCAAAATAGACTCATTCTGAGCTGACTGGCAAGACTGCATTCTGTTTGGTGTCTAACACAATTTTATCTAAGCTCAAGCAATCACACATTTTATTTATTTTTTAACAGGGAGAAGACTACGCAAAATTACTACCGTAGCTTTCCTAGATCCGGCTGTAGTTCTGAAAACTCAGAAAGCTTAGAACAGAGCAAAGCACATTGTAACACAGAACATAGGAGTCGGAGGTACAACTGACCAAGACTGCAAACCGTGCAGCCCTGCTACCCTGAGTGGGCCTGGAGGCTGGGAATATTTGCATATCCTCAGAGATTTTTGGAAATGCCTCTTCCACCCAGACCCTCTAAATCAGAACATGCATATGAACTAATTTCCTAGGAATGCATGTAAGAGAAGCATTGCTACAGAGCCCTTCTCTTGAGACCTCCCTCATCTTTGCCTAGGAATATTTACTAAAAATGCATCTTCCATATATCTGGACAAAACTCTAATTTGAAAAGATACCTGCACCCCAGTGTCCATTGCAGCACTATTTACGATAGCCAGGACACATGGAAGTGTCCATCAACTGATGAATGATAAAGAAGATGTGGTACATATAGACAATGGGATACTATTCAGCCATAAAAAAAGAATGGGACAAGGCCATTTGCAGCAACATGAGATTATCATAATTTAAGTGAAGTAAGTTAGATAGAGAAGATAAGTATCATATGATATCACTTATATGTGGAAGCTAAAATATGATACAAGTGAACTTATTTATAAAACAGAAATAGACTCACAGAGACCAGTTTGTGGTTGCCAAGGCTGAGGTGGGCTGGGGGAGGGAAGAACTAGGAGTTTGGGATTAGCAGATGTAAGCTGTATCATATAGGATGAGTAAACAAGGTCCTACTATATAGCAAAGATATTGAACTATATTCAATATCCTGTGATAAACTGTAATGGAAGAGAATATGAAAAAAATCTGTACGTGTAACTGAATCACTTTGTTGTACAGCAGAAATGTAACACATTGTAAATCAATTATACTGCAATTCTGGCCAGGCCCCTACTGGCTTGTGGAATCTTAGCTCCCGGACTAGTGATGGAATTTGCGCCCGCTGCATTGGAAGCACAGAATATTAACCACTGGACCCCAGGGAAGTCCTCAATAAAAACTTTTTTTTAAATACATCTTCCTGTGTCCTGCCCAAGACCTGTGAGAATCACCCACTCTGACTCTTAGTTGAAGGAGCGTGAGAACTGTAGCTGTAGTTCTTCTCCAAAAGTAGCTTTAAAACCCTCTCTGAGGATCTCCCTGGCAGTCTGGTGGTTAAGACTCTGCCTGCCAATGCAGGAGACACGGGTTGGAGCCCTGCTCCAGAAAGATTTCACATGTCTTGGGGTAGCTTAGCTACAGGAACTGAACGCTCCCCACCCCCACCAGAGCCCACGCTGGGCAGCTCCGAGAAGCCGGGGCAGCACCGAGAAGCCGGTGCACCACGACTATAGAGTAGCCACTGCTCACTGCAACTAAAGACAGCCTGCAGGCAGCAACAAAGACCCAGAGCAGCCGAAAATAAATACATAAATTTGGTTTTTTTTAAACCTCTCTGACAATTCGGACTCCTCACACCAGCACCCCACCCCAGGCCCAGCCCAGGCCCAGCCCTCTCCTTTAGGAACCTCGTTTCTAGAAGATGATGTTTCCTGAGAACCAAGCTGGGGAGGGGAGGAGACGGAGACAGAAGTGAAAGCCTCTGTGCCAGCGGAGTCAGGTGGCTCTGACTTTACACAGCAGGTTTGGATGGATTTTTAAGGACGTTTCTATCTTTATGTCATTCTCAATCTCAACTGGAGAAGGAAATGGCAACTCACTCCAGTGTTCTTGCCTGGAGAAGCTCAGGGACGGAGGAGCCTGTTGGGCTGCCGTCTATGGGGTCGCACAGAGTCGGACACGACTGACACGACTTAGCAGCGGCAGCAATCTCAAGGTCTCGTTCTCAGGCATGTGCGCGCGCACACACTCTCTCTCACTCACTCACAGCGGGGGCTGAGATAAAGGAGTCCCGGGAGACCTTTCAGGCCAGCGTTTGAACGATTAACTGTCATGAGGCTCAGACCTTCCAGCGGCTTATCTCCAGGCGCTCCCGATGGTCCCCGGGACTGGGTGAGGCTGTAAGCGCAGCCTTCTCCCCACTTTCTGCAGTGATGACGTTCCTGGTCTGCAGTCATGGTGTTCCTCCGAGGCTGGCCTTGCCTGTGTGCTCAGCCGCTCAGTTGTGTTCTGCTTTTTGCAGCCCCACAGGCTGAAGCCCGCCAGGCTCCTCTGTCCATGGCAAGAATCCATGGTTTTCCAGGCAAGCATACTAGGCTGGGTTGCCATTTCCTCCTTTAGGGGATCTTCCCCACCCAGGGATGGGACAGCCTCTACTGCACAGGTTGGCGGATTCTTTACCACCGAGCCACCTGGGGAGCCCCCCGACATTGGCCCTGAGTAAAGACAAATGTGTGGTGAGACCTAACAGGGCTGGAGGGCCTTCCGATGGCTGGCCCTCACCCCAGGTGCCCCTCGTCCCTGCTCTGCACTTGAGCACGTTGCCAAGGTCCTGGGGCCGCCACTGCCACAGGCAGCTCCACTGAGGTTGCCAAGTGGGCTGGTTACTCAGGTCCCTCTGGGCCCTTATCTGACAGTGTGGTTGATTCTACCGGCTCGAGAGAAAGGCCTGCTGCCTGGGCCACCGGGAGGGCATGCAGCTAAGGTGAAAGAACATGAGAAGAGCTGGCATTTACCTGATGGACTCTGAGGACCAGCTTTGGTGAGCCTGAATGAAAGCCCTTTCTGGAGACCGTCTCTCACGCCACCACCCCAAGCTGCTGCAGGGCCTGGATGAGGGTGACCGGAGAGTCCTGAAGGGAAGGCTGGGGCTGGAACAGACGGCAGTGTCCTGTCCTGTCTGGGGTGCTGGGGTCTCCATGAGGATCCGAAGATCTCCACGCGTCAGAGCCCCGGACAGCCTCCGCGAACCCAGGGCGCCGTCCAGGTGCATGCGAGGAGGTCACGGGGAGGGCGTGACTGTCAGGCGACCTGCGAGTGGACCGGCCCGGCGGCTGCCCTTCACGCCTCCGCGGTCCGCGGACCATGTGTTCCGCCGGCTCTTCCCGCATGAGCGGCCGTTGACGTGGAGAGGCAGTCTCGCGAGAGTAAGGTGGTGTTGAGCCCACTAAGGCCTGGGAATTAACTTCAGATTCTGGTGTGTGGGCGTGGAGATCTACTTTTTGTATTTGGCGCCCAAGCTGTGCTGTGCTTAGTTGCTCAGTTGTCTCCAACTTTGCAACCCCATGGACTGTAACCTGCCAGGTTCCTCTGTCCATGGCGATTCTCCAGGTAAGAGCGTTGGAGTGGGTTGCCATGCCCTCCTCCAGGAATCTTCCCGACCCAGGGATCAAACCCAGTTCTCCAATACTGCAGGCCGATTCTTTACCATCCAAGCCACCGGGAAGCCCTGGCACCCAAGACAAGCCACCGTATAAGTTGCCTGCATTGTTGCAGCTGCTTCCTGCCACCTAGCGGTCTGGAATGTGCGCCTCTTTTGCTCGCTCCCAGGTGTAGTTGATGCTGCTGGTCTGTGGACCACACTTCAAGTAACAAGGATGTAACATGTGCTTAGCAAATGGGAGGCTTAATTTTTTTTAAACTTGTAACTTAAAAGTTTGAAATAATTTTGTGTTTGCAAGGACTGATGCTGAAGCTGAAGCTCCAATACTAGGGCCACCTGATATGAAGAGCCGATTCCTTAGAAAAGATCCTGATGCTGGGAAAGATTGAAGGCGGGAGGCGAAGGGGATGACAGAGGATGAGATGGTTGGATGGCATCACTGGCTCAATGAACATGAGTTTGAGCAAGCTCTGGGAGATAGTGAAGGATAGGGAAGTCTGGCTTGCTGCAGTTCATGGGGTCCCAGAGAGTGGGACACGACTGACTGACTGGCTGAACAACAACAAAAAATAGTGCAAGGAATTCCGAGAGACTCCCTACCCAGCTTTCCCAAATTTAAATATATATATAAGTATATTTAATCATAGCAGGAGAAGGCAATGGCACCCCACTCAAGCACTCTTGCCTGGAAAATCCCATGGACGGAGGAACCTGGTGGGCTGCAGTCCATGGGGTCGCTAAGAGTTGGACACGACTGAGCGACTTCACTTTCACTTTTCACTTTGATGCATTGGAGAAGGAAATGGCAACCCACTCCAGTGTTCTTGCCTGGAGAATCCCAGGAATGGTGGAGCCTGGTGGGCTGCTGTCTATGGGGCCGCACAGAGTCGGACACGACTGCAGTGAGTTAGCAGCAGCAGCAGCAGCAGCAACCATAGCAAGGCCTTCCCCAGTGGCTCAGTGGTAAAGAATCCACTTTTGATGCAGAAGACACAGGAGACGCCTCAGTTCGATCCCTGGGTTGGGAAGTTCGGCTGGGGGGCATGGCAGCCCACTCCAGTATTCTTGCCTAGCAGAATCCGTGGACAGAGAAGCCTGGCAGGCTACAGTCCGGAGGGTCGCACACTGAAGTGACTGAGCAATCATAGTACAATTATCAAAATCAAGACTTTTTCTTTTGGTGCTGTGCCCCACAGCTTGTGTGATCTTAGTTCCCTGATGAGGGATAGAACCCAAGTTCTTGGCAGTGAAAGCTTGGAGTCCTAACCAACCACTGGATCTCCAGGCAATTACAGGCAAGGACCTTGAAATATAGTTGATGTACCATATTATGTTAGTTTCAGGGGTACAACATTTGTGATTTGACATTTACGTACATTATGAAATGACCACATGGTAAGCCTAGTGATCATCTGTGCCCATGCAGTTATTCTCATATTATGGACCACAGTCCAAAACTGACATGGAAATACTATTAACTAATCCTCAGACATTTTTCAAATGTCATCAGTTGCCTCACGAATATCCTTTTCCTGGACCAGGATCCATCCAGGATCACATATTGTACTTAATCATCCTGCCCCTTCGATCTCCTTTGATCAGGGACAGAGACCACGAGAGCCTTTCAGCGACAGATGGCTATGACAACAATGACAAACCACTTGAATTTCTGGCTCATGCTTGAATTCATGTGGTTCTCAGACATCAGTGTTCGTAAGACACATGGGGTGGGGTGGGGGGAGCTTGTTTTGCACATTTGCTCCCAGAGAAACTGAATCTGTAGGGTTTGGGTGATGTCTGGGAATGTGCGTTTTTATCAGTGTGCAAGGGGACTGTGATGCAAGCTGTCAGATGGAGGACCGGGTGAGGCTGACACGGCTTCAGGTCCCTCTTGCTGTGCCATCTTTCCTTCCACAAGAACAAGCTGCCTCTATTTCTTAAAAACATTTTCTGAAACGTTACACTGACTTGGCACATTTCTAGAGACAGTGTAGACCTGCTTCCCACCCCCACCCCCCTTCATAACACAAGTGCCGGCACAGCAGCTGGCCCTGCTCTGTACTTCACCTGGCTGCCTCTCCTTTTCCACGATTCCTGGGCAGTTCTGGGTTCACGCTTTCTCAAAACTTGCCACAAGGGGGCACCGGTGATTTCCTCCTAGTTCTAAGTGAAGTGAAAGTCGCTCAGTCGTGTCCCACTCTTGCTCTTTGTGACCTCATGGACTATACAGTCCATGGAATTCTCCAGGCCAGAATACTGGAGTGGGTAGCCCTTCCCTTCTCCAGGGGATCTTCCCAACCCAGGGATCAAACCCAGGTCTCCCACACTGCAGACAGATTCTTTACCAGGTGAGCCATCAAGGAAGCCCAAGAATACTGGAGTGGGTGTCCCTTCTCCAGCGGATCTTCCCGACCCAGGAATGGAATCAGGGTGTCCTGCATTGCAGGCCAATTCTCTACCAACTGAGCTATCAGGGAAGCCCCCCTCATGCTAAGAGTGCTCCTCAAAGTTGCCAGATTAGTAAACAATTAGCAGGTGTTTGAAGAAAGAGTCCTAGGGCGTCTTATCAATCAGACTTTATTTACCACTTAATGGCCTTAACTATCTGGATCTTTTTGCCTTTGATGGCATTAGGATGACTCCAGAACCATTCCTTGCTTTGGGCCACCTCTCCATTAATAATTAGATTTATTTGCATAGAGTTGGGTGGTGTGCAGGCTTGGTTGGGTTTGCAGGGATTTGGTCTGGGCTGTCCTAGGCAGCAAGGACACAGAATAATGCAGCAGTCGGGTAGTCGCTGGAACAGAACGGCAGACTTGACACACTGTCTGCATCAGGTCCTGATGATCTTTTTTTGCATCCATTTCTCCTAGGACCAGTGAACAGAACTAACACTCTTGACATGACTCAGTGCCCACCCTTAACATCCCCTAGCACCGTGCCTGTGGTGAGTTTATTGTTCAGTGTCAGGCAAGACCCAGGATTATGACTATGCTGACCACAGTGAAGGGCTGGTAACTGTTCAGCAACCAGCACTACAAACAAAAACAACAGAAAAAAAATTATAGTGTTTACCAATTTCTTTGATGCCAAATATTCCCATCACGGCCAATTTCAAGCTATTAATAAACTGTGGAAAATTCTGAAAGAGATAGGAATACCAGACCACCTGACCTGCCTCTTGAGAAACCTGTATGCAGGTCAGGAAGCAACAGTTAGAACTGGACATGGAACAACAGACTGGTTCCAAATAGGAAAAGGAGTACGTCAAGGCTGTATATTGTCACCCTGCTTATTTAACTTCTATGCAGAGTACATCATGAGAAACGCTGGGCTGGTAGAAGCACAAGCTGGAATCAAGATTTCCGGGAGAAATATCAATAACCTCAGATATGCAGATGACACCAGCCTTATGGCAGAAAGTGAAGAGGAACTAAAAAGTCTCTTGACGAAAGTGAAAGAGGAGAGCGAAAAAGTTGGCTCAACGTTCAGAAAGCGAAGATCATGGCATCTGGTCCCATCACTTCATGGGAAATAGATGGGGAAACAGTGGAAACAGTGTCAGACTTTATTTTGGGGGGCTCCAAAATCACTGCAGATGGTGATTGCAACCATGAAATTAAAAGACGCTTTTTCCCTGGTGGCTCAGAGGTTAAAGCATCTGCCTCCAATGCGGGAGACCTGGGTTTGATCCCTGGGTCGGGAAGATCCCTTGGAGAAGGAAATGGCAATCCACTCCAGTATTCTTGCCTGGAGAATCCCATGGACGGAGAAGCCTAATAGGTTACAGTCCATGGGGTCGAAAAGAGTCGGACACGACTGAGCGACTTCACCTACTCCTTGGAAGGAAAGTTATGACCAACCTAGATAGCATATTCAAAAGCAGAGACATTATTTTGCCAACAAAGGTCCATCTAGTCAAAGCTATGGTTTTTCCAGTAGTCACTTATGGTTGTGAGAGTTGGACTGTGAAGAAAGCTGCTGCTGCTGCTAAGTCGCTTCAGTCGTGTCCGACTCTGTGCGACCCCATAGACGGCAGCCCACCAGGCTCCCCTGTCCCTGGGATTCTCCAGGCAAGAACACTGGAGTGGGTTGCCATTTCCTTCTCCAGTGCATGAAAGTGAAAAGTGAAAGTGAAGTCGCTCAGTCGTGTCTGACTCTTAGCGACCTCATGGACTGTAGCCCACCAGGTTCCTCCATCCATGGGATTTTCCAGGCAAGAGTACTGGAGTGGGGTGCCGTTGCCTTCTCCGGTGAAGAAAGCTGAGTGCCGAAGAATTGATGCTTTTGAACTGTGGTGTTGGAGAAGACTTGAGAGTCCCATGGACTGCAAGGAGATCCAACCAGTCCATTCTGAAGGAGATCAGTCCTGGGTGTTCTTTGGAAGGAATGACGCTAAAGCTGAAACTCCAATACTTTGGCCACCTCATGCAAAGAGTTGACTCATTGGAAAAGACTCTGAAGCTGGGAGGGATTGGGGGCAGGAGGAGAAGGGGACGACAGAGGATGAGATAGCTGGATGGCATCACCGACTCGATGGACATGAGTTTGAGTGAACTCCGGGAGTTGGTGATGGACAGGGAGGCCTGGTGTGCTGCGATTCATGGGGTCGCAAAGAGTCGGACATGACTGAGCGACTGAAATGAACTGAACTGAACTGAACATGATGTTACTGAATGCCGAGTTGGGAAGTGAGGTGCAGAAGCCCAGCTGTACATGTATGTCTACCTCGTAAACATGATAGAAACAGAGCAAAGTGACTAGGAAAGGATGAGGTCTGAGTGTTTGTTTGTTTAAAAATTTTTGTGATAAAACACACGGTATACCTATGGCTGATTCATGTTGATGTATGGCAGAAACTAACACAATATTGTGAAGCAATTATCCTCCAATTAAAAATAAATTTAAATTAAAAAAAAAACAAACACATGAGGGACTCCCCTGGTGGTCCAGTGGTTACGACTCTGTGCTCCCAATGCAGGCGGCCTGGGTTCAGTCCCTTATTAGAGAACTAGATCCCACATACCGCAACTAAAGAGTCCAAGTGTCACAACTAAAATCCAGCACAGCCAAATAAATATTAAAAAGCACATGATATAAAATTTAGCATCTTAATGACTAAAAAAAAATTTATTTGGCTGTGCCATGTCTTTGTTGTGGCCTGTGGAATCTAGCTCCTAACCAGACCATCTCAGCTCTATCTATACCGCCTTAGAAGCATGGGGTAAATTTCAGCCACTTTACGATGCCACTCCTAGACCATGGGAAACTATGTATCTCAGGCATTAGTCACCTACATATTCCACACATTTTTGGAGTGATTCTTACTGATCATAATCCTGTACCCTTTGTATTTGTGGTTGTTAAGTTGCCCAGTCGTGTCCGACTTTGCAATCCCAGGGACACACCAAGGTCCTCTGTTCTCCAACCATCTCCGAAAGTCTGCTCAAATTCATGTCTGTTGAGTCAGGGATTCTATCTAATGATCTCCTCCTCCTCCACTCCCTTCTTATGCTGCCTTCAATCTTTCCCAGCATCAGGGTCTTTTACAAAGAATCAGCTCTTCACATCAGGTGGCCAAAGTGTATATTGTTGGAATAAACATTTTTTTGTATCAATGTTCATGAGGTATATTAACCTATATATATTTAAAAAAAAATTTTTTTTTTTTTTGACAGCAAGAAGATCAAACCAGTCAATCCTAAAGGAAATCAACCCTGAATATTCATTGGAAGGACTGATGCTGCAGCTGAAACTCCAATACTTTGGCCACCTGATGCGAAGAGCTGACTCATTAGAAAAGACCCTGATGCTGGGAAAGATTGAAGGCAGGAGGAGAAGGGGACAACAGAGGATGAGATGGTTGGATGGCATCACTGATTCAAAGGAACTGAGTTTGAGCAAACTCTGGGAGATGGTGAAGGACAGGGAAGCCTGGCATGCTGCAGTCCATCGGGTCACAAAGAGTTGCATACGACTGAGCGACTGAACAATTCTGAAGAGAGCTTTGATAATTTGTCATTTAAAAGATTTCTCCATTTTACCTAAGTTGTCAAATTTATTGGCATATGGTTTTTAATATTTCCTTATATTTTAATATATAATTTAATTTCAGTAGAATCTGTAGTACTGTTCCCTCATATACTTTTTATCCTAATTTATCTGGCTAGAGGTTTGTCAATCTTATTGATCCACCCAGGGGAAGCACCATTTGGCTTCATTGGTTTTCTCTGTTGCTTCACTTTTTAAATTTTCCTTCCATTCTGATCTTCATCATTTCTTGTCTGCTTTAGGTTTACTTTCAACTTATTCTAGCTTTCTTAGGTGGTAGAAGTTTAGGTTATTGATTTAGTTCTTAATTTTTGGTATAAATATTCCTCTCAGCACTGATTTAGCTATATCTCACAACTTTTGATATGTGTGCTTCCATTTTCCATGGTTTTCCAGTGTCTATATTTCAAAATATGTTCTAATGCCCCTTTTGATTTCTGCTTTGACCAACATGAAAAGTTTATTAGATTCCAAACACTTAAGGGTTTTCTAGATGCCTTTCTGTTAATAATACTAATATAATTCTATTGTAGTTAGGGCAAATATTTTGCATCATTTAAATCCCTCCAACCAGTCCATTCTGAAGATCAGCCCTGGGAGTTCTCTGGAAGGAATGATGCTAAAGCTGAAACTCCAGTACTTTGGCCACCTCATGCGAAGAGTTGACTCATTGGAAAAGACTCTGATGCTGGGAGGGATTGGGGGCAGGAGGAGAAGGGGACGACAGAGGATGAGATGGCTGGATGGCATCACCGACTCGATGGACGTGAGTTTGAGTGAACTCCGGGAGATGGTGATGGACAGGGAAGGCCTGGTGTGCTGCGATTCATGGGGTCACAAAGAGTCGGACACGACTGAGCGACTGAACTGAACTGAACTGAAATTTATTTAGATTTGCTTTACAGGCCACAGTATAGGTATACCTTGCTAAAGATCTCATGTACGTTTGAAGCAAATGTGTAGTCTGCATTTGTTGGATAGTGTTCTAAAAATGTCAGTTAGGGCAAATTGGTTGATAATGTTCCAGTCCCCATTGATTTTCTGTCTACTTGTTCTATCAAGTATTGGAAAGGGGATACTGAATTTAATTTTAATGTATGTTGGCTGTCTTTTAATTCCATCACTTTTATATAATTTTGAAGTTCTAAAATTAGACACACAAACGTTTAAAATGTATGCCTTTTTTTTTTAAAATTTTTAAAGTTTTATTTGGCTGTGTCGGGTCTTAGTTGCAGCACTCAGTATCTTTGCTGCGTCATGCAGGATCTCTCTCTCCAGGTGTGGCATTCAGGCTCAGCAGTTGCGGCATTAAGGCTCCAGAGCACTGGGCTTAGTTGCTCCGTGGCATGTGGGATCTTAGTGCCCCAAGCAGGTATGGCATGCGTGTCCCCTGCATTGCAAGGGAAATTCTTAACCACTAGACTACCAGAAAAGTCCCTGAATGTATGAATTCTTGATAAAGCCTCTTATCATTGTGAAGTGACCTTTAAAGAATTCCTGGTTATACTCTTTGCTCTGAAATGTACTGTCTGATATTAAGACCGCTATTCTAGATTTCTTCTGATGAGTATTAACATGGTATATTCTTCTCTGCCCTTTTACGTTTGTCTTATTTGTGTCTTTAGGTTTGCTGTGGGCTTCTTGAAGGCATTATATACAGGTTTTTCCTATTTTATGCCATCTGATAATCTTTGCCTTTCATATGGGTTGTTTAGACCATCAGCATTTATGTGGTTGGGTTTAAATGGACCATGTTGATGTTTGTTTTTCTATTTAATCTATCTGTCTTGTTTCCTTTTTCCGTTTTCTTTTGGGTCAGTAGAATACTGTTTATGACCCTATTTTCTTTCCTGCTTATTAGCTGTATCTCTGTTTTTTAGTGGTTGCTTTAGGACTTAACAGTATATATTGCCTTCAAGGGGTATAATACCATTTTGAAAACAGGATCCAGCCTTTGGGGCCTCTTTCTCCCAAACTTTGTGCTACTGTTCTCATTCTTGTTCTTTCTCCTTGTGTTATGCCATATACCCTCATTATTTTTGCTTCAAAAAGCCAACATTGGCTTTGAAGAAGACTGAAAAACACGGGAATCAAGTTTTTATATGTACATATATATTTACCATTTTTGATGTTCTTTGTGTGTATACAATCCAGACTTCTAATAATATTTTCATCTGCTCCAAGGACTTCCCTTAACATTTCTGGTATTGGACATCTGCTTGTGATGAATTCTTTCAGCTTTTCTATGTCTCAAGAAATATTTCACTTTCATTTTTGAAAAATAATGTAGCTCGGTTTAGAATTCTAAGTTGAAAGCTTTTTTTTCTTTTTGTTCAGTAAGGCTATTGCTCCGCTTTTAGCTTGTTTACTTCCAACAAACACCCCGCTGCCATTCTAGTTTTTCTCTGTACCTGTGTCCTTTCTGAAATCTGTCAAGTTTTTCCCTTTATCATTGATGTTTAGCAGTTTGATTATATGCTTTAACAAATTTTCTTTTGCTTGTGGTTTGTTGATTTCCTTAGGTCTGTGGACTGACCATCACATTTGGAGAAATTTCGGTCATTATTTAAATAAGTTGGTTATGAAGTTAGGTTAGAAACTTGCTTCCAGGTTTATCCAATAAACATGGGTGGGCAAATAGCAGTAGCTTTGGACTCTGGCAGATGAGTTCAATCCTGGACTGCCTATCACTGTAGAACTGCGGGTGAATCTCACCTGTAGTACAGTAGTAATTCCAGTTATCTACTTTTAAAGGATTACTGTGAGAATGCAGTTGTTACTGTAAGTACTCAGGAGTGGTGGTTAGTAACTACACACCAGCATTCCCTTGATGACCTGGTTCTCCTTCTCCTAAGATCTTCGTGTTTCAATTGCTCTTTTAAGTCCTGCATTTCAGCTACTGTTTTTTTTTTTTTTTCCCAGCTACTGTTAACACTGGTAGCGGCGTACATGGAAAGATGGCAAGAAATGTAGAGGCCAAAGACTCAGTTTTGAGTAAACTGCCTTAAAGTGTGAATGATACCAACTGGGATGTTCTCTGCATCTCACCTTTGTTACAGTCAAGTAGGAGAGTTAAGTGCTCCATGGATCTGACCATCACTGTCCGCTCATCTTACATTTCGAACAGGGTGGGCTCAATAAGGACTCAATTTCTTGTTCTCCAATCCATTTGTAAACCTGTGGACAGTAGGCACTCATCAAGCAGACTGTGGGCCCAGGCCTTGTGCTAGGTTTCATGTAGAAATTTTAATCCTAATCTGAATTCTTCTTGCATACATTTAAACCAGCAGTTTGAATTTTGATTATTTTTGGCTGTGCAGGGTCTTTATTGCTGCGCTCGGGCTTTCTCCAGTTTTGGCGAGTGGGGGCTTCTGTTGGTGTGTAAGCTGGTCATCTTGCAGAGCAAGGGCTCTGGGCACGCAGGTTTAGCGATTGCAGACCATGGGCTTAGTTGCCCCAAGGCACGTGGGATCCTCCAGGAACAGGGATGGAACCTGTGTGCGCTACACTGGCAGGTGGATTCTTAACCCCTGAACCCAGCAATCTTAATTTTTATAGTCACATTGATCAGTCAGGGTTTTAGCTGCAAAGGCAGCTTTTTGTTTCTTTTTATAGAACGAACAGAACAAATAGTAGTTATCCAAATTGGAAATCTGTCCCTTTGAGACAGGGGGTTCTCTTAAAGGTAAGAATCAACTCTCCAACAACCAATCAGTGGTAGCTTTATTTATTATATCAAGGTTTAATCCCACTGTCCTGGTGGTTTCACCCCCATTCACAGCTTTAACTCCATCTAGTTCTGATCTCCAGCCCAGACCTCTCCCACTGCCTACTGGATGCCCCTACGTGGATGTCCAGTGAACATCCCACACTGTCTAAAACTGGGCTTTTCCCACGCCCACTCCTTCCACAGTGCTCTCCAACTGTGGCCAGCTATTCAAACCAGATACCTTGGGGTCATCCCTCAATCCCTTCTCTCAGGAACCTCGGTCTATTCAGTGAGCACACCAGAATCCAACGACTCACCACCACCCGTGTCCCTACTGTCGCTCACTTGGATTACTGCCATGTGCTTCCTAAATGGGCTCCCCGTTTAGTCTGGCCTGAGAGCCAAGGCCAGAGTGAACCTGTTACCGTCACATTGCTCCTCTGCTCCAAAACCCTCTCTCCAGCAGGGAAGAAGCCAAAGCCTTTGAAGTCACCTATCAGGCCGCGCCCCACGAGCAGGCTCCCCGGTACCTGCCGACCCACCTGCTCCTCCCTTCTTCGCCACCAGCACCAGCCACACTGCTGTTCCTGATTTGAAACTACAACCTCCACCTCCTCCTGGCACTGCTTCTCCCCTTCGCTGCTTTGCTTTTCCCTAATACTCACCGCAACACAATTTGTATTTTACTGATTCATTCTGCTTTTATCACCCAGTGAGATAAATTTCACAAGGGCAGTAATTTTTTCACCAGTGTAGGACCTAAGATAGTCCCAAGCACAGTAAGTAGTCGTTCAATAAATAACTTGAAAAAGTGAATTTAAGGCATTGCTCCCATTCCCACACCCCCCCCCCCACCCGTTTATTGAATGGTTTAAAGTCACACAAGAGTTCTTGGGTTGCGAATAAAAGCAAAGACCACTACACATTAGTTTGTCAACATGTAATGCCCTGGGTTTATTTTGTGAGAATTCTATCACAATTTTTTCCAGGTGGGATTAAAAACCTTAAGGATAATGTATGCCATTGGACTGGGCATTCAGACTTCGGTACTGACAAAGCACTAGTAGTAGTCTGTTAAGTACCATTCTCTTCACAGAAGAGAGGTCAAATATTTCCAAAGGAAGGCACCCGATATTTGTGGTTCTGGCCTTGCAGCCTTCTGGAGAATCTTAAAAGGAAAAAAGCTGGCTGGCTGTTTTTAGAAACTGGAATGATGATACACGTACAGCAATTACTGCATTCTTCTCCCTTATATCCTTTTTTTTGTAAGAACAAGTAAAGAATGAAGTCTTTTCAACAATTCGACAATAAAAAAGTACATTTTTTTTTCTTCTTGTGCTAAAAAAAGGGCAAGACAACATAAACTCCAGTTGTAAGGACTCCGTTTGCATACTTGATTTAACACTTTTTTGGTGTGGAAGGAAATGGGACTACTGGGCCGTGTGCAGAGCAGCAACATAACATTAGTGCTTTAAGTACCAGAACCCCCGCAGCTCTGCGGGCAGGCAGGGAGGGGGAGGATTCAAGAGACTTCATTTTTAGCTTGTTACTTGTCCTAATGAGAGTAGACCAGGAAGATCCCCATTGAACAGTACATTCCCCATTTTTTTTTTTAAAACTGATGCCTTTTTTTTTTTTTTTTTGTAAAATTCTGTATGTATGTCACCATTTTTTTTTTTCACATGATACACAGAAAACTCAGGGACCCAGAGGGGAACCAAGTTATGTTATACCATTTACAAAATACCAGGGAGTCCACGGCTACCTAACACATTTACTACAGCACAGGAACCAATGAAGGTACAGTGTACAAAAACTGTAAACACGGCACAATAAATAGATAAAACAGCAGGTTCCGCACCATGCACATGATGTGATGACACTTCATCTCGATACAATCTCACATCTCACACTCTTTGTTGCAATTTATTTCCCTCCCACCCCCCCCCCGCCCCCAAGTGCAAAGCATCACAAATGAACATTTCTGTATTCAAGTAACGTATATACAAGGGTATTACAAATATGCAGTACTGTACAGATAATTGCTGTATTCTTAATTTACAGATGTTGATTTTTTTTCCTATTAACAGTAAGAAAAGAAAAGTTGAAGCATGAGAGATGAGCACTGCTGTTGAGTCCCCACAGCTGCCACAGAAACGCATGTGCTGCATTCCACCATCCCTTGCATTTGAAACGCTCCCGATGCATAGCACCTAGTCAAGTCCCCAGGCTGCGGCTCCGCTCCTGAGGAGCTACGTCACCTCCATCGCCACTGTGTTGTCTGCTATGTTGTTTAGTGCTGGCTTTTCTGAGTCATGATTTTCCCTGTTGAAAAAAGGAGGACAATAGATTACTTCTCCGCAGGCAACTTAAGCAATCGAGATGACCTTCCCAATGAAAGGTCTAGATGTTTTTAATAACCGAAAGAAATCTGACTCTTTTGGGACAGGACAGCAAGCAGAGGGCTATAAACCCTGATGCTTTAAACACATAAAGAATAACCACACTTTAGAGTTTCAATTTCCTCCTTTATTAAACTTTTGCTAAGAACTTTAAAGAGGAGCGAAGTGAATGACGGTCATTCACATCAGGCCTTCAAGTCTGGTTCTTTCTCCACGTGGAGCTGAACAATCAGAAGACCAGGGTCTTAGCCGCTCCAGCCCTTCCACTGTTCTTAAGTAAAAGCAATCATTTATTGACTAGTTTTAACTACACCCAGAATACTAACGAAAATGGGATGAGTCTCCAGCAGATGATGACCACTTCTTAAGTTCAGGGGCATCCCCAGTGGTTCAGTGGTAAAGAATCCACCTGCAATGCAGGAGGATGCAGGTTTGATCCCTGGGTCAGGAAGCTCCCCTGGAAAAGGGGATGACAACCCTCTCCAGTATTCTTGTCTGGGAAATCCCACAGACAGAGGAGCTGGTGGGCTACTGTCCATGGGGCTGCAAAGAGGCAGACATGACTGAAGCAACTGAGCACACACTTAAAGTTCAAAAGGAGAAAGGATGCTTGGGTCAGAAACTAATAGCTATAGTCTGCTGCTACAAAGCTTGCCCCACTGCCTGGGGCCACTCCCAGCTAAGGACATCTATGGATCAGCCTGGCATTCAAGACAAAGTCCAGCCTCCTCCTACCACTAACCTTTCCAAATCTCTAGACAGACTAGTTACCTGTTAACCTCCGGTCACATCTGTATTTCCCCCCCCCTTTCTCCTTTTCCTCTTTGCCCAACCAAGATGAAATCTCATTTTCTAGAACATTCCCAGAATACCCCAGGTGTAAAAATATATATTAAAATTATAGCCACAATCTATACAATTAATGACAAACATATAATGGTTTGTGACACTGCCAGAACAATTTTTACCTATTACCTACAATTCTATTATTTAACTTTTCACACTTTTATGCTTGTCCTCTAACTAAACTGAAAACTCCTTGTCTTTCGCTTATTTTTTCAGCAAAGTACTTTGTAGACAGCAAGATTTTAATTACTGTTAATATTTAAAACAGAATAGAGCCTGGGCAAACATTCTAAACCATCTATTGAAACCTAAGAAAACAAGTTAGCATAGTATAAAATAATGATTAAAAGTTGACGTGACATGAATACTGTAACCCTTTACATTATTTACAGTATTCAGAGTAGCTTAGTGACTAGCCATGGTGGGTTCTATCAATTCTGTCCACTTGAAAAGCTGTGGAAGAAATTATAAGCAAAAGAAACATTCTACAGAGAACTCCTTCCATCCAAAGGTGGAATAAAAGGTGAAAGTACTATAAGCTCTTATTATACAAAGAAAATGATGTCCCAATTATAGATGCTATATTCACTATATGCCATTTAGTTCAAATTCTCAGCAGTATGTAATTACAACATTTACCTGTTTAGTTCTTACAAAAATAAGGAATTCTCATCTATACATTTTTAATGTATATAAGGAAAAGAGCAAAAAACATAGGGAATTCTCTGGCAGTCCAGTGGTTATGAGTGTGCGCTTTCACTACTGTGACTCGGGTTCAATTCCTGGTCGGGGAACTAAGATCTCACAAGTCACAAGGCATGGCCAAGAACAAACGAAAAACCCCCCAGAAAACCAGAAAGGAAAAACAAAACACAAAGAAATAAGTAGAGAGCAGTGCCAGAGAACTTAAGCTAGATCTCTTATTTTCAACACTCCGCGCTTCGGAAACTACTCACCGTGGGGCGGCATCCACAGAGGACGACGACGGGACCTTGGAAACTTGACAGCTTGCTGCAGCAGCCAGCTTTAAGGCAGACGGCGGGACAGCACTTAAAGTCCTAGGTATGTGTCGTGCATTTATAGGGGTGAGAGAGTTTACAGTGGCAACTGATGAAGGTACAGTCAATCGAATGTTGTTCCCAATCAGAACCTGAGTTGTAGCGGAGTTGGCAGCGGTCGCCGGGTGACCCGGCGCACTGTGGGAACCCGCAGTCTGGGTCACGCTTGCAGGCTGCAGCAAAGCCGGCCCTGCCGTCGACGGACTCGTGTGGACAAGTGCTGTGGGTGCAGTACTACTGAGGTGTAAGCCCTTGTATACTCCTAGGGAAAAGGAAAGACGCAGCTCAACAACCGCAACTCTGCTTTTGGTTTATCACTGACGTAGGTCACAAAAACAATCACAACTGCTGACACGTCTCTCTCCCTACCTGAGGCTGGAAGGACGCCGTTCACCCCAATTCCAAGCACCACATCCTCCTTCATCTTGAATCCCATCAGTTGTTCTGATGTCACCAAAGCAGAAGCAGCAAATTGAGCACTAGCAGAATCCAAAGTCTTGGACACAAAACCCTACAAAGGAAAACACAGAGCAGAGCTCATCAGCACCACTTAGTTTCCAACGACTATTAAAGCTACACAGCTATATGCCAAAATCAGTCTGCATACAAATGAAAGTGGCAAACCACTGAAATATCTTCATTTCTTCTTGACAGTCATAAATTTGATTAATGTTCAGGTTATCTTGTAACCTGAGGATTATAAATTTAAAAAATAAATTCTTTTTTGCTGTAGTACATCGCATTTTGGACCTTAGTTCCCAGGGATTGAACCAACACTCCCTGCATTGGAAGGTGGAGTCTTAACCACTGGACTGTCAGGGAAGTCCCAAGGATTATGGATTTTGATCTTATGTGACAATATATAGTATGAAATTACCAAAATAAACCTTTAAAATGTAGAAATGGTAAACCTCCAACACAAAGTATTAAACAAGAAACATGCTAGTAAAACATTGCAGTGATATGCAATGAATCAATGCATGAATAAATTCAGATAATGAATGAGTGAGTAGGCAAAACTTCCTTCACCAAACTTACACACATACATACACAACCAAAGGCAGCCAAGGGACAGTAAGGTAACTACCCCTTTAGAACAGAAGGAACAAAACATCAATTACATCCTAACTCAGCCTAGAGATTAAGAGGCCCCTTGAATTTTTTAAATGATATTTTCCTCTCAGATGTCTAGAGACACAAATCTCAGCCTTCCGTTAAGTTCTATAAATGTGCTTAAATGGCCAATATTTATCATGCTTTAGGTTCAAAAGTGATTTCTTTTAATAGTAAAAGAAGTTATTTTAGCATAATTTTTAATACATTTTAAGAAGAATTAAAAGTTCTCCAGATAATGAGCTAGGTGGGGCTGTAAGTTAAAGAGGTACATTCACAGACTACAAGATCAGGCTTGAAGACAGGGTCTCCATTTCATTTGCGCTTTTAGGTTTTACTTTTTTACAATAGGAAGCAGAGGGTGACAGCTTCTATACTCACCTGTAATGTTCTTTCTAAACCCTGTATAGAGTGGCTATGATGTAGATTCAGGCGAAAGCCACTTTTCTGCTGGTTAGATGCAAGGTTCTATGACAACAGTTGGTAATTAGAGATGAACTCTGGTGGGAAACATGAGGGATAATCATAAGACAGACAAATCCCTCACCTGTGGCATGGTGGTGGAGGAATTACTACTTGCTTGCTGTTGCTGAATTTGTGCAAGCTGCTGTTTCTGCATGAGTGCCAGCTGCTGTTGATGTTGCTGGTATTGTTCGGCTGTAAATGCTGAACATAAAACGAGAGAACACTTTATAGAAACGCAAAGCTATCACATGCAACTTACAATATATGAAAACAAATTTAAGCATTTAAAAAAATTTGCGCAAAATGAAAGCATTTGAGCATCCTGTTAAAGATCACTTCTGAATGAGAATTTCAGCATTTTTATAACCACGCTTGACAAGAGTGGCTTGAGTTTAAAGAGAAATAAAGTGAAACTTTGAGTTGCACATACCAAAGAGAAGTGCTCACTTCCCAAGCTTTGAAACCATTATTTTTTTGGTAAGCTGTGACACTTGTGCTAGACAGTGTAAAAGGTAATACCAGCTTTTTTCAACCGCATGTTGGAAATTCAGCTTTGCACTGAGCTTAAGAAGAGATCCAATAATTACCATCTGGTGTCTTTAGTTATTCATACTACTGTCCTAATCCATTCAGATGATCTCCAGCAGTTCTGTGCAGAAATACTAGCTGTTCTACATAGTTCTGAATTTTAGTCATTACAAATATTTCCTCCATATGAAATATAAGGTTGTTGGTTTATTACCTTTTTTTTTTTAAAAAAAAAAAAGAACCCATCCTTTAAGTTTAACAGGAAGAAAAGAGGCTCCAAAGGTTAATTAATTTTCCCCACCCAATTAACCCACCTGGAAAAAATCCAGTCAATAAGAACGGAGTTGTTTATGTTGGCTTACTGTACAGAATGATGTCTGAGGAAAGACTGTGTTATGCTACTTATGTTTGTCTATGGAGAGCTCAGTTCTAAAAAAAACAAACAAAAAAATGTTCATTTATTACCCCCCCAAAAAGTGTGTGCAGTTTTTAAAAAGGAAAACCTTTTTCTTTTTTTTTTTTTGCCAATTAAAAAAAAAAAAGAAAAAAACGTACATACAATCACAACATCTGACTTTAAGGCTTCTTTAAGAAGCCTGTGGTGTTTGGGTAAGAATTATTTCAGAACAGAAAAAAAAGGGTTAGCATGCATCCTTAGTCACTAGGGAATCTATAAACCATGCATATTCCCTCAATCTAAGGTTTAATGTTTTCAAAATACTGTCAACTAATTTGTCATCTTTAAAGATGTTTTGATAATTTATTTAGAATATTACATCATCAAGTTTTGCAATTTTCACTTATAACTCATGAGAATCTTTATCTTCTGGGGCAGAGTTTCTGCCTAGGACAACTAGAAAATACTTAGCTAGAAGTTAGGTAGAAATTCTACCATATTTTAAACAAATCAGAAAACTGTGACATAATATTTCAGAAAACCTCTGAAGTTGCAGTACTTACACAGACTTTTATACTTGAGCTGAACTAATTTCCTGGGTTACAAAGGCAAAAAATCATTTGTTGGAAAAACTCTACCATTCATTTTCCTATTTTTGGTGTTACAAATCTGTTTAGTTGATATACGTCCTTTAATGAGATTCTTCTTGTTATTTAGTCAGTCATACTTGATTCTTTTGCGACCCCATGGACTGTGTTCCCAGGCTCCTGTGTCCACAGGATTTCCCAGGCAAGAATACTGGAATGGGTTGCCATTTCCTTCTTTAGGGGATCTTCCTGGCCCAGAGACTGAACCCATTATCTCCTGATTGGCAGGTGGATTCTTCACAACTGAGCTACTAGGGAAGCCCTGTTTTTTTTCCTACTATGTTGGTAATCCTCAGATCTGAACTCTGCAGGAAAAATTCTTTTTTATTGATAAATACATTTTTTTATTGATAAAAGGATAATCCATAAATAGTTTCATAAGAGCACGTTTCTGTCAAAATGACCATTTCCATATAACAGAAATAAGTTAAACCAGAACTTAAAAAAAAATTTTTTTTAAATAAGGCTGTCTTGAAACAGAGATTATAATTAACATAATATTTATCTTTATGCTTAAAAATTTCATAAAAAGAAACTGCTTAATGCCAAAAAGACAATTTAAGTATTGCTAATACATTTTTGCAACATCTACTTTAATTTCCTAAGCTTGAGTGAGCTGCCTAAATCTTGAATTTCCTGGTAGGAGATGCTTAATAAACTTGAAAACAACAACAACAACAACAACAAAAAAACCCCATTACTGGAAGGTTACATCATTACATACCTAAAAAACAGTAATTTAGCATCCACTAGAATAGATCTGTGTTCAGAACTCCATTTATATGAATAAAAATATTCTTTTGCAGAACTTTGCTGGTGTTTGTGACTTAAAATTAGCAATATTAAGTTATAAATCGATTTCAATAAAGGTTCCAAATATTTTACCTATTTAAGTCAACATTTCAGTCCTCAGTCTCTGAGGGTTTTGTGAATTTCATTTTTTAAACAACTGTTAACTTCCTAATGCAGATCTAGAAATTAAAAAAAATGCAACCAACACTTTAGATCACTACCACTCACTGTGACTTTAGGTCCTCATGTTAGCCTGTTTCGTACATACCTCTATACTCCAGAGTCTAGCTATAAACACTTCCCTGGACATTTCTGATAAAACGTTCTGGGAGAAATGCAGAGTGACATACACGCCGGAAGTGATGGAAGCAAAAACATGGGTCTCGGGGCTAAGAGATATGATTTTCCTTTCATTCTCAGCTCTATCATAATTAGCTGAGTATACCTAAGGAAATTACTTAATCTTCTGGAGCTCAGTATATTTATCTAAAATATACAAGTACTAAATTAGGTGATCATGAAAGTCCTTTTCAAGACATAACATGCTAAAGGGTTTTAGATTTCTTCTGAAAAATAACAATTCCAATCCAAAAGGCTGTTATGAATGAGTAAGGAAAGCTTGGACAAAGGTCAGGTAATAAATTTGGGCAAATAAAAGCTGAACTGGGTTTCACGTTGTTCCTTACACAAGAAACTAAGATGACCTTGAATGCCATCTAATTCAAAGCCTAACCAAATTCTAAGTGGAAATAAACCAAAATGACCATATTTCCCTAAATCTCTATCGAAAGGTTTTAGGTTGTATGTCTACCTCTAGATATGGTGTGGTAGTCAAGTTTACAATTCATATGAAGAGGGACAAGCTGGTCTGGTGAACAGATCACCAAACCTAGAATCAGAATCATTTCACAGAACCAAAGAATGTTAAATCAGGAGAGTTTCTTGGTGATTTCCTCTATAACCTCATAATAGAGATGAAGAAACTTTCATCTGAGATCACAAGGATTTTAGTAGTGGAAACTGCTAAACTACCCTGAAACCAATGAGATTTTAAATATAGAAAGAAACAGACAAAAGTTTGTTTTAGATTTAATATCATTTACAAAAAATAATCCAACATTTTATGTAGCAACAGTGTGCCTCATGCTTGTAGAGCCCAGAAACCACTACTGTTTGGGTAGCTTCTAACAACTCTCTCAGGGTAGGAATTTAGATGAAATAATTTAAAACTTCATGAATCCACTTCTTATGCAAGGAACTATTATGTGCCAGGTACACCAGCCCTGGAACAGTCTGGTGTTCAGGATGCTGGCCTTTAAGTCACATTCCTATAGCTGGAGCAGATCAGTGGAATAATTGGAGGAGGTATGGGGAGAGTGACAGATAATTTCAAAAAGGAAACAATTTCAAAACTTGAAAATTCAGTCTGAGGTGATGGATTCTAGGTTACCAGAATACACACTGTGTTTTATAAACAAACAAACCCAAACATCTATTTTAAAAGATACTCATCAATTAGAAATTTCTTTGAGCAGTATAAAGCAGAAAATTATTTTAATGCAAGAAAGAGAGGTCACTTTAAAGAAATAAACATATCTGAAATGACTCCACACAGTATTACAGTATGACCCCTTAATCAGTAAGCTTGAATTGATAGTATGGAGGTCACAAGCACTTATCAGTTATCTAAAATACCCAATCTGAAAACAAAACTTTGTTGTAATTCATTTGATAACAAACTACAACCAAACCTGAATTCATCTGGCTGCAAATGTCTGGAACACGAGATTCCTTGTGGTCAAACCTGCCACTGAGTGTAACTATTCTCGCACTTCACTACACAACTGTAGGACTATTAATGTATTTTACTATGGGGACCACCCCAGACTCTGCTGAGCAAGTAATTCAGAGTTTTGAAACATATCTGGATAAGGATAAGGTCCTACAAATTTAAAAAATGTAGTAATGACAACATTCAAGTGTTCAAATCTAGTTACTGTCCTATAATAAGATTAAAATTTTATGCCACCTAATAAGGGCCTACTACTATACAGCACAGAAAACTCTACTCAACATTCCATAATGACCTATATGGGAAAAGAATCTAAAAAAAGAGTGGATAAATGTATTAATATATGTATACCATTCAGTTTGCTGTACAGCAGAAACTAACACAACATTGTAAATCAACTATACTCCAATGGAAATCTAAAAAAAATTCTTTAATGCTACAAACAGAAGTAAACTGTGCTACTGAGAAAGCTACAGATAAGGAGACTTAGAAACTATCAATCTAGCTACAAATTTCCCATTGACTTACAAAAATAAATCTACCCTACAGAGATGGGAGTTTAGGAAAATGACTTAAAATGCTGATAAAATTTCACTGAGAAACAGGAATTCAAATCCTGAATATATAATGGTGGTTTAAAAATCACTTTTCTGTTTTCAGTCTTTCTGAATTAGAGTCCTTCCTAATTATGAAAAAAGGTATTAATTCTGAATCTGTTATCCTTTCAAACACATGCAAATGAACAGTCATGCAACCAACAGCAAGTTTTCAAAGATTGTTTATTTTTTCCTTTTTCTTTTGTCTGCACCTCATGGCTTGTAGGATCTTAGTGCTCTGGCCAGGGACTGAACCTCGGCAGTGAGAAAGTGTGAAGTCCTAATCACTGGACTGCCAGCGAATTCCTCAAAGACATTCTTGTAGATAAAAGTATGAGAAAAATATTCTTGAAAATTGTCCAAATCACATTTTTTACTAAAGACTATTTAAAATACACGACTTATCCTTAAGTACTAAAATCTAGTTCTAAAAGCTCTAACATGGTGTCACTCTGCTGTACCGTATTCAGAAGACCAAGCACTCTAGCACCTGATGACCCCTCTGGCTGCACAGCTATGCAAAGTGGTGAAGGCCGGGAAGCAAGCAAAAGACTCTGACACTTGCCTACGGAAGCTCTGTGCTAGGGCACACGCCCTGTGCTGGAAACGACTGGCTTCAGATGCCATCATGTGGTTTCCTATTTGGAAGTGAGAAGAGGCACTTCTAGAGGATTATCCAGAAAAGGGATAATCAGTCCAGAGGGCATTACTCTGTCACAGCACACATATTAATATTTAAAACTATGACAGAATAATAAAAAGTGGCTAAATTGACACCCACATATTTGGCTTAAAATAGCAGGCAAGTGTATCAGCTGACTCGTATGTCACATAATGACTGGTTAAGGTCTAAAGTCAGTGTGGTAACTATTAAGCCTAAAAAAATTCCTTTAGCAAGTACCATGATGAGTCCATCTCCTTCTTTTAGTTAAGTCCATCACAGCCAGTTTTTCCTCTGGCATCAGACTAGATCAGAGTTTTTGTGGCTGAATTCCAGACAGAGTAGTTTCGTTTGCATTTAGGGGCTATGACAAATGAAAAAAAAAAAACAAACAACTTTAAAACTACATCAAACGAGATGAGATCTTAACAGAGGGTGAGGTAGCAACGCAAGCACTGACGCTGCAGAAGGAGCCGTAACAGACTCACTCCCCTCATTCCCAGAGTGGCTCACGCTTCTAGTTCAACTGTACTTAGAATCCTCTGTAACAGCTGAACTGCTCAAGTTTTTCTTTTCTCCAGGGGAATTCAATGAAGTTAAAGGTACACATGACATGAGTTCACTGTTATATACTTTACAGGGAAAAGCTTTAGGTTTCTGGAATATTCACAAACATGAAAGAATAAAGTGTTACCCTAAAGCAATTCTGTAAGTATACAGAAAGATCTAGGAAATTTACAGGAAAATTGAGAATTAAGTGCAAGAGAAAACAAATGATAAACCCACCCATTTAATCTGATTACATATATGGGGGAAGGAAATAATGGAAAAGAAAATTACACAGTTATTAAAGATTTTTTACCTAAATTTTCGGTAATACTATTGTTCCATGTTCATCTTTTAACATTCATTGGCAAACATAAATCAAATAAGTGTTACACTATCAACGCTCACTTAAGTAGTACAGCAAAACAATTTATGTGAAAAAGATCATATAAGATCCTTAGGATAGTTATACAACTTTAAGAAGTGGAGAAGATAAGAAATTGGTCCAACAAGCCAGTTTTCTACATCTAGTCCCAAAGAATTTTAAACAACTTTTAATCTTTATCAGGGAAACATAAGTTTATACTATTAAAATCTCTACACTCACACCATATAAAACCTTCATGCTGAAAAATCCTTTTGACTTTTAAGACTATAAAAGCAGAGAGAAACTGAATCTTCACGATGTAGACTCCAAAATTAATGGGATTATAAGTAATTTGTTAGGTAGGCCTCAGAATAATTTAGATTATCTTCTACTTGATTTCTGAAAAGGGTTTATATTTCTTATGAGCTGAAAGACTTCCCTTTCATGGAAGTACTTTATTTCTAATCACAGAGAATATTAATTTATGGAAACTTTTCTGAAGGTAATGAGGCACATTTTCATATTAGGTTTAACTGTAGCCTTACCAGATAATTAGGGGAACAGATTAAATTATCTTTATAGCCCATTCAAAATCTGTATTTAAATTATCTTTATAAATATCTGCAGTAAAAACTTTAACAGTGCATTTCTACAATCTACATGCCTCAAACAACTGGCATTTGCTTTAAAATAGAAAACTAAAATTTGGGGAATATTTTAAGTAGATGGCATTTATATGAGACCCATTTCACAGTGTAGATATAATGCTAAAGTATATATTACCTGAAATGCTTCCAAATTATTAGAATAATCCTTAAACTTAGATGTTCTTTGAAAAGTTAGTGTCCCTCTTATAAATTATTCTGAATTACTATGTCAGCAGAAAAAGCGTGCCTATCTATCAAGTTGCGGGCTTACTTTAAAGCAGTCTAGTAAAAGCCCAGAAAAGTATCCACTATCAATTTACGGTCCATTTTCTTTCCATATTATTTGAAAACAAATAGCTGAATCTTGGTGGTTCATGAAGTGCAACAGGAAACAAATGCCAAATGCCAAACATTATAAACAGCACTAAAATTCTTGGGTCTGCAGAAATGTTTAAATGAAGACACATGCACAATCGGGATTCAAATAAATACTTAAACCTAGATTTTAAGAAAATACTATTTTAAGAGAAGGGGATTTTTCACTGAAAGAACAGACCACATATTCCCAAAACTGAGGAACCCGAGGCTTCTACAGAAACACACATCAAAACGAATGAACGTACCGAAGTGTGCTGACCCACTGCTGCTTTTGCTCTGCGTAGAGGTACCGCATGTCTGGGTCCCGGGTTGTGCTGTGCCTGCTCGATTTGTACTCCTGTACAATTTTCGACAGGAGAGTTCGTCATTGTCACTCTCATGTAGGGATGGTGTCCGAGGCCTAAAATGCCGCCATCGACATGATTTGATATTGACGAGTATCTGACTGAGGTCTTTAGACAAAGATTTGTCCGAGGTATTTGTTTCTGAGGTATTGGCAGACTGATTGACTGGAGAATGTTGTGGTGAGGAAAGCATGTCCAGATCCAGATGGCGAAACACGCCGTCGTAGTCTGAGTGCGCTCTGTCCAGTAAGACCCTGATAAAAACCAGTCAGAAAATGTATGTAGAACAGCTATTCAGAAATTACACAAGAGTTTTTTTTTCTCACCTCCCCAAGTCCCCCAAAGCCATCTCATACTGAATATTTAAAAGCTATAAATTTGATCATTTCAGTATTTGGCTCTGTAGGCTAAACTCTAAATTTCTGTTAAGGTTCTTGTACTTTTTAATGGTTCGATTAGAGAAGAAAGTACTTCACCTTGAAGAATAAAGTATGCTGTCCACCTTACAACAGAAAGCCTTCTAACCATATGTTACTGTCACCATACAAGAGAATTTGATCTTTCACTTCCATTACAAAGCACCAAAACATTTATGAAGCATTGCTAACGTATCTGTTCCTTAAGCAAAAAGTTTTTTTTTTTGAGGGAGTAGGTGGGATAAAAACAATAAACGTATGTGATCTTTGGATATTTTACACTATTAAAATTTCTTGCAGACAAAATATTTGAAGTCACCACTCGAGAGGATTTATTTTTACTTTATTTATATAAACTTTATAAATGAATCCATCTTAAAATGCTAACACTAACTAATGCTAGTATAGAATAAAATACAGCCAACATAGAGAACTTTCACTACTAATGATGAGGTTGAAAAAGCACTCAATAAAATGTGTCTTAACTGGATAATTCTAAACTGACATGAATCGATAACAACTGCAATTAAGACCAAAAATGAAAGAAACGTGTATAAGTCATTAATTTACTGTAAATTATACCCTTAGGTTTCTTCCTGAAGGCACTTTGATCTGTTTTGCCTTTTAATTTTTTTTCACTAATACATGAGTCTTTCTTTTCCTTCGCTTTCATGTGTTTGGCAATCCCTCCCCTCCCCACACAACTTCTCACCTAAAGACCTCCAGAGCATCAAGACTCCATCAGGTCTAGACAAACGCGGTGTCCTGACAAGCTGAGGTCAAGATCAGGTCCTGCATGGAGCCAGGAGCCTTTCCTCTGATGTGTTAACTCAGTGTCCTAGTTATACGACATTTCTTAGCCTATTTAATCCTTTTTCTCAGTATCTCCCAGAATGCCTAAAATAATTTTGGGTAATTTCTTTAATGTCATATGGGATTCCCTGATAGCTCAGTTGGTAAAGAATCCACCTGCAATGCAGGAGACACTGGTTCAATTCCTGGGTTGGGAAGATCTGCTGCAGAAGAGATAGGCTACCCACTCACTATTCTTGGGCTTCCCTTTTTAGCTCAGCTGGTAAAGAATCTGCCTGCAATGTGGGAGACCAGGGTTTGGTCTCTGGGTTGGAAAGATCCCCCAGAGAAGGGAAAGGTTACCCACTCCAGCTTTTCTGGCCTGGAGAATTTCATGGACTGTATAGTCCATGGGGTCACAAAGGGTCAGACGTGACATTTTTTAAATGTCATACAATTTATGTAATCATGATATACACTTGCTTTCATCTACCTCTGAGGACAGATATCTGAGGTTTTCAATTTTGAGAAGAAAAGCAGATCCATTAGGGAACCACTAGTTATGCATTAAAAGCTACTGTTGTTTAACAAGTAACAAAGTGGCAAAATATCTTAGTCAAAAAAAAAACAAAACAAAAAAACAGTTAAGAAAAGGAGGTGGGAAGAAATGAGCTCTTTGGAAGAATCACCTCATTTTAAACTTTAGCCTGCCTCCATCACCCACATCTAAGACATTCCTCTGCTAGGAGCAGAGATGCCTCACCTTCCACCGCGCCCAACCCGTCTTCGTGCAAATCCGATGCACCGCTGGGGCACGGTCAGGGTGGTCAGGCAGTATCGGTATCGCACATCCCCTATTCCTCCATCGCTAGGACTAGTCCAAGGCCAGTTGCCAGTTTGGTCTAAGTGAGGCTTAAAAAGAAAAATCCGAATTGTTATTTATTTTTTGTCAACTAAAGGTAAACTGTTTGTTATTTACAAAGATAATCCACACTTACAGCGTAGTACTGACAGCCTGCCTTCCTTCGGAAAGCAAAAGGGCCATCGGGATCATTCTCTTCCTCAGCTTCTGAAGAGCCAGAGAGAACCTTTAAATAAAAGGCAGTGCGTCAGATTGTGTGCCTTCCTATGTTCCTCATCTGCATTCACAGAAAATCCTTGCACTCACCTGGGAAAGAGGCTCTTCGTCCGAGCTGGGGAAGTCATACTGGTTCAGGTCTTTAGCGTTAAAGACCGGCAGCGTGGTGGGACTGGCCTGTTGAGGAGCAGCAGCAGCAGACGAAGGTAAGACTTTGGGCTTCTTTTCATATTTACGTTTAGGTCGGATAAGATCAGCCTTATCTTGCTGCAATACAGTCATGAATTAAACACTAGAAATCATGGTCAACAAACTCAAGGTTGGGGGAAGTTTTAAAAAAAAGTTTACTGCTAACATGAACTCATAGGAGATACAAGACTCTTACGTTTTGTAATTTTCTAATGTAAAAGTCTTAGAGGTTGTTCTCTGTGAAAACATGAATATGTTCCTACAACTTAAACAGGATCATAAAATACTTTGTTTCAATTAAAGTAAAAGAAGAGAAGCTCTCCTGAAATCCTTTAACTACAATTAGTACTTACTGCTGGCTTCTATATATTTTTAACTTTCTACAAAAATTCTAGGAGATAATTTTTTAAAAGGAACTTTTAGTTAGCCTTCATCCTAAAGAATTAACAAATCAATCCTGGGAAAGTAATAATGAAAACATATACACAAAGCAAACTTCAGATACCTGTAAACATAGTGAAAACAAATCCATAGTACTAAGGTATTAAAAAAATAAAGAGCAGTAAAGACTTGCTAGCTCTACAATGAAAGCAAATGGGGAGCAGTTTTAGAGGATAAAGATACGAAAGCACTAAAGCAGGAAACAACTCAGGGATAAAATACATAGGCAAGAGCGATGAATACAGTTGCACATTAGAAATACACATGGCAGGTGAGGGCAGAGGTGAGGAGAGATGAATTTGAGGTGGAAGCAACAGGCAAGGAAGATCAGAGGCAAAAGTGGTATTTGGTAGGAAGAAACAGATCATGGTGAGTATCATGTTTGTGTAAATATGCTAAGTATTTATATCAAGCTTTATGAAGTTTATGGCATTATGGTTTTTAAAGAAAAGTTAATGAAACTATAAGATCTCTCTTTGCAATTTCTACTGCTGTATCTATAGGCCAGTCTTAAAAGCTGGCTTTCATAGTAGGGTTTATAAACAGATTTCTCCTTTTTACTCTGATTCTAATGATAAAAATCACAAGCATTCTGATCACCTTATTAACTTTAAACTCCTTCACGTCCATCGCCTCCTGGTGTTTGAACTGACTGCTGTTGGCGATGGGGACAAGGGGGATGCTGTACGTGGGCTTCATGGGCTGCCTCTGAGCCATGACCTCAGACATGATCTCCCCACTGTAGTCACCCAAATTATACCTGAAATGGTATGAAAAGGGTTACAGAGTTAGTTCTTCTCAGTACTTACCGTCATGATGACTAATAACTAACTCAGATATTAACTATAAACCCTGATGAAACTTAAGGTAAGATTACAGGTAAACTACCTGATGAATGCTTATTGAAAGTAAAGATTACATAAATCCTATTGCTTCTTTTACTTTTTGGCTTATGGCTTTACCATGCCACCATTAATAGATAACCATGGTGGGGGAAAGGGGGATTTAATTTTAACATAGCAATTTTGGTGACAGATTTGGTGGAGATATTGAAATTCATGCCTGAAATGGTACTGAGGAACTTTCTGCTAATTTGAGTTACCTGTGCCATAAAACTAATTATTCTGAAATGAATCCTAAGAAACTGAATAGTGGTTTCCTTTGGGAATAGGGACCTGGAAACAGGGGAGTGTAGCCTGAAGTTTTCACCGTGTTTCTGCTGAAGGATTGTGTGTGTATTTAGTTGCTCAGTTGTGTCCAGCTCTTTTGCAACTCCATTAACTGTAGCCTGCCAGGCTCCTCTGTCCATGGGATTTTTCAGGCAACAATACTGGAGTAGAATGCCATGCCCTCCTTCAGGCAATCTTCCCAACCCAGGGACCGAACCCACGTCTCCTGCACTGCAGGTGGGTTCTGTACTGCTGAGCCCCCAGGGAAGCCACACTGAAGGGTTATCTAGGTATTAAGAATACGGGCCTTTCCCCCATCCCTGTTTCATACTTTTCTGCTAAAAAATCTCAGCAAGTGTTAAGAAAAAATCCAGTATCATTTAGTAAACAAAATAAAAACTTTAGAAGTGACAAATGTTCTCTCCCTCACAGCTCTGCACTAACTCAAGTCTAAAAGAAAATGATTTTGAAATGGAAGTATCCTGCATGACAATTTTACTGAATCCAGTCACTTTAAAAGTGAAACTAGAGAGAGGAAGGCATGTAAAATTACACAAAGTACATCAACACCACATATTTCAACAGTCTCTAACTATTATTAAAAGAATGTATTTCTGGAGTTACAGAAAACTGCTTAGGAAATAAATGACCTCTACATAAAATTCTAATGGTGCCGTGCTTCTCATGCTATTAAAACATACTTTACCTCTTTTCCATTATTTCCAGTGTTAAGTGCAATAGCTCTCTTTTACTCTTTTCTCTTCTTTTTATCATCTCTAAAATAGTAACAGCCCGGCTTAGGTCTCGACGCAGCTTAAGCATTTTTTCATAAGAGGCTTCATCATTTTTGCGATTCTGCAAGTATGAATTTGCTTGTTTAATGTCAGTAAGCATTTCTGAGTATAGCTGGTGACATATGTATATATATATTTGAAAGGTGAGATTAGAATTTAAAGACACTTAAAGGGAACATGGATCACCAGGAAATCAATTTGAATATGGTTTTTAATGAAACAACATAAAAAATATATCATTAATAACTCAGTAATGAATTTAAAGGCAGATTCATTTAAAATTAATATTTTTCATTATAAAATGTAGAAAGTCTTTCTAAACACAAAAGAGGTTTCTGATGCTGAAGCATTTATAACTATAAATATATTTTCTTACATCAAAAAAAAATTACAAAAAACTCTCCCCAGGTTTCCTTACTTTCCGCGTCTGCATTTTTTCAGTTCGTCTTCTAAAAGCCACATAAGGATCATTTGTGCTCGAACCATCTCGCTTCTCTTGTTTTACTGATGGGATAAGAGACGGACCTCGACAGTTTTTTCTCTTTTTAATCCAGTATTCATAAACTTCTCTAATTAATTCATCGTCTTCTTTTAGCAGTAGTTTGGCTTCCTGCAGACTGACTGGCTAAATGTAAAATCATTATGTCATTTTTATATAATACAAAGAAAAGTTCAAAAGTACTTCTAATTTAAATGACAATAACCAGAATAACAGTATTAATAGCAAATATGTTGAGTACCTTGTACATGTCAGAAAAGGAGCTAGATGCTTTATGTAAATTATTCTATTTAATTTTCACAACAATCCTATAATGTTTGTCATCTCTATTTTACACATTGGGAAACAGACACACACAGAAATTTAAACCTTCTGCTGAAGGTTATATAGGCTAGAAATGGACAGAGATATGAATTCAAGCTTGTCCAGAGCCTGCTCACTTGCCCTCTTTCTAACTTTACACTGTTTTCACACAAAGAGATACATATATATACATATATATTATATACACACATTCATTATATATACAATGAAGCTGTACCTGCTGACCACTGCCTTTTTCTAGACGGTCAATCATCTCCTCAAACTGCAATGGGCAGATGTCCATTTTCTTCTTCAGTTTATTCACAAATACTTCATCTTCAGAATCCAAATCATAATCGGGCTGCTCAGCATCCAAACTAAAAGCTGACAGAAGAAACCACACGCGATCATTTACTGCGTGGAAACGCGGACAGAAACCTCTCACTGATATCTGGGCTATCTCTAGGGAAACAGGGAAGATTTTTAAACAGATTTTGTTTTCAGGCTTGAAAACAATCTAAGCTTCTTGCATTGAAAGTTTAAGAAAGAAGACCATCTTTACTGCTATAAGTGATAAAAGACTGGATGTGACCCGTGACCCCGTCCCACACAAAGCAAGCTAGAAGCCCACTAGTAAAAACAGAAAGAGATTGTTAAATGTGCTGGGTTGAACTGAACAAAAATTCTGTAGCTCAAAAATGATAAAATATCAGCAATTTCATGGGATTTGATACCACAATAGAAGAATAAGGTTTTTAAGTAAGATTGTTTCTAGAATGCTTAAGTCCCATTTTGTAAATTATCGAACTGCTTCACTGACAGCTCAGGGGTGGTATTTAAAGCTGAAGTGTTAGCCACTGCCAGTAAGGGTAACAGCTGTCACTCACTGAGCTCATTCCTGCCGAGGTTTGTTGCCTCATGAGAATCATTGTCATAGTGAGAGAAATAGGAAGTTTTCCTTTCAAGGAAAATTTCCCTTTCAAAATTTGTCAAGATTTGAAAAAAAAAAAAAGGCAAGAACCATTGCTTTATACTATATTGTCAAATGTTGTTCAATTACTTTGCAAAATTAAACTAGTTTGATAATAATGTAAGTAAAATATAAGAAGCTTGATACCAAAATCTGTCTCATACCTTTTCCTTCCTTCAACAGTTCCTCCTAAGTTCCCACCGCCTTCAAACCCACAACTGTGCAGTTGTATGAGGCCCTTTCTGACGGCCTTGCTAGTTTCATCTGCACATTATAACCAGCAACATCAAATTCCGTTTGCTTCACACAGCAGGCTCCTCTTTCCCTGTCTTCAGGCCTTTACATTAGCTCTTTCCTGCCTGGTCCTCCAGGCAAAGCCGAGCCTAACATCAACTCCTGTGGAATCCTTTCTGGACTGCCCCCCCACCCAATAAGTGGTTCCTAACTATTTTATCTTTTTTAGAAGTTATGAACCCTCTCTCTCCAGAAAAACATGGTGTAAACATATACTATTTTATATAAGTTATAAGCAGAAAATTCAAATGTCCTTAAAACAGCTTGTGGCACTAAGGTTAAAAAATTCCTGTCCTAGATCACTCCCCTTCTTTTGTACTACTGTTATACATACTTAACAATCTTATTTGCTAAACATTCGAATATGCTCAATTTTCTTGAGCAGAGGGATTGTATCTCGTTTATTTCTGTAACACTGAACACTCAACTCCTCAGTCCTTACCAGGGTCTCACATCTAGAGGCACACGATGTTCATCTGTTTCTCATAAGTGGTGATAATTTTGATCCCCAGTCAAGAAACTGCCCAATACTCCACTGTGTATCTCCGGCTCATGCCCCCCCTCCACCAGCTTGTAACTAATAACCAGTTTGTGGGGAGAGCTTAAAGACCGTGCAAATACCCTGCTCCTCATCAAAATTTCCTCTTAGGTACACACATTGGTGATTCTTATGTGAGTCAGTCTTGATCATGTAATTGCAAAAATGATTTTCTGGGTTTCTCTGAATTTTTATTAAAAAAAAAATTATTTTGTATTGGGGTATATAGCCAATGTTGTGATAGTTTCAAGTGGACAGTGAAGGGACTCAGCCACACATATACATGTATCCATTCTCCCCCAAACTCCCTTCCCATCCAGGCCACCATAAAACACTGAGCAGAGCTCTCTGTGCTATACAGCAGGATCCTGTTGGTTATCCACTTTAAATACAGCAGTGTGTACATGTCCATCCCAAACTTCGTAACATCCTTTACTCCATCATTCTCTTCACCACAGCACCACTCCACTCTTGGCTGACATTCTCTACTGTAAAACCGTGAGACTAGTCTTCACCACTTACCACTCTGTTTATTACCAGTATGGAACTCAGAAATTTTTACCTTTACAATGGTTCACAATTCATTACTGTACTCAACTATTCCACTGCTTAAAACATTCCCAAACTAGCCAGTGGAAACTCCAATGTCCTCCTGTGATATGCCTCTGCCATTTTTGTGAGTTCTTAATTTCTGGCATAACAAGATGTTCAGGTTTATCTTGACTTACCCTCCCCCAGCCCTGGGATCAGCCATCTTTCCACATATTCTTGGCCCTATTTAGTGGTTACGGACCAGGGACTAGGTGTTAGATGTGCTTATTGCTACTGAATATTTTTGCTTCTTGGCTTTACCAGTGGACAGAACCAGAAATGCACAGATCTCTATCTTTACACACACACACACACACACACATATTCAAATACACAACAAGACTGCCTTTTAAAAGAGATTTCCTTTGAGGATTAGCAAGAGAATCTTGAGACTCAAATCTGAGGGGAAGGGAGGAGACATTTGTTCCTGCCTATTCTGGTCAGAACTGTTTTGTCCTTTCTTACAGTATGACTAGGAAAGGAGAAGTCCTAGTTGAACAATCTCAGTTCAGTTCAGGTCACTCAGTTGTGTCCGACTCTTTGGGACCCCATGGACTGCAGCATGCCAGGCCTCCCTCTTTATTACCAACTCCTAGAGTTCACCCAAACGCATGTCCTCTGAGTCGGTGATGCCATCCAACCATCTCATCCTCTGTCGTCCCCCCTTCTCCTCCCACCCTCAATCTTTCTCAGCATCAGGGTCTTTTCAAATGAGTCAGCTCTTCGCATCAGCTTCAACATCAGTCCTTCCAATGAACACCCAGGACTGATCTCCTTTAGGATGGACTGGTTGGATCTCCTTGCAGGCCAAGGGACTCTCAAGAGTCTTCTCTAACACTGCAGTTCAAAAATCAATTCTTTGGCGCTCAGCTTTTTTTATAGTGCAACTCTCACATCTACACACGATTACTGGAAAAACCAGAGCCTTGACTAGACGGACTTTTGTTGGCAAAGTAATGTCTCTGCTTTTTAATATGCTGTCTAGGTTGGTCATAACTTTCCTTCCAAGGAATAAGCGTCTTTTTCATTTCATGGCTGCAATCACCATCTGCAGTGATTTTGGACATCTAGAAGCTTCCAGATCACCAATCAAGAGAAACAACATTAAGACCCTTTGGACCAGGAGATGTTGAACAACACTCTCAAACAGCTGAGGAAGTATTAACAGTTTGGAACTAAAGCAGGGGATAATGGTTTTAAAACAGGTTTCTTCCTTCACTGCTCTAATAGGATAAAAGGGAGAAAAGTATGATCTCTTTCCTAAACCTATTAAAGACAAGAATAACATCGCGATTTTCCAAATAAATGTTCAATGAAATGTTAACAGATAACATGTAAAAAATACATCTGAAAAATGCTGAGTTAAAATAAAACTTTCCTTTTTAACTGCAAGGTTCCCAGAGCCTACAAACAGAGTAATATGTATTATAACTCTGGGTAGAGAGAGAAATAAAACATGCAATCATTCTCAAATGTTTCTAATCACTACTTTTTAAGGCAATACGTTTTTTTCATCTTGAAAACTCCAAGGAATAGTCTGTGTAAACATTAGCTTTAGAGTTTTATAAAATAGAAATTATAAGAATTGAAATGAACCAGTCTATATACATAATTTGATACAATGTACCCTTCATAAGCAATGTATTAGACTACCTGGCATTCAATGTTCAATTGCAACTTTGCAGAAATTTATAATATAATTAGCCTTTCTTGTGTATTGTAATATAAAAGTCAATACCAATTTTTAAAAAATTAACATCACTTTTACACAATCTCTTCCAGAAAATAAGAGGAAACACTACCTAACTTATTTTATGAAGCCAATATTACTCTGATACTAAAACCTGACAAGATAGAGCACACATTCACAAAAAGATTAACAATATCTTTCACGAACTTAGATGGAAAACTTCTCAATAAAATCCCACCCAGCAATGTATGGAAAACACACACACACACACACCCAAATGTGATTTATTCTAGGTATGCAAGGTTGGTTCAATATTTGACAACCAACCAAGGAAACTGACAACCAACCAAGGAAACCTATCACATCAGAGGATAAAGAAGGGAGGAAAAAATCACACAACCTTATTAACTGATGCAGAAAAAGCAGCTGACAAATTCAATAGTCAGGATAAAAACTCCCAATACACTAGAAACAGAGAACTTTCTCAAACTCTTACAAGCAACTACAAAAAAAACCCTTCAGGTGACATAATGCTTAACGGTTAAAGACTAACTTTTTTTCCCTTAAGATCAGGAACGAGGCAAGGATGTCTGCTCTCACCACTCTTACTTTAACACTGTATTCAAGTTCTAACCATTATACTAAGGCAAGAAAGAGAAATTAATAACACAGGTTGGAAAGGGAAAGCAAAACCATTTCTATTTGCAGACTACGACATGATTTTTCTCCATTTAGAAAATCCCAAAGAACCTGCAAACATCTTCTCGAACTAACATGCAATTTCAGTTAAGGCCACAGGACACATGCTCAGTATACAACTGAACTGCATTTCTGCATACTGACAATAAACAGGTGGAAACAAAAATCAAAAGTGCAATACCATTTTCAGTTGTGTCAAAGAAAACAGGTATAAATCTAAAAAAAAAAAAAAAAAGTACTAAAACACCATGGATCTTCATGATGAAAATTATAAAGTGTCAGCTAAAGAAATCAAAGACCTAAATACCTGAAGAGTCATATTGTGGTCATGGACTAGAAGACTCAACACAGAAAAGATGTCAATTCTCCCTACAATGATCTACACATTTAAATGCAATTCCTATCAAAATCACAGCAAGTTTCTTCACAGACATAAACTTATTCTAGTGGCATTTTTAGGGAAATATTTACAGGGAAAAGCCCTAGAATACCCAACACAATCTTGGGAAAAAAAAAAAGGAGGAAGCATTTCCCCAATGTTAAGGAATATCATTAGTTAGTTAAGTCGCTCAGTCGTGTCCAACTCTTTGCGACCCCATGGACTGTGTAGTCTACTCCGTCCATGGGATTCTCCAGGCAAGAATACTGGAGTGGGTTGCCATTTCCTTCTCCAGGGATCTTCCCGACCCAGGGATCGAGCCCAGGTCTTCCGCATTGCAGGCAGACGCTTTACCCTCTGAGCCACCGGGGAAGCCAAGGATTATCATGTAGCTGCAATAACTGAGACAGTGGTGCTATCCTGGGATAAACACAGGCATCAGTGGAGTAGAATACAGAACCCACAAATAGAGCCACATCAATACGAATAATTGATTTTTGTTGAAGAAACAAAAACAATCAATAGAGGAGGGATCACTTTTTCAATAAACAGTGTTGGAGCAATTAGATGCCCAGAGTGGCGAGTTGGGGTACACACCGTGACCTAAACCTCACAGTCAAAATTGATCACACACTTAAATGCAAAATGATGAAACTTCTACAACAAGTCATAGGAAATCATCTTTGGACCCTGGGCAAAACAAAGACTATTCTTAGAGTTGACACTAAATGGATCTCATCAAAATTAAAAACTTCTACTCTGTGGAAAACTGTTAAGAGAATGAAAAAACAAATTATATACCGGGAAAAAATATTTCCAAATCACATATGACAAAGACTTGTGTCTACCATATATAAACAAGACAAAATCCTCAAAACTTAACATTAAAATAATCTAATTAGAAAATAAGTAAGACACGCACAATCTTCACCAAAAAGGATATCTAGATGGCAAAAAACACATGAAAAAATGTTTAACATATTAGTCATTTAGAGGAAAACAAATTTAAAGTACAGTGAGACATCACTGCATACCTACTAGAATGGCTAAAATTAAAAAGTGATAACCTCAAATGCTGACAAGGATAAAGGAGAAACTGGATCCCACATACACAGCTGATGATACTGCAAACAGGTATATTCTTCTGATCTACAGAGTAGACATTCTTGTCAAACTAAAACTGGACGAGCCAGCAACTACACTTATAGGCATTTAACCCCGATAAGTAAAGATTTATGTTCACTCAAAAATCTGTACATGAATGTTCACAGCAGCGTTATTTGAAACAGTCAAAATCTGGCAACGACCCAGCGTCTGAGTGAGTGAGCGGTGCCGCCTGCTGCAGTGCACGGTATGGAAGACTGCTCGGGAAGAGGAAGGAAGGAAGGACTGACACATGCAGCAGCCTGGATGGGCTCAAGGCGGCCACGCTAAGGGGACAGGGTCAGTCTCAAGAGGATATACACTCAGAATTCCATTCACGTTACCTTCATCAACAAACATAATTACAAAGATGGAGAACAGACCAGTGCTTGCCAGAGGCTAGGAGTGCATTTAAAGGAGCAATTAGGTAGAGTCTTGTGGTGATGGTATAACTGAGCATCTTAATTGTGGTGGTGGATATACAAGGCTTCACATATTCTGTGAATCTATAATCATGCAAGACAATGTTAAAAGAAACTCAGTCAGCTAACACTCATTTGACTGACAGTGTTTATGAACTTTCCAGTGTAATATGTCTTTCTAAATTTGTACTGATGAAAAACTTTTCCTAAATAATTTACAATTCTGCTTCCATTTTATTACTGTTATTTGATTACAATGTCAGCAGAGTCAATGCCTTTTTAAATATAGTACCTTGACTTTTCTGACCACAATTTAACCCACAAGCTACCAATAAAATGGAATTTGTGAATTCTGGTCATCAACAGAAAAGCACCTATTTGTAAAACAAGCATTCAAAGCTTTTTTTCTGATAGTAATGATAACGTAAATTGAGTAATGTAATTTTATCTTGCTTCATCCTGCTTTAACCTGATAGCATATATTCATGAAATAATACAGCTAGTGGCTGTGGAATGCAATGTGGTCCTGGTTAACATATACAGCAAGGATCCATTCTGGAATTTTACACTGACATGATTTTCCAGAGAACTAAAGTTTTAGGTCCTATTATTGGTAAACTTTGTTTAGAATGTCTGTGTTTTATATGTAATTAAACACGAGTAGGCAAGAAAAAACACATGCCATTTGTTTGGTATACTTCAAAGTAACCTTTAATAAACTGGAAAAAATTTTTTTTCTAAAGGAAAATTTTTTTTCCTCATGAGTGCAAACTGGAGGTAAAGGTGAAAAAACATCACAAGTTAAAAACATCAAATGCTAACACAGAACTGGTAAGAATCAATATGGGCATGTTTACTTGTGGTTTTCATATTTAAGAAATAGTTTTTAAAAAATGCTTAGAATCCAGGACAAAGATTAGACCATATGGAGAAAAGGTTAAATGAGTTAGAAAAGTAGTTAATAAGCAAGAAACTAGGTAAAGTTAGTTGCTCTATGTCCACAGAGAGAACAATAAAAACAAAACAGATTTATACTGTTCTGAAAAAGTTTAGACAGGCCCTTGGAAAGAGCTCTTGATCATAAAGGCCAACAAGACAACAATGAAAGCTGTAACACCTTTTCCTTAGCAACCCTGCAATTACATGTTTAGTGGTCCACTACATGGGGACCAAATGAATGAAATAAATTCACCTAAGTTTACAAGCTCTCAGCAGTTCATCATCAAATGTGATTTAAGCCATCAAAGGGTCATTTCCAATGAAGACCTCTATCAGTACCAAGTGACACAAGTTACCAATTAAAACACTAAATTAAAAAAAAAAAAAAAATCATGAGAATTCCCTGGGGGTCCAGTGGATGCCATGCTCTCACTGCCAAGGGCCCAGGTTTGATCCCCGGTCAGGGAACTAAGTTCTCATGAACTTGTGGGGCTTGGCCAAGAAAGAAAAAACAGAAACACAGATGGGGCTGGCAAACTATGGCCTGTGGGCCAATACTGGATTGACACATGTTTTTGTCAAGAGAGTTTTACTGGAACACAGCCGTGCCCATTTGTTTATGTACTATCTATTGTTGATTTTGTCTGTAACGGCAGAGTAAAACAGTTCTGACAGAGACTGAATGATCCACAAAGTTTTAAACACAATCTGACCCTTTACAGAAAAGATTTGTTGACTTCTGACTTCTACTAAGAAATTCTTTAAGGCAATTAGTATTACTATTTCTGAACAGTTAAGAAAATGATTTCTACATCTAAAGGTATATTCTTTATCCTACTCATCTACGGTAGCAGAAGATGCCATGCTGAGATGAAGCTAAAATAAAAATCTAGGCTGAAAACGTGTTCTTTCTTGTCAGGCGGGAATCTCAAGCACAAGTGTAAAAGGTGAAAATGGCTCTGATAACTCTCAAGCTGATGCTGGTCAATCAAGGGCCCCAAACAGATAAACATAAAAATCTGCTGAGTAACATAAGAACACAGTACAAGATACAGTCATCAAGAGACTAATCACTTACGCTGTATGTGAATGAGCTGCTTTGGCATCTTGAATTCCCCAGGATATATAGACTCATAGTAAGCGATGTTACTTTCTGCTTCTGGGACTGGTATAACCATGTTATCCCTCTTCTCGCCATACACCTGCTGTGCTGAAATAGCCCGCTGAAGATGGTGTTCCTAGAAAGAGGGAGAAACAGGTACATTTACACATTAAAAAATAAGCAATCAGAACATACAGCCTTATGAAGAAGTTTCTTGTTCATTTATTTTTAAAGTAGAGGGATTTTTAGTAATCTTGTAAGGATGCTAACAATATAGTTGTGGTGAAAAGATTTTGAGTATAAACAAGATCTGGTTAGATACACTGTGTATTTCAATTTAAGAAACGACCCTACACTGAAATTGGGGATTAAATTATATAAGAGTCAAAAAAAAGATGACCAAAGCTGTTACAGTTTGCATTTTGCAGATGAATTTTTTTTTTAAAGAAGTAAAACATTTGAACTTATTGTAGGAAGAAAGCAGGCTATGTATAAAAAATATTTTATGGATTATAATCACTTATTCATACAGTGCTTCAGAAGGAGGATACAGATTATTTTCTCCATTTTTAGTTGATGAAACTGACAGATACAAACCTGGTCTTTTGTCCCAAGTAATAACCTTTCTTATGAATTTCCAGAGCCCTTTTTGAACAGTAGTAAAGTATAGGGACTGAAAGCACAGGCTGCAGGGTTTGTGACTCGTGGCAAGACACTTCATTCCTCTAAATCTGTTTCCTCCAGTAAAAGAAAAAATGAACCTTACAGGGTTGTTGGAAAGATTTCAGTTCAGTTAAGTCGCTCAGTCGTGTCCGACTCTTTGCAACCCCATGAATCGCAGCACTCCAGGCCTCCCTGTCCATCACTATCTCCCGGAGTTCACTCAGACTCACGCCCATCGAGTAAGTGATGCCATCCAGCCATCTCATCCTCGGTCGTCCCCTTCTCCTCCTGCCCCCAATCCCTCCCAGCATCGGAGTCTTTTCCAATGAGTCAACTCTTTACATGAGGTGGCCAAAGTACTGGAGTTTCAGCTTTAGCATCATTCCTTCCAAAGAAATGCCAGGGTTGATCTCCTTCAGAATGGACTGGTTGGATCTCCTTGCAGTCCAAGGGACTCTCAAGAGTCTTCTCCAACACCACACTTCAAAAGCATCAATTCTGCAGTGCTCAGCCTTCTTCACAGTCCAACCCTCATATCCATACATGACCACAGGAAAAACCACAGCCTCGACTAGACGGACCTTTGTTGGCAAAGTAATGTCTCTGCTTTTGAATATACTATCTAGGTTGGTCATAACTTTTCTTCCAAGGAGTAAGCATCTTTTAATTTCATGGCTGCAGTCACCATCTGCAGTGATTTTGGAGCCCAAAAAAATAAAGTCTGACACTGTTTCCACTGTTTCCCCATCTATTTCCCATGAAGTGATGGGACCGGATGCCATGATCTTCGTTTTCTGAATGTTGAGCTTTAAGCCAACTTTTTCACTCTCCTCTTTCACTTTCATCAAGAGGCTTTTTAGCTCCTCTTCACTTTCTGCCATAAGGGTGGTGTCATCTGCATATCTGAGGTTATTGATATTTCTCCTGGAAATCTTGATTCCAGCTTGTATTTCTTCCAGTCCAGTGTTTCTCATGATGTACTCTGCATATAAGCTAAATAAGCAGGGTGACAATATACAGCCTTGACGTACTCCTTTTCCTATTTGGAACCAGTCTGTTGTTCCATGTCCAGTTCTAACTGTTGCTTCCTGACCTGCATACATATTTCTCAAGAGGCAGGTTAGGTGGTCTGGTATTCCCATCTCTTTCAGAATTTTCCACAGTTTACTGTGATCCACACAGTCAAAGGCTTTGGCATAGTCAATAAAGCAGAAATAGATGTTTTTCTGGAACTCTCTTGCTTTTTCCATGATCCAGCGGATGTTGGCAATTTGATCTCTGGTTCCTCTGCCTTTTCTAAAACCAGCTTGAACATCAGGGAGTTCACGGTTCACGTATTGCTGAAGCCTGGCTTGGAGAATTTTGAGCATTACTTTACTAGCATGTGAGATGAGTGCAATTGTGTGGTAGTTTGAGCACTCTTTGGCATTGCCTTTCTTTGGAATTGGAATGAAACCTGACCTTTTCCAGTCCTGTGGCCACTGCTGAGTTTTCCAAATTTGCTGGCATATTGAGTGCAGCACTTTCACAGCATCATCTTTCAGGATTTGAAACAGCTCAACTGGAATTCCATCACCTCCACTAGCTCTGTTTGTAGTGATGCTTTCTAAGGCCCACTTGACTTCACATTCCAGGATGTCTGGCTCTAGATTAGTGATCCCATCATCATGATTATCTGGGTGGTGAAGATCTTTTTTGTACAGTTCTTCCATGTATTCTTGCCACCTCTTAATATCTTCTGCTTCTGCTAGGTCCAGACCATTTCTATCCTTTATCAAGCCCATCTTTGCATGAAATGTTCCCTTGGTATCTCTAATTCTCTTGAAGAGATCTCTAGTCTTTCCCAATCTGTTGTTTTCCTCTATTTCTTTGCATTGATCGCTGAAGAAGGCTTTCTTATCTCTTCTTGCTATTCTTTGCAACTCTGCATTCAGATACTTATATCTTTCCTTTTCTCCTTGGCTTTTCGCCTCTCTTCTTTCCACAGCTATTTGTAAGGCCTCCCCAGACAGCCATTTTGCTTTTTTGCATTCCTTTTCCATGGGGATGGTCTTGATCCCTGCCTCCTGTACAATGTCACGAACCTCATTCCACAGTTTATCAGGCACTCTATCTATCAGATCTAGGCCCTTAAATCTATTTCTCACTTCCACTGTATAATCATAAGGGATGTGATTTAGGTCATACCTGAATGGTCTAGTGGTTTTCCCTACTTTCTTCAATTTAAGTCTGAATTTGGCAATAAGGAGTTCATGATCTGAGCCACAGTCAGCTCCCGGTCTTGTTTTTGTTGACTGTATAGAGCTTCTCCATCTTTGGCTGCAAAGAATATAATCAATCTGATTTTGGTGTTGACTATCTGGTGATGTCCATGTGTAGAGTCTTCTCTTGTGTTGTTGGAAGAGGGTGTTTGCTATGACCAGTGCATTTTCTTGGCAAAACTCTGTTAGTCTTTGCCCTGCTTCATTCTGCATTCCAAAGCCAAATTTGCCTGTTACTTCAGGTGTTTCCTGACTTCCTACTTTTGCATTCCAGTCCCCTATAATGAAAAGGACATCTTTTTTGGGTGTTAGTTCTAAAAGGTCTTGTAGGTCTTCATAAAACCGTTCAACTTCAGTTTCTTCAGCATTACTGGTTGAGGCATAGACTTGGATAACTGTGATATTGAATGGTTTGCCTTAGAGACGAACAGAGATCATTCTGTTGTTTTTGAGATTGCATCCAAGTAGTGCGTTTCGGACTCTTTTGTTGACCATGATGGCTACTCCATTTCTTTTGAGGGATTCCTGCCCGCAGTAGTAGATGTAATGGTCATCTTTTAAGTAATATAAATGTGCGTTAGATTCTTAGTATAATGCCTAGCATGTAACAGGTGCTCAAAATGAGCTTTGGTTGAGTTGCCACACAGAAAGATTTTTTTACCAGTTGCCATAAAAGTACTTGTTCTCAACCACCCCTATCATCACTGAATTTTGGTAAACATTTCATTAAGTTAAAGCTAGTTTTAAAATACTAGTTTTTAAAATATTTATACACAAGTTCAGGGATGAAAAACATTCCAACAGTAAGTATGAAGACAAAATATTTCAGTCTTCATCAGTAGCCTCTGGTAACTTTATGTATATGTAGATTTCAATTCACAGCTAGAAATCTTCTGAGCAACTTGACATACCCTGACATATCCCCTTGACATATCCTGGAGATTTTTCCATACTGATCCTTTTACTACAATTTGTGCAACAGCAGAATTGCATTTCACTCTGTGGATGTGGAGTACACACTCCATTACTTACTTAACCAGGCACTAATTGATAGAGAAAAAAAAAAAAAAAACCTGGAGACAACCTCAATACCTATCCTTCTCCCTAAATGCTGCAATACCCAACCCTGTACTATGATATATAGGAGATACCTATGTGGGCCCATGAGAGCCTCTGTAGGACAAGGAGAGATGCAAGTGCTCAGAGGGTACATGAGGCGACAACACCTATTCTGACCACTCCATGTAGGAATCCTTAACATCTCTCTTCAATTTTAAAATCACCCATCTTATTATTTTAGGTTAATTTCTTTACAGTGAGTTTTTCTTCCCTTAAGTGTTGCCATTTGCTCACTTTCAAAAGGCCTGCTTTCCCTTTTCTCACTGATGTTTAATTAGGTGGATTAATTTCCATTTCAATATTAAGGAAATTAGCCCCTGCGTAATAAAATTGACAAATATTTACCTGAAGTTTGGTCATTTTAATTTTTTTCCTTGTAGGAAAGTTTCACTAGTCAAATTTATTAGCCTTTTCCTTGATGACTGTTATCCTTAATAACAGGTATAAACTGTACAGTTGCAAACTCTGGTATGGAGACAAAACCGCTCCTTTTTATAATGCATTTGATCCCTGATTCATACTACCTCATGGCTCCTGGAAGCTGGTGGAAGCAGTGTGGAGGGGGCAAGAGCGGGGACTGGAAACAGGCTGTGGACACAGTGCACTGGCCCTGGAAGCCTGACCCCAGGTGGGGAGCTGGCCACAGGTGTGCCCTTCTCCTCTCAGACATCCTCACACGGAAGGACAGCTTTGTGACCTATGCCCCCCTACTTACACCAAACTCAAGGAGGGAGTGAGGGAGCAAGGCACGTTATTCTTAATTTGCATTTTGTTCTTCATCAGTTAGCACGTCTCTGTGTCGGTGAACACGTGAGAGATAGCTGACCTATTTTTTGTGCGTAAGGAGAGAGAGCAAGCCACTATCCTAATGTCTAGCATAAAATCATCTATTTCCCTTAATGACTAAAAATGTCCCTTTATAACTTCCTCTTGCATTTGAGAGTATTTCCAAGCTCTGCCTCCTTATTCTATTCAAATGCCTCCTATGTCACTATTTAACGTGTTTTCAAATGCGCAGCCTCAGACTACACTTTATTAACTAGTGCTTTTTAGATACTAAATTCACTCCTTGCAATTCTTTTTCAAAAATTTCGTGCTATTTCATTTATTTTTCTAGATGAACCACAATGAAATTTACTTTCTCAGCGTGAAATGGGACCACTAACGCCTTTAAATGTTTTGCAGTATGGTGGTAAAGAACAGGATTTGTATCAGGAGTGCTCTGGACTTGTATGTCGGCTCCACGGTCTACCAGGTCTAGGACTTCGGGGCTTGGGACAAGATAGTTATACCAGCACGTTTTATTACCCCTGAGTACACTGTGTATCTATCATAGGGGACTGTGGTGAAGATAAAATGCTTGAGACATACTAAAGTACCTTTCACTACTGGAGAAGTTGAAGAGTTTTCCATATGCTTGTCAATATTTATATTCTCCCTAGTGTTAACAGCTTTCTGTAGAAAGACTTTTCCTGATGTTCATATCCATTTTTCTATAATTGTGAAATCAAATTTTTGTTTCTCAGTATTATAGCAAATACTGCTTTTAAAAAAACTTAACACATGGTTTTTGTTTTATAAAATATTTGACACAATTTCCTCATGCTTCCCTGGTGGTTCAAGTGGTAAAGAATCCACCTGCAATGCAGAAGACCTGGGTCTGATCCCTGGGATGGGAAGATCCCCTGGAGATCGTCCTCATAATGAATTTCATAAGGACTCAAGGTATGTATAATATACAACAAATAGGTTATGGTTTTCTAAGCCTGAAAAAGCTCAATAACTGGGGTGTAACTATAACTTTAAACTTTCCTATTTACTGTCACCCTGTGTATGTACAAGGACTTGAGGATTGAAGGGGGCCACACACAGGTGTCAGTGTGGCCAGAGTGTGGTGAGGGGCGCACAGGACGGTCAGCATCAAATCATGCAGAGAGTCATGGGCATGTTAAGAATTCATCCTTGTATTAAGAGCAATAGTGTCTAAAGGGTTCTAGTTCTTATTTAAAAAAATAGATCAATTTCTATAAAGCAGAATATGTGCAGCCTTTAAGTGGTTTAGAGTAATATTTCAGTTCAGTCGCTCAGTCGTGTCTGACTCTTTGCAACCCCATGAACTGTAGCACACCTGGCCCCCCTGTCCATCACCAACTCCAGTTTACTCAAACTCATGTCCACTGAGTCAGTGATGCCATTCAACCATCTCATCCTCTGTTGTCCCCTTCTCCTCTCACTTTCAGTCTTTCCCAGCATCAGCCTCTTTTCCCATGAGGGCAGGTCTTTGCATCAGGTGGCCAAAGTATTGGAGTTTCAGCTTCAGCATCAGTCCTTCCAATGAATATTCAGGACTGATTTCCTTTTAGGACAGGCTGGTTGGATCTCCTTGCAGTCCAAGGGACTCTCAAGAGTCTTCTCCAACACCACAGTTCAAAAGCTTCAATTCTTTGGCGCTCAGCTTTCTCTATAGTCCAGCTCTCACATCCATACATGACCACTGGAAAAACCATAGCCTTGACTAGACGGACCTTTGTTGGCAAAGTAATGTCTCTGTTTTTTAATGTGCTGTCTAAGTTTGTCATAGCTTTTCTTCCAAGCAGTAAGCGTCTTTTAATTTCATGGCTGCAGTCACCATCTGCAATGATTTTGGAGCCCCAAAAAAAGTCTGTCACTGTTTCCATTGTTTCCCCATCTATTTGCCATGAAGTGATGGGACTGGATACCATGATCTTAGTTTTCTGAACGTTGAGTTTTAAGCCAACTTTTCCACTCTCCTCTTTCATTTTCAAGAGGCTCTTTAGTTCTTAGCTTTCAGCCGTAAGGATGGTGTCATCTGTGTATCTGAGGTTATTGATATTTCTCCCGGCAATCTTGATTCCAGCTTGTACTTCATTAAGCTCAACGTGTCTCATGATGTACTCTGCATGTAAGTTAAATAAGCAGGGTGACAATATACAGCCTTGATGTACTCCTTTTCCTATCTGGAACCAGTCTGTTGTTCCATGTCCAGTTCTAACTGGTGCTTCTTGACCTGCGTACAGATTTCTCAAGAGGCAGGTCAGGTGGTCTGGTATTCCCATCTCTTTCAGAATTTTCCACAGTTTGTTGTGATCCACACAGTCAAAGGCTTTGGCATAGTTAATAAAGCAGAAATAGATCTTTTTCTGAACTCTCTTGCTTTTTTGATGATCCAGCGGATTTGATCTCTGGTTCTTCTGCCTTTTCTAAATCCAGCTGGAAGTTCAGGGTTCATGTACTGTTGAAGCCTGGTTTGGAGAATTTTGAGCATTACTGTACTAACGTGTGAAATGAGTACAACTGTGCTGTCATTTGAGCATTCTTTGGCATTGCCTTTCTTTGGGATTGGAATGAAACTGACTGTTTCCAGTCCTGTGGCCACTGCCGAGTTTCCCAAATTTGCTGGCACATTGAGTGCAGCACTTTCACAGCATCATCTTTTAGGATTTTAAAGAGCTCAACTGGAATTCCATCACCTCCACTAGCTTTGAGAGTAATATTTAATGAGATGGAAAAATCCATCAACTTATTAAGTAAAAAGAGATCTGAAATTGTATGTTCAGGATATTTGTCTTTAATCTTTTTTAAAAGAAAAAGCCATAATTGAACGTACACAACTATAGCAAACAGTCTACGAGTAGCTGAGCACAATCCTCTCTGTGCTCTTTTGCCCACCTGCCTGCTGTATTCCCACGGCTGTTACTGCCCTCTGACATGCCATGTATTTGGCTTGTTTGCTGGCATCACCACTTCCTTCCCATCCCAAACTAAGCATCATGAGGGCAGGGATTTTTGTCTATTTTGTTCACTGCTAAATAGCCAACCCAAAATAGTGTCAGGCACAATGCATGGTGCTTAAATATGTACTGAAGAAATGAATATGTATGTAGGTATCTGTGAATATACATAAACACAAAGAGCACAAAGGTGCAAGCATGCACACATTCCTGTCAAATTTCAAAGTGTGTACACCAGTTAACAGATCACCTCCAGGTGATACAATTTTGAAACATTTCTATAATTTTATTTTCCTTATTTTCTAAAATTCTTTTTTAGTTCTTTTTGACACACGCAAAAAAATTGAGTACATCTCACTACATGATTTTCTAAAACAATGGTAATTTCTAAAAGACATAATTTATTTAGTTCAGCAAAACCCTTCCCATTTAAGTCAAGTTTAGTTCAAGAGTGAAAATTATACTTGCAGGCAAAGAAAGTTATTCTTTTTTTTTAAGTTGTTACATTTTAATTTAGTACTTTCCATTAATATCTTCTCAAAAATTATCTTCTGGATTAGTTCTTTTCACTTAGCCCAGCTTTAGAGAATAATTTATAAAACAAAACCAATCAATTTTGGTAGAGGAAGCAAAATATGCTTGAAAGCTTTGGGATTATTCTACTGAAAGCAGATATAAAACAGGATGGGTCCTTTATCAAGGCACTGGAGGAGAGAACCATACAAAGACAGGACTTTGGTTTAAGAAGATCAGAAATATTAATTATTTTAAAAAACTAAAAAGAACTCTAAAAATAACTCTCTCAACTCATACTTTGCAAGAAAGTTATTCTTAAAACCCCAAACTATATACACTTATTTCTAAGGGAAAAAAACCATTAAATTATATTAAAGTAACACTTCAATGTTAAGTGAAAATGAAATTTTTGCTTTGAGTAGGAAGATGTATTATAACAAAATAGTGAAGCCAAGTAGCACATGAGATAAATTAGAATAAGATGAGCTGTGAATCCAATAATTACAAATTGAATGCTCTGACAAAATATCTAAGATGATCCTATCCTAAATTACAATTCTATAAAAAGTCAGATGTTCCCAGAAGATAGTATTTATCAAATGAAACTTTTAAATACATCTACCTGCAGCACTGAGTAAGCCAGCCTGTCCCAACTGTGTTCACTGGAATACTTAATTTCAGATTATCAACAGGTAGTCTAATGAAGAGTCTGACAGTTTAAAATAAAAAGAGAGAGAGAACACTGGATTTTTAAACTCTAGGAATGAGAGTTTTAAACACGCTAATGTAAACAAGTTGCTCATGAGGGTTCAGGCATACCAAATTTACAACCACAGAATCGTTTTTTCTAGAATCTATTAATAGTTCATGAAGAGCTTCAGTAATACAGAGTGGGAAATGCTGGTTCAGGACAACAACTTGAAATACAGAGCAGAACAGCGAGGCTAGAGCCTGCTCATTAATTTAGTCTGTATTTACTAAGTGCCAACTGTGTGCTTGGCCTGAGACACAATGGTAAATAAAACAGACATGGTTCCTGACACTGTAGTAGGGATGACAGATACTAATAAAACAGTCCTAGGAAAAATTGCAAAGTGTGATAAGTGCTATGAAGGAAAACAACAATGAGTTATGGGAAATATAAATAAGAAAGGAATTTCAAGGAGAGTATCATTTTCACTAGTGAAGAGTGACATGTAAGCCAAAATCTGTAAGAACAGGAGTTAAGAGATCACTTTAAGAAAAGGAAATAGCTGTGTTTTTACTAGTCTGGCACCTTAGGAGGTGCCAGAAACTTTAATATGAAGTTTCTTTATATTAAAGAATATTTTTAATATTAGGCTCAGTTTCAGAGTTAATCACCAAATCACCAAAAACAACTGCAATTTTTCATGAAATAACAGAGGCACACCTTTCAAATCTGATCTTACAGGGAAAAAAGTAAATACAATTAAATAATCTAAAGAACTTTATAATATTCAATCTTATATAAAATGGAACCAGATGAATTGTAACTTATGATTAAGCAAGCTACTTTAAAAGTTTCTCACACTGCAAGTAATTATAGATAACGTTTTCTATCTATAGCAATGTGAACAATGAAAAGGATAAGACTGAACAATAATCTTTGTGTCTCCATGAACCCTGCAATCGTGGGCTCCAAATATCCACTTTTGTTACTTCTGCTCACCGAGGGCATCGGAAGAGTGTGGGACTTCCTCCCAAGTCCAGCAGGTCACTCTGCTACTTATTTTTTATTTTTTTAATTTGTAATATGTAATATATATATATATTCTTCTTATCCATCTTTCCTCTCTAACAATTAATGTTTTTTTCTTTTACTTCCCTTCTTTGTTATTTTTGCTTACCCCTGGAAAATTTTTGCCTTTTCAGGTGGCTTTTAACAGTCTTTTTGATAAATGCATTGGCAGTACAGGCATATCACATATTTGAGGAATCAGAAAATATAATTTTCACTGAGTCAGTTAAGAGTGACAGCTGCTATCTGTAGATAAGATCCACCTGAAGGGAAGCACTGTAAGTGTGTCTTCAACATCCATTCTGTGCCTTTGTTCACTGGGATGGACCACCATTCACCCCAAGCCCCTCAAATTTCCTCTTGTTCTTCAAAACCTGGTTTAAAAGGACCTTTCTTCTGCTTCCTGTAGTACTACATTCTCTACTTAAGAAATTGTGCTGTAATCATTTATTCATTTACACACTGATCTAAATGTGAGCTCCTTAAGATAGATGCTAGTCTAACCTTTATGTTTTTTCCATATTTTTTCCTTTAAAAGATGTATTCTCTTGTAGTACTGGGGGCCTCAATTCTTTAAAGAATGAGAACTAAATTATGTTTGTAATCTACTTAGCATCTAGAACTGTATTTTACTTTACTGCAGGCACTCAAAATTTTATAAAATATCATTATAGAAAAATGAAGATAAGTCTAAATTGGAAAAAGGTATTTCTATCTGCTCTATAGGAAGTTCTAATAAATATTGCCAAGCCAGAAACAATTATTCAAGGTTGTATGTGCAAATTCCTACGCAAAGATTTAATTATATTCATTATTTAAGCAAATAATGGCTTTAACAGTTAGCCATACAACAATTAAGACCACATTTACACCTTTTAGGTTACTGAATTAAAAACAACTTATTAAAAGCAACAATACTGTGTAAGATTCCTTATGGGGAAATAAGTGATGACTCATTTGTAAGAAGCCACTTAAGAAGTTTAAACCCCTGATTATTTATGCATGGAGAGCCAGGCCTTTTTGCTACCGGAGAGCTGAATCACTTTCTCTCCTGTCTCCTAGTGACATCTTGAAGAACCAGCCAGAAATGTCTAGGGCTCCAGCAAGGGCTCCCAGGTCCTGCATCCAAACACCCAGTTCCTGCCTGGCTCATTACAGCCTCCTGACTGCTTTCTCTCCTACTTTCGTCTGTCTTCATGGGAATACACAAACTAATCTGTTAAAAATAGGTAAGTCAGGCCATGTCATACTTCCATCAAAATATTCCAATTATTCCCCACCCTCACTCAGAAAAAGAGCCAAAGTTCTTAAAACTGCTTACAAGGTCCTACGGATTGGCATTCCCCGTTCCTTGCTGCTCTTGGGCATCATGCTCTTCACTCACTGCTCTCGTCAAACTGGATTCCTTACTCTTTGTCAAACTTATAAGAAATTAGCTTGCTTCCTCAATTTCAACTCCTGATTCAAAAATCCCCTTTGCAGACAATTCTTTACCAGCTCTCCCATTCTGCACCCTCCAGAATGGCTATAACTGAAAAGGCTGACAACATCGTACAGTCGTAAGGATGAGGAACAACTTCAACTGCACACATCACCGGTGAGAAAAAGGGGAGCCAGATCTCAAGAAACAAAACACACACATTCCACATGGCTCAGCCATCCCACTCCCAGGTATTCACCCAGGAGAAATGAAAACAAGACCACAAAGACCTGAATCACAATTTCATATGGTTTTATTCACAATAGCCTCAAAATGAAAACAGCCCAAGCGTCCATCCTCAGGAGGACTGGTGCACAAACTGTGGTTCAGTAACACAACAGAGGACCACCCAGCAACAGAGAGGAATAAACCACATACCCACAACTAGAGTAAGTTTCAAAAACACTAGGGTGAAGGGAAATAACTTTGCACAAGAGTCCATACTCTTAGTCCATTTATGTGATGTTTAAAAACAAGCAAAATTAATCTTTGGTACAAAGAAAACAAAAACAAAAAACCTAGTAGCTGCTTCTGACGCGTGGAGGCAAGGATTGAATGGGGAAGGGAATGAAAGAGCTTTCTGGGATGGTGGTAACGCTCCATGTCTTCATGGGGGTTGGGTTATACAACCATGAGAATTTGTTAAAATCCAGCTAACATACACTAAGTATTTGTGAATTTCTTTTCATGTAAATTTTACCTCAAAAGAAAAAAAAGTCAATAAATACTGAACTCTAATGAATGATATGTATGCTGAAATATTTAGGGACATGTGCACTGATGCCTGTAATTGACTTCAAAATGCCTTAAAAGATAAGAGGGACTGACAGACGGAGAGATAGCAAGTAGAGTAAAATGTTAATGGTGGAATCCAGCTACTGGGAATATGGGTGGTCACTATAAAATTCTTGAAACCTCACTGCATGTTTGAAATTTTTTATAATAAAATGTTGCAAAAAGTATGGAATCTCTTCCCTCTCCCCTCAATCCTACTGTATTCCCCGGCTCTGCTTTATTTTCCTGGATAGCACCTGCTTCCTCATAGACTACTGAATTTACTTATTGTTTTATTCATTATCTGTCTCTTCTTCCCAGAATATAAGACCCACAAAGGTAGGAATTTTCTGCTTTGTTTACCCCAAATCCAGAATTGTGCCTAACACATACAAGGAAACAGTAAATATTTGTTGAATAAATGAGCCAGTGAAATTACACCAGTTATTTAATGTCCACAAACTGTTCTGGTTTGAGACAGGTATTTCATTTAAAAAAAAAAAAAATTTTTTTTTTCCATAAAAGCAAAAACATAAAGTATTCTAAGTACAAACACTTTGCTTTTGTACTTAGAATACTCAGGATAAACAGTTAAAATAGCTGAAGACAGATTAGACTATTTGGCAAGAAAAAGAGCAGTTCGATACTTACATTTTCTACAAGAAATGAATGATAGAAGATTCTCAGTCTATATTACTCTCTGCTTCTCCCAGCTACTGTACTCTGAAATTAGTTTTACTTCTAGATAATGAAACAATAAAGGAAGACCTTTGCTGAGGTACAGGTGAAACACTCCAGTCTTGTTATTTCCCTTCAGTGTGAAATATCTGTGAATTTAGTACTTCCCTTATCCCTTATTTGTGCCCCTGGTAACTCTTTATGACGCAGGCTGTCAGCAGTGTCCTTGTTACAAGCAGGCCTGCCCGATGTGGTGTTTGGTCACGTGAAAGGGAAGGGACTGAAATTAGGCTCTTTCTACTCTCATAAAGGTTACAATCTCATCAGAATGTTCCCCTAAATATTAAATTTTAAAAAGCTCAAAAGGCTCTGGGTTTTGTGTCAAACTTTATGCTGAGAATTTCTATACCTCCAATGTACCCACAGAGAACCAGTAATATGCTATTATTTAATACCTTTTTATGCACACATTCAAATAAAATACAAAGATTAGCACCCTAAAACAACAGTACTGAATAAACTGAACATCCAGTTCAAACTGATCTAAAACTAAACATGCTTATAGAACCTAATACAAGCAGACGCCATACCAAGGCTTGGTCCTTAGCCCTTTACATTCTCACTCCTGCAACTTAATCCACAATCACAGCTTTAACTACCATTTCTATGCTGATGACAAATTCAGAATCTTCCTCTTCAGCCCGTATTTCTGTTGAACATTAGGCACATGTATAAAGACCTCTTATTACATGTTCACTGACATACCCCATGTAACATCAACTCCCCACCTGCCAGCTCTCCAAATCTGTCCCTCCTCGTGTACTATCAATTTCTGTGAATCACACCATCATACTTCCAGTCACCCAGGAAGTCTTTATTTTTCCAGCTCCCTTTTGCTACCTATGTCCCTGTTTTCAAATCAGGCACCAGATCCTATCAATTTCTTCTTCACCTTACGTCTACAAGTTTTTTAGTGCTTTCTCATCCCACTGTCATAGCCAGGCTGCAGTCAGCCTTCTTACCTCCAGCATCACACTGCTGTCCACTTCCCTCTGTGGCTATTGCCAGTGGTTTTTCTAAAAGAGGAAGAGGGCTTCCCTGGGTTGTCCACACTCTCACACTTAATCATTGGCTTTCTGTTGCCTTTACGATCTTGGAGTCCTTTACGACTGAGCTCTAGCTAATTTTGCCAGTCTAACACCTTACCACACTCTACCCTGAATGTCCACATTCCAGCCACAGCGAGTGTCTAACAGAACTTTCCAATTACACCTATATGTGACACCCTGCACCCCATCTTTCAGTTCAGTTGCTCAGTTGTGAGCGACTCTGTGACCCCATGGACTGCAGCACGCGGGGCTTCCCTGTCCATCACTACCCCTGTCTTTAAGTCTATCCAAATCTATCATTTCTTCATAATTCTACTAGGATATCTCTCTTTTAGAGAGTCTTTGAAAACAGGTATATGACACTATCATGATGGTAACATACAAAAGAGGTACAGGTGATTTTCTAAATATCTATTCAATTAAGATGTTTATTGGAAACCAAACAACTCTGAATCCAGAAAAAAGTTTCCTGACAGGAGTTTCAGCCCTAAACTACCTGCCTCATATATATCAGAAAGGAAGGGCACAGCAGGCAGGAAAGCACACCAAGACCAAGAACAAGGTCAGTAAGAAGATACTCCACTCTCAAAAGGACGTAGGCTCCCCAAAACTGCTTATTAGCTGCAAGGGAAAAGTAGCAACTATACAGTGGAGAAACCAGGGCACACCCTGACTGGACGATAAGAATTAACAGCACCAATGAGAGGAAAACAATATTACATGCCTCCAGAGGTGATATCATGAGAATACAGCATTCCTTATACAATGTGCTGGAGAAGGCACTGGCCCCTCACTCCAGTACTCTTGCCTGGAAAATCCATGGACGAAGGAGCCTGGTAGGTGCAGTCCATGGGGTTGCTACGAGTCGGACATGACTGAAGTGACTTAGCAGCAGCAGCATACAATGTGCTAGCAACACCTGAATCTAATGGAGAAAATATTAGACAAACCCAAAATGGGATCACCCTATTAAAAAAAAAAATCAAAGGGACTCTAATCTTCAAAAATATCTACATCACAAAAGGTGAAACACTTGCTAAAATATTTAAGGGTAAAGAGCCATGATATAAGCAACTAACCTCAAATGGTTTGGAAAAAAATCTGCATGTGTGTGTTTGGGGAAAAAAGAAAAATTTTGTGTGCCTGTGTATGTGTGTATGTAGGACAGAAAGGATATGTGGAAAAACAGACAAAGCAAATGAGACACAATGTTAACAATAAGTGTACACGGATGTACTCCTCTTTTTCTTACAACTTTGCTCTAACTTTGAACTCCTTTCCAAATACAGCTGACCCCTGAACAATTTGGGGGTTAGGAGCATCAATCCAATTCCCCATCAAATGAAAATCCACGTACAACTTTGAGGAAAAAAAAAATCACTGGAAAAAAAATTTAATTAAAAAAAGAAAAAAAAAAAAAAGAAAATTAGAGTATAACTTAACAGTGGGCCCCCTGCATCCATGGATCCAACTAACCACAGATCTACAGTGGTGTCATATTTATAGAAAAAAATTCACATATGAGTAGACTCATACAGTTCAAACCTAAGCTGTTCACGGGTCAACTGTAGTAAAGGGAAATTGGGTGTGGGGGTGGGAAGAAGACTCTATAAGCAAGAGTAAGAGATGTTTAAGTTCTTCCAGAATTGCTGCCAAGTAACTGCATGAACTCCTAAGTCAGTGACAACGGGACAAGCCTCAAAGTACGATCTTCTGAATAATGGTTGTAGGGACATAACTAGGTGTTTACATGATTAAATAATTTGGTAATAGTAATTGACAAGGCTAACAGTTTCTTTACTGTTAGAGAAGAATCTGAGAAGGATTCTTGGTGGTTTTACATTTGCCAAAATGCACCATGATTTTCCAAATGAATAAATACAGCAGTCAACATTTCCTAACTACGCACTGACTGTTGTTAATGTGATTTACATAAATGTTTGGTGGGACCAAGTTTTTACTTTTCAGTAATGAAAAGGTAAATATTAAAATAAAGTTACGAGGTTAAACTGGGGTATACAAAAAACAATGTCTTCTACAACGATGGATTTCATCAGTTTGGGGGAATATAGCCTCCTGGTTCCAGTGTTCAACTCATAGTGAGTTGGTTTTTCACTAAGCTTATTTTTTAAAAGGAGAACTGTGTTAAGACTACAAAATCTCTGGCAACAGGGCTCCTTTTTACAGACAGAAATACAGATGAGGGCTTGGCACATAGTTCCCTGAGGGGCAAATCTGGCTCACCACCTGTTTTTGTAAATGGTTTATTAGAACTCAGTCTCACTGGGTCATTTACATATTGCCCATGGCTGCTTTTGTTCAACAAAGCAGAGTGGGTGTGACAGAGACTGTAAGGCCTCTCTGAGAAGCCTAAAATATTTACTATCTGCCTGGTTATGGAAAGTTTGCAGATTCTTGATCTGTGCTCTGTTTACTTTTTGAGCTTCAGCAGTCTGGTGGATCACTGGCACACACAAAGCTTACTCTACCATTTACATGGTGAAAATGACAGAAGAGGGAAGTTCACTAAAAATTTATCACTGTACTAGAGCCTAAATCAGATACTCATCTTCATTCTGAGAGCATATCATTTTCCTTTTCTATATAGTTGCTTTACAGTGTTGCGTCAGTTTCTGCTGGACTATAAGGTGCTCTAAGTATGCATATATCCCCCCACCTTCCCATCTCAGCCCTCTAGGTCTCCACGGAGCACTGGGCCGAGCTCCGTGTGCTGTGCAGCAGCGCCCCACTGGCCGTCTGTTTCCCGCGTGGTGAAATGCATGTTACCCCCGACCCCTCAGCCTCCCCACTACCCCCCATGCCCACACATGTTCTCTGCTTCTGTTTCTACTCCTGCCCTGTACACAGGCTCATCCGCACCATTTCCCCAGATTTCATATAATGTGTTAAAATATAATACTTGTTCTCCTTCTGACTTACGAAAGCATATTATTATATCAATTAACACCTATTTCACAGGGAAAGTGAGGCTCAGTGAGGTAAATCGCTTGCTCAAAATGGTGGAAGCAGGATTTGGATTGAGGTCTGACTCCAGAACCCCATGGTCCTTCTACTGTAGTTTAATTCCTCCTTGTTGTCTTGCCCTTCCCATGAATGACCGAGTTCTGGCTGGTTCTCAGGGGAGGACTCAGAATACTAACAGAGAAGCAGAAAGGACTTCAATCAGCTGAAGAAATGAGTGACAGCATCGAGGGGACTAGGATTATTTGGAAGCTACAACTGAGTAAGTCAAGGAAGGAAGGGCACATTTCCTCACTTCTCTTACTCTTCCAAGTACTTTGCTAGATGAAAGTTCATCTAGTGACTTAACTACTGACAACAGCCAGGCACCTGAATATGCAGGATGGAGCCTAGACCAGATATTTACCTATGCTTCCTTGTGTAGCTCACTACTCTTCATGTGCGTGTACAGAGGTTCACAGTAAAGGGTAAAGGATATTCTTCTCTAAGAAATACTGCTTTATCTTGTTGAATGGGCAACAGAAAAACATTAAAATCTGTTACTTCTTCCCCTGGACTTTCAACACTTTGTTTATTTTATCTCTGACACTCCATTTACCAAATGTGGAGCCAAAATAATCTTCTTCTTATAGAAATAATTAGCATTATGAGTTTCCCTCAAAGAAGGGAATAGACTTTCAATCAAAAGCAAATTATAAAGGAACCCATTTGGCTTTAGAAGTACTGCATTTAGGTACTATCATATAATCTACTATAAAGTAGTCAGAGAACAGATACCAAATGACTTACCACTCCAAGGGGACTAAGGACTCTGTGTGATAAACTAATAAGGCTGAAACAGAGCCACAAACTCAGATTACGTTTGACCATCCCCTGTTCTATCAAAAATAACAGGTTTATCTATTGTACTTTCCTACCAGTAAATGTTGCAACCAAGACTTGGCTGTTGATACATTGCTTTTATTAATACTTTTATCCCACCAAAAATGTAAAATTTTAAATAGCCTTAGACATAGAAGACAAACTTATGGTTACCAAACAGGAGAGTGGGGAGGGGAGAGGCAAATTAGGACTTTGGGATTAACATATACACACTACTATGTATACACAGTAAGGTCCTACTGTATACAACAGGGAATTATATACAATATCTTACATAACCTGTAATGGAAAAGAACCTGAAAAAGAAGGAATGTGTATATATACATATATAAACAATCAGTTTGCGATATACCTGAAACTAATATAAATGTAAATTAACTATACTTCAAATTTTAAAATGGTTAAAAAAATACATATATATAAAACCTTAGGGCTTGTATGAATGCTAAGATAGCTCATTTTTAAAGTAACAGGAAAATACTATAAGATGGTTAGTTTGTGAAGAAGTGATAGTTCATACATTGTACTTATTCACTTATGACCAAACCTAAAAATAATCTTAAAAAATTTTTTTCCTTTTCTTAAATAAAATCAAGTCTCTTGGTTTTACTAAAGCCATAAAATTCCCATGCAATTTCTGCAGTTATGCCTTCTGGAGTGGCTAAAAAAAGAAGGGTCTCTGATAATCGTAAAACGTTATTTATGTTTGTTTTTTTAAAAAAAACATTATTTCCCTCACACTCACTCTTTAAGAAACAAACAAACTGATAGAGAAAAATAAACATTTCATAATTTCAAAACATTCTAATTAATCTGTTATTTGGTGCCATAAAATATCGATATTTTCTTACATAAAACGTACTGTACAGAAAAATAAATTCGGACTTTATTAGAGTAGCCTGTTGGGATCCCCCAGCAGTCCAGTTCCCTGGACTCAGTGCTTTCACTGCCTGGCGCGGGGAGGTAGGGTGGGGTGGGTTGGGGTGGGACTCTAGCTCAGCCCCTGGTCGGGGAACTGGGATCCTACAAGCGATGCAGTGCAGCTAAAAAAAGAAAGATACTCCACCAAATTAAAAGACATACTATTTAAGAGCACACATTTTTATATGTCAGAAGCTGGATTAGGATTCCAATTCTCAGTTCAGTTCAGTTGCTCAGTCGTGTCCCACTCTTTTCGACCCCGTGGACAAATATAGCATGCCAAGCTTCCCTGTCCATCACCAACTCCCAGAGCCTGCTCAAACTCATGTCCATTGAGTCGGTGATGCCATCCAACCAGCTCATCCTATGTCGTCCCCTTCTCCTGCCTTCAATCTTTCCCAGCATCAGGGTCTTTTCCAATGAGTCAGTTCTTCACATCAGGTGGCCAAAATATTGCAGTTTCAGCATCAGATATTCCAATGAATATTCAGGACTGATTTTCTTTCGGATGGATTGGTTTGATCTGCTTGTGACTTAACATCTCTAAATTCTCATTTCCTTACTAGTGAAATGAGGTAACTGCCATTACAAGCATAAAATAAGAAATGCAGGTAAACCTCTTAGTACAATACACACTTACTATATTAGCTCATTGTAATATAAATAATGAAACAAATTTAATCCTTTTTCCTACTAATGAAGGGCAGAAGAAGCTACCTAATTTACCAGATTACACTGAGGATTAAATGAAGTTATAACCATAAAGCTCTGGGGCATTATTACTATATCAGGTTAATTATAATAATTTAAATTACTAAATTTCCTTTGCAGGAAAGTTATAACCAACCTAGACAGCATATTAAAAAGCAGAGACATTACTTTGCTAACAAAGGTACGTGTAGTCAAGACTATGGTTTTTCCAGTAGTCATGTATGGATGTGAGAGTTGGACTATAAAGAAAGCTGAGGGCCAAAGAATTGAAGCTTTTGAACTCCAACTGGGGTTGGAGAAGACTTTTTGAGAGTCTCTTGGACAGCAAGGAGATCCAACCAATCCATCCTAAAGGAAATCAGTCCTGAATATTTATTGGAAGGACTGATGCTGAAGCTGAAACTCCAATACTCTGGCCACTTGATGTGAAGAACTGACTCACTGGAAAAGACCCTGATGCTGGGAAAGACTGAGGGCAGGAGGAGAAGGGGATGACAGAGGATGAGATGGTTGGATGGCATCACTGACTCAATGGACATGAGTTTGGGTAAACTCCGGGAGTTGGTGATGGACAGGGAGGTCTGGCATGCTGCAGTCCGTGGGGTTGCAAAGAGTTGGATATGACTGAGCGACTGAACTGAACTGAAATTATTAACAGAAATTGTTTACTGTAGCTATATACATGAATCAGTAACTTAAAAGGACTAATTCAAAAATTTACTCTGTATTTTCTTAAATCCTTTCTCTCACTAATCCTACAAAAAAAGACATTTCAAACCTCCAGTTAATTTTTTGGGGGGAGGGGGCCACACCATGAGGTTTGTGGGATACTTAGTTCCCTGACCACGGATGGAACCCAGGTCCCCTGCTGTGGAAGCTCGGAATTTTAACCACTGGACCACCAGGGAAGTCCCATCCAAGTAATTTTTCCTGGTAGACTATCACTGTTGACAAAACAATCCTAACCTCTGAAGATAATCAGATCTCACCTGAGGACTTAAGGACTGTATACAACAAATTTAGGTACCACACTACAGTAACCATAGTCAGTCACTTTTTCAGCTTTTTCAAGACAATGAGATCTCTCCACACACAAAAGAAAAAAATACATTGTAGTCTATAAGGAAGCCTCATTCTCACAAGTAAAATCAATGTAATTCATTTCAAAGATTACCTATACTACCCACTTTGTCCCAGAATGGATATGAGATAAACTCCCTGGACATTTAAAATCTTTTAATGCTACCTGAAACAAATCTGGCTTTCTTTTTCCTAATGAAATGAAAGAAAAATACTTAACCACTTTTATTCAAGGAAAAAGGATACATGGTTGCAAATCTTGAACATACTTAACAGCACTTTCAGGTCTAATCTTAACACAATTATTATCGCTTTCGCTTTTGTTGGTAAGTAAGAGAAAGGAAATTATATTCCTTCTTGGCAGAGGTCTTTAGTACTTATGTAAGTATTACACAAATTCTCATTATTTCATAGCAGAAAGAAATGAACTAACTAAATAAAGTCCAGATAATATTTAAGACAAATTCCTACAAAAGTAAGTAAACCATGCTAAAAAAAAAGTTTGCATCACTTCAGGAGTTATATTAAAATTGGTCAGAATGAAAGGTTGATTCCTCTACACATAAACAAGAATAAGCAGTGTACTTTCATGACCTCAACTTCAAAGAAGCAAACTGTGGCAGACACAGGTAGTCAAATTTTTTTTGTTTTTGACTCTATAAAAGGCAAAAAAGTTGGCTTAAAACTCAACATTCAGAAAACTAAGATCATGGCATCTGGTCCCATCACTTCATGGCAAACAGATGGGGAAACAGTGAAAAACTAATTTGGGGGGCTCCAAAATCACTGCAGATGGTGACTGCAGCCATGAAATTAAAAGACACTTGCTCCTTGGAAGAAAAGCTATGACAAACCTAGACAGCACATTAAAAAGCAGAGACATTACTTTGCCAACAAAGGTCCGTCTAGTCAAAGCTATGGTTTGTCCGGTAGTCATGTATGGATGTGAGAGTTGGACTGTAAAGAAAGCTGAGCGCTGAATAATTGAAGCTTCTGAACTGTGGTGTTGGAGAAGACTCGAGAGTCCCTTGGACTGCAAGGAGATCAAACCAGTCAATCCTAAAGGAAATCAGTCCTTAATATTCATTGGAAGGACTGATGCTGAAGCTGAAACTCCAATACTTTGGCCACCTAATGCAAAGAACCAACTCGTTGGAAAAGACCCTGATGCTGGGAAAGATTGAAGGTAGGAGGAGAAGGGGGACGACAGAGGATGAGATGGTTGGATGGTATCACCGATGCGATGGACATGAGTTACAGGAGGCTCCAGGAGTTGGTGATGGAGAGGGAAGCCTGGTGTGCTGCAGTCCAAAGAGTTGGACACGACTGAGCAACTGAACTGAAAAAAGGCAAATTAACTTGCCAGTAGTAAACGGCACCAGAGGACCGGTGTGCACCTGAAATTAATTAGGAATCTGTTTATTTCAATCAGAGCATGAGAAGCAAACTATGCTTTCTAGTGAGATATTTGTATTATAATTTGACGAATATGGTCAAAATGCAAAACTTCCTTTTTAATAGAGTGAAGGACAGACTAGACCTTAAGCTCAGAAAAGATACAACAAATGTCTTCTAAATATGGAGCCAGCGCACTGCCAAAAATGCAGGGAGTTATAGGACATAATCTATAATACATATCTTTTTATTTTCAAATATGACTACTGAACATGTAACAGCCTTTAGTTTTGGACATCAAGTAGTTTCTGGCTGCCTCCTGAGGCACACAGTATGATCATGCTTTCTGGCCCTCCTGTAGATGCTGGGGCTAGGTGACTAATTCTGGCTATTGAGTTGTGAGTCAAAGTGACTTAATGCTACTTCTGGTCCAGAGTATTTAACTACTGGTGGAAGATGCAAATTTTTCACAGCACTCCTCCCACTTGTCACCATGTTTGAGATATCTGCATCAGCCTGGTTCCCCAAATGACCCATGATAAAATGGGACAAAAAAAAGAACTACACTTTGAAGCTGTCTGTATACATATCATAACCTGGCTATCCTGACTGATGTAAACTGGTTCCAAAAGTGGGGTACTGTTATAACATAAAGACTAAAATATGTGCCATTAGCTTGGGAGGCAGGAAGCAGGGACACTTCTCAGAGGCTGGAAGGGGGGTGCTCCTTAGTAAACAGTACAAATATTTGGTAAAAGTCAAGATACCATAGCTTGCAAAGCAGATCATTCAGTTAATAAGCCTGTTCTAGGCTTTCCTGATGGCTCAGTGGTTATGAATCTGCCTGCCAATGCAGGAGATGGGATTTTTTTTCCCCTGGGCCAGGAAGATCCCCTGGAGAAGGAAATGGCAATCCACTTCAGTATTCCTGCCTGGGAAATCCCATGGACAGAAGAGCCTGGTGGGCCACAATCCACCTGGTGGGCGACAAAAGAGTTGGATTTGACTTAGCAGTTAACAACAACTCTAGGGAAAGAGGTTAAAAAACCTGGATGTTAAAATGGTGAGTTCGCTGCTCTGGGTTTGGTATTACACAAAACAAATAAATTAAAAAACCTGACCTGTTTGTAAACAGGAATGAAAGAGAAGAGGCCAAAATTTTGAGAAATTGCAGTGTTTGAAGAGTGCTTCTCAACTCAAACAGTAAATCAAAAAATCAAGAGAAGGCCTTTGATTAACAAAAAGAGGGTAAGGTTCAAAGCAAGGTATGGCCCTGATGTGTGAAAAAGTGACAAAGTGTTAGTCGCTCAGTGGTGTCCAGCTGTTTGCAACCCCACGGACTATAGCCTGCCAGACTCCCCTGACCAGGGTATTCTCTAGATATCCACAGTTAAAACACGAATGGATTAGAGTCTCAGAGCAGAGACCTAGTTAAAACTGGACACACAGGCAATGCTTTCAGTTGAACAAAATGCTCAGAGGAGAAAGACAGAGACAGATACTAAGGACGTGGCTCTTCCAGCAAAAGCAACAGGTTTCTGGGATTAACACTTAGGAGACGAGACACCTGTAAAGAACTGAGAGGACGGGCCATCTTGCACACTGAGCTAAACAAAACATTACAAGCCTACAAGCTGCGCTGCCAACAAGCAGGCAAAAATCAAGAGCCCAGATTAAAAATCAGAACGATTGAAAAGTACAATCGGGCCTCCTACGGTCCATGGGCAGGAAGCAGGCTTTGAAGCACTTTGGCTCCCAAAGGGCTTACCTTCCAGTATCTACTTCAGAGGAGGCTGAAGTAGATCTACTTCAGTCAAGATGACGGAAAGAAAGGGAGTCTCCCCAGATGTCAATGCCAAGAGCCACACAAGCCAGCAGACTGGGAGCCCCTCTAGGAACCTGCACTTGGCACCTGAACAAGCATGTTCCCCACATACAGCGGAAGAAGAACTTATAAAGCCAGCTCGGTGGGACTCTAGGGATCAGGAACTGCTGTCTTTCCATTATCCAAAGGGGAGCGTTACTGTGGGGATCACGTGTCTGTTATTCCCACGTACTCTGCATGTGTGTGTGTGTGTGGCGGGGGGAGGGGGTGCAGACAATCTTTTCACTTACAGACCTCCAGGCCGAGGGGAAGCACATCCAAGCCTGATCTACAGAACTGCAGGACACCTGGAAATCCTACTACTCTGAGCTTTTTTGCTGTCTAGCTGGGACTTTCCAGCCGGGCTCACGGAGGAAGAGATAAGTATATCTTGTCTGTGGGGAGGACAGTGATCCAAATCTTTGGTTGGCCAGAAGGGCAGATCTGTCATGACTGCTGTTCACCAAGTCATTTTGTTCTTTGCCATCTGGTCATATGGTAGGACTGCATTTCCTGGCCAACCATATGGTTAGAAGGAGCCATGCAACTTGTTCTGGCCAACGAGTTGTGAGTTGAGGTGACGCAGAACCTCATGTCTGGCTTCTGACCAGAGCATGTGAATAACTGATACAAGATACAAGACCTCCCAGAGCTCTTTCCTCCAGCATGGTGTCCAGCAATATTGAGAATGGACGCTGTCTTGTCATCTGGATCCTGGAAAGAGGGCACAGAACAGGACCCCTAAATCAACCCTGGAGACAGTGCAGACTTAGCAGTCAATCTCTGTAATAATGGTACTGAGACTTCACGGTGCGGTGTTTATAGCACACCCTTACGTATTCTGTCTGATAAATGGAGGCAACCCCTACCACCACTGAACATGAGTCAGAGGCAAGCTCACCCATCAACTAGTTCAAGTTCCTTCTACAAATGATAAACAGGAGATCTACAGTTAAGTCACAGAGTTTAAGTGCCTTGCCTGGTCACACAGTAATTACAAGGCAGAAGAATTTGATGGAACCATTATTTATTGTTGTTCAGTCACTAAGTTGTATCCAAACCTTTTGTGACCCCATGGACTGTAGCCCTCCAGGCTCCTTTGTCCATGGGATTTCCTAGGCAGAAATACTGGAGTGGGTTGCCAATTCCTGACCCAGGGATCAAATCAATGTCTCCTGCATTGCAGGCAGATTCTTTACCACTGAGCCACCAGGGAAGCCAGAACCATCATTATCCTCAAGTAATTCTAAATTACAATGTGAGTTACATTCCTAATCTCTAAACACAGCTCTGGATAGACTCAACTAGAAACATATGAATAAGTTAGCAATATGCCAATCCATTCATTCACTCAACAAATAATGGTGGTATTAAGCTCCAACACTGAAGGTATCCTGAGTTCAATTCAGTCACTCAGTCGTGTCTGACTCTTTGCGACCCCATGAATCGCAGCACGCCAGGCCTCCCTGTGCATCACCAACTCCTGGAGTTCACTCAAACTCACGTCCATCGAGTCGGTGATGCCATCCAGCCATCTCATCCTCTGTTGTTCCCTTTTCCTCCTGCCCGCAATCCCTCCCAGCATCAGAGTCTTTTCTAATGAGTCAACTCTTCGCAGAGTCAGGAGCTAAAGACTAATCAAGGATCTCCTTAAGTGGCCTAGACGTTTACAAAAGGAAATTGCTGAGAATGATACTATGTAACACATAACATGTAGCATGTAACAGAACTACCCTAATGGGTAGATAGCTAAGGAAGTGACCTTGAATTTAGATCTGAGGGATCAGTGGGATTACTAAACCCATTATAGAGGAATAATGTTTCAGTACCTGGGAATAAATGAGAGTGATCCTGTGGCTGGAGTGAACTTAAAGGCTCTGGAAGGACAAAACGGAGGCAAGGACCACATTTCATAAGGCCTCAAAGATAAGCCACTTTCAGAGCAATGAAAACCTGTCCTTACAGGGCGTTAGCAGGAAGTGACACAGTTAGATTCCAGTTTACAAAGGACCACTGGCTCAGTTAACAATATTGGGAAGGCAGAACTCTGATCTTGGGAAAACTTTTTAGGGAGTTACTGAAATCTAGGCAAGAGATGTTAGCACCCTGAACTAGAAAGCAGCATTGAAGATGATGGGCTTTTCTGGTGGCTCAGCTGTAAAGAATCCGCCTGCAATGCAGGAGACCCTGGTGCGATTACTGGGTTGGGAAGATCCCCTAGAGAAGGGATAGGCTACCCACTCCGGTATTCTTGGGCTTCCCTTGAGCTCAGCTGGTAACGAATCCACCTGCGATATGGGAGACCTGGGTTCGATCCCTGGGTTGAGAAGATCCCCTGGAGAACGGGAACAGCTACCCACTCCAGTATTCTGGCCTGGAGAATTCCACGGACTGTACAGTCCATGGGGTCACAGAGTCGGATACTTTCACTCACTTCACATTGACAATGATAACATCAGCTATTTAGGAAATTAAACACCACTACTACAACCGGAATTTTTATTCAAGATAATTTAGAGTTTAACCTATCTGACCTTTCATCCTAGTTCTCTAATTTCTCCACTCTGATTCACAATAAATTCAAACACATTAAACTTAGTCAAATAACACCAATATGATAAGGCTAGCATAACATATCACCAACAGGCCCCAGAAACACTTTTAAAAGATACACATAATCCATTATTTCCCAAATAAGGCAGGCTAATTAGTGAAAACTTTCTAGACTAGAATCTTAGAAGTCACAGATGTTAAAAATTCAAATGTAAGATTTAATCCAGGAAAGATTTTAAATGGCTGGGTGCAAAAAAAGGGACATTATAGTTCTAAAATTGGCTTCTTGCTAGTGATAAAATATATAAGGCATCCTTGAGAAATAAGAGTTTTAGATATGAGGAAGAATTAATAAGGTTCAACTGAAAAATTTTATAGGGGAAAAAACCTAGTCCTAAAAACAGTAAGATTAGGGAAAAAATATTAACCCTATCATTCAGACAATAACCCTATACTCTGCTCATCTTCCAGAAAAACGGAACGGGAGACTTCCCCGGTAGCGCAGTGGACAGGAGCCACCTGCCAATGTGGGGGACGCAGGTGTGACCCCTGGTCCGGGAAGACCCCACACGACACGGCAACAAAGCCGCGCACCACCACTACTGAGCCTGTGCTCCAGCGCCCATGGCAGCCACTGAAGCCTGAGGCCCTAGGGCCTGCAAGCCACGGTGAAGGAGCTCCTGTGCTGAACTGCTGACCCACGGGCCTGAGCCCGCGTTCCGCAACGAGAGAAGCCACTGCAGTGAGGAGCCCAGGCAGCACAACTGGAGAGCAGCCTCTGCCCACCGCAGCCAGGCAAGTGCACACGCAGCAACCAAGGCCCAGTGCAGCCAAAACAAGCAGACAAACAACTTAGCAAAAATGCTTCAGCACTACAGAAAGACAGCAGGAATTTCTGAAGCATATTCCACAAAATCACAGTATACAAGTTCAGACAACAACGTAGAACTCACAGATGTTTTAAAATGATGTATAGAAAAACACAAGACAGAGGAATCAAGGAATATATTTTTATGGAATTGAGTCTATGGTATTTCCTGGTATACAGAAAAAAAAAAGGCTTTTCTATTTTATTGGAATTACATTACAAAGGAAAAATTCACCGAGGCAAAAAAATTCATACAGAATTTTCACATCTACTGACAAGATATCACTATGATAGACGACAAGGGAAATTCAGAGATGGTAATAAGATAATTGCTACCAAAATTTTGGTTCTCAAGACACTTTCAGATAGAGAGAAAGAATTTTAATGTAAAAACTTTAGAGTAAAATAACTTTGATTTTTGCATGATCCTACCTATCTTTACTTCAAATAGAGGGAAGAAAAAAAGATGACTTTTCAGGAACTCAATGTTAGAAGTTGGCTCACATGGTTTTATTAGACTCTGAGTGATAACACACAAAATATACAAAGTAAAAATAGATAACAGAGACTTAAAAAGATTGTTTCAGATTATGGTTTATTTACCATATGAACTATAAGTCCCTTAACAAAAAGACATGTCTGTGGACCCCATAATATTTAGCATTATACTTCATAAGCGTAAGTTTACAAATATTTGATACATCAACACAATATAAAACAAGTGCTTTTAGCAGATATTTCACAAAACTTACTTTTGGAAAGGCCATGACAATTTTTCTGGCTTAAAATTTTGGATCATTAGAATGTCTCATTGGAGAAGGAAGTGGCAACCCACTCCAGTATTCTTGCCTGGAGAATCCCAGGGATGGAGGAGCCTGGTGGGCTGCCATCTAAGGGGTCGCACAGAGTCGGACATGACTCTAGCAACTTAGCAGCAGCAGAATGTCTCATGTCCTCCTGATCTTAGCTCAAAGGCAGTTAAGGTGGGTATCTATCATTTTAGCATGTAAATAATCATAAAGTACCTGGATTTTTTTCCAGAACTATATAAATATAAATTAAAGAAACATTTGTGCCAGAGGATATTAAGTTTTTTAAATACAATATTGTTTCTTCTTTCCAGGGGCTTCAAGTGCAGTGAAAGAAACATGTAAGTGAATTTGCTTTCTAAAACTCCAGGTGACATCACCTAGGAAGGGTGAGTCAAGAAGGGCTTCATAAAGTTGAATAAACATGGGGCCAGGAAAGGTATGTGGGAGTCAAGAGGTGCAGTGTGAGCAAACGCAGGCGTGCAGACCTCAGAGAACGTGGAGCACAGTATCCTGGGCAGCAGTCTCCACGATGCCCCGATGTACATTCCCCTGACCCCACACTGGGCCAGCGCTGGTCTGTGACCCACAGCGTGAGGCACAGTGAGGGCAGTCACCTCCAGGACAGGGCAATAAGACGGCAGATTCTTTCTGGGGCTCTCCTACCCACCTTGGCACACTTTCTTTTGGATCATCGGCTCTGGGAGGAGCCAGGTGTCAGGGACTGGGTGATGACTGCAACCTCTAATAGGTTCTGCAGAGGATGAGCCAGAGCCACCTGGTAAAGTTGCTCCTAAATTCCAGACCCTCAGAAACCGAGATCAGTGTTTGCTGTTGTAAGCGGCTAAATTCCAGATCAGCAGTTATGCAGCAACAGACAGCGAACACGTGTTGGTACTGAGTGTCCTCACTGCGTAACACAAATCTCAATCATTGAAATGGTCTGACATCAGACCACGGTCTTCGAGAACACTGTTAGTGAAGAAGCTGCTAATAAAAGGCCCACGGGGTTCCACAAGGTAAGGTGAACGTCACTAGAAACCAGGTGATTTGGCTAGGAGGTTTCCACCAGAGAGCGCAAAGCGCTGCCTTGTCCTCCTGCTACATCAGCTGGGAAAAAAGAGAGAGAGGAGAGATAGACTAAATGAAGACCAGTTAAGAGCGAGCCAGGATTTGATGGTTTCAGACTGCAAACAGTGCTCCTATTCAGAAATGGATCCTGAGTCAAGATCAAATGCTGGGCACTGACAGAAAAACATGCTCTAAAAACTACGATGAGGGAGCGACTATAAAATATTTTGTTAAGACCTCAGAAAGATCAAAGATGGTGTCTTAGAGTACCATTTGGGCCAGACAAAACACTGCTAAACAGAACTGTGAGCTTCAAAGATTCCCTCAAACAAGGCTTTTAGGAAGCTTAAGGGTGTTTTCTCGCAGCAGGAGCTCGAGGCAGGAAAAAGGCTTATCACAGAGAAGTTCATGGGTGCGGCTTTCAATCAATGAACAGACTCCAGTGAAATTCATATAAGATCCACAAAAGTTTTAAAATAATTATAAACACAGAAACATTACCAGCTTGACTTAATGGAAACAAGACAATACAAAATGACAAAAGGCCATTAAGAGTCCTACAATTTCGGTAGGCAGCAAGTTAAGAAAACTCAGTAGCAAACAAACATGTTTTATATTCAGGATAAACAAAGGGTGAAGCAAATGCCCCACGGGCAAAACTGAGAGCATGAATCATACCCAGGAGCTGACATTCAACCAAGGAATTACCATCATTTGCCTGACTGGATTTCAACAATGCTGAGGACCAGAGCCTCCTGGTGCCTACCAGCCCCACCCTCTGCCTCCCCTTGAATAGGGACATTTTGTACCCCAAGTCTGACCCAATACCGTATATTGGTGGTGGCAGAGGGCGGGGAGCAGATACCTCGTTAGCAGTACAGGTTGAGAGGGATTTGTACTTGAGACACTGAAAAATTACATTTGAGAAGCTCAGCTGTACCTGAAGCCAATCTGAATGAGATCCCTCTGCTGTAATGGGACGAGACTTCGGGGGGCTCTGGGAGCAATAACATTCTGCATGTGGTCAGTGTGGCAGCCAGCCTCCAAAGGCCCCCGCCTACACTTTCCAGGCTTGGTTCTGTGACCAACAGCATGAGACACGAGTGAAGGTGTGTAACTTCCAAAGCTAAGTCACAGAAGACTGTGCTCTCTCTCGGGTCCCCTCTCTCCATGGGAAGCCTGCTACAGCCCTGATCAACAGCTTTACTGGGACTCTATGGAAGACCCCAGGCCAGCACCACCTGCATGAGCTGCTCCTAAGATTCCCAGTCCGCAGACGCTGTGACACAGTCTGGAAGTAATCTGTTACGCAGCAATAACTAACTACTCCAGGGCTGAAGGAGGGGAAAGAAGACTGAAAATGAAGACAGTGGTCAGAACATGCAGGGCCCAGGGAACTCCACTAAGAGGTTTCTGCATCTTACGCTATCAGAAAAAGGAGCAATTTAAGAATTTTAGACAGTGAAATGACAACCAGACTCACATTTAAAAACACCACCTTGACAACTTTCAGGGGGTGTAAATTTGAAAACTAGAGTAGGGAGACCAGTTAAAGAGCAATTACAAACCCTTCAGACTCAAAAGACATCCTAATCTTTTAACAGATTTTCTTAGATTCAAATGCATGGATGTACGTAAAGGAGCCTAAAGAACTGAAAATCTGTGGAGCACAGACAACTACATGCAGTATCCTATGACAAACCATGATGGAAAAGAATATATTAAAAAAAGAATGTGTGTGTATATATATATACACAAAACTGAGTCACTTTGCTGTACAGCAGAAATGAACACAACACTGTAAACCAATGATGCTTCAACAAAAAACTGATAATCAAATGTCTAAACATTTTTAAAAAAGAACCACAAGCATCTCCATGACTTTCCAGAATGTTCTGAGGGTGAGCAAATGGCAGTGTTGAGAAGCACTGCAGAGGAGGGAGAGTTCTCAGACATTCAGTAACAACAGTTAAGGCCCATCTCCTGGGTCCTGCAACAAGTATGCTGAACAAAAGAACTGTTTTTCAGATATTTTTACACAACCATGCAGCAAGAGTGACAGGCCTCGAAGTTCATCAAGCCACTGGCGTCTACCTAGAGGGACAACCCCCTCCTTTGGGCTTTAACCCCATCTCTAGCTGCAGAAGGGTATTTTTAAAACAACATTTATTGACTGTACTGGGTCTTAGTTGCAGCACGTGAGACTGTTAGTTGTGGCACGCAGGATCTATTCATACTTCCCTGACTAGGCTGGAACCTGGGCCCCCTGCTTTAGGAGTGCAGTCTTAGCCAGTGGACCACCAGGGAAGTCCCTGCAGGAAAGTATTTTGTGCATCTGATGTTGGCTGGATAAAGCCCATCACTGTTCACATCCATTACCAACCGAGTTCAAGACTTAACAGCATCACTCTAGCTCTTACCACCATTTTCAGCTAATGTCCCCTAATCTAACCCAATCTTCCCCACACTCCCAAACTCTTCTGCTGTTCTCTAGAATTAAGGTTTATCGGTAGGTAAACGCTTTACAGTCTCAAGTTCTTTCAACTTTCCCTCCTCTTCTCGCCCTATTTTGAGGCTGGAGCCCTTCCAAGCAGAAGCTGCTTATCTCCTCATGTCCCACATACGCATAGACGGGTAAAGGTCCTCCTTGCCTCCCATTGCCTCTCGGCTGTCCTTCCAGAAACTGTAACCCCTCAGATGTTCACACCATCACTCCTTCTTCCCGGAGTGGCCGCACTCACCCTGTTGCTGTCACAGAGCTCATGGTCTTCCTCTCAACCACCCCCACCTCGGGCATCATCCTTAGTGATGGATGATACACCTCCTATCACGACCCTCTCACTCGCACTGACAGACTTTTCCTCTATGCCCTCTCAGTCCCCGCTCCTGTGGTTGTTACCTCTAGACCTGCCTTAACCAGTAACTGTGATACCTCTGAAATCTAAGTTCAAGCATTTCACTCTAACTGCCACCCTCCTGACTTAAGTCTCACTCATTCCAGAATGCCTCCTCCCAACAACGCTGTTCCAGGGCATCCTGCGCTTCCCCTAGCCTGCACCAGCTCCCTGAGGTCTTCTTCCCTCATTACCCAGTTCAGACCACAGGTCTATCGTGCTCATCTATCTCACATACACGGGTAATCTCCTCATCCCCCTTTTCCCCTCCTTTGTACTTGCTGGGCAAACCTCAACTGCACAAGAACCTTATTATATACCTACTTTAGTCTTGAACTCGAGTTGAATATCTGAATTCATATGCCCAAGTGAGTGGACTGGTCTCAATTTAAATGATCACAAATACTGAGCCCCCAGCTGATTCATCAATCTTGTTACATTTCTCTAGTAATTGAGCATCTCACACTCACCTTTGTCTCACAGGCTCCCACACTGAGGTGATGACCTCACCCCACACATCATAAAGAAAAAAGAATCAGAGGAAAAACACCCCCATCCTCCCACTGTCAATGCTCAAACCTGTGTACCATATCCTTTCTTACTTTTAAAAAGGAAAAAGTACTTCTGCTCTAATCAGTGACCAATCCCTCCAAGAAATTAATCCAGGGAAAGATAGTAACCAGTTTTTATGAATAAAGCCCTTGAGTAGAAAAGGAAATAGGATTATCTTATTCTTTTTAAAGACATCAGTCCAACTATTATATTAGTTCTAATAACTTATTTATAATAGCTGTTTTAACATTTCTGTTTACTAATTCTATTATCTGGGTGATTTCTACATCTCTTTTTGTTGACTAACTCTTCCTTAGTTATTAGCTAGCTTTTCCAGCTTCTTTGCATATCTGGTGATTTTCTTTTTAATGGACACCAAACATTAGTTTTATGCTGTAGGATCTTCTACTATTCCTTTAAGCACTGTGGGGCTTTCTTCTGGGACAGTTATCTGAAATTAGTTGGCTCTTTTTGAGGATAGTGTTTGGTCTTGATTGGGGTGAGCCCAGAACAGCTTAGTCTAGAGCTCACTTGGCCCTGCTACTAAGGGAATAGCCCTCTGGGAACTGGTATCGGATGCCCTCTGCATTAGATCTTTCCACTCTGGTCAGTGAGGACCCAACTCCCTGCCCCACGTGAGGTCCCGGGAACGTCCTTCCTCCCTTCCAGCTGTTTCCCCGAAGACAGGCTCAGATCACTTTTCAGCTGGAGAGCCCAGGGACCTGTCTGTAGACCTTCTCCTGTGGCCTGGGAACTCTTGAGGGAGTGGCTGGTGCAATGGAGGACTCAGCTTTGCTTCCCTGGTTTCTGTCCACTGTAACTTTGGAACTCATTAAAAAAAAAAATCATCTGTTGATTTCCCCATCCCTTCCCCAGCCATTTCTTCAGCTCCTCTCATAGCAGAACTATTCCAAGGAGTCATCCAGACTTGCACTGACCCTTTATCTTACAGTATTTCTTCTGTCCCAATCACGATCTCCTTCCCACCACACTATCAAGATAGGCCAATGGCATGTATCAGATTAAATAATCACTTTCCCCTCACTCATCGTCTCAGTGGCCATAGTTGACAAATGTCCTGCCCTCTTGAGACAGCTTTAGACTCACTTTCTTCCTAATTCTCTAAGAGCTTCTCCTCTGTCCGAGCCTCAGTGCAGTTTTAAGAAACACCCATGTCCCAAAGGCTTTCAGACTGAGAGTACAGCCCATGATGTCTGAATTGTACCTGCAGTGCAGACTGCTCTAAAGCATTACATTCTTGCACAGCCAACGAAATATGAATACAAGGCACTGCAAACTGTGTCACTCCATCCTTCACAGACCGTCCCTCTTGCATTTTTCCCTCCGTCAGTAAGCCACCTCATCACCCATCCACCCAGCTGCTCAAGGTAAAAATCAGCGATTATGACAGAGAATGAGATGGTTGGATGGCATCACCGACTCAATGGACAAGAGTCTGAGTAAACTCCGGGAGTTGGCGATGACAGGGAGGCCTGGCGTGCTGCAGTCCATGGGGCTGCAAAGAGTGGACATGACTGAGTGACTGAACTGAACTGAATCCTTGATTCTCTTTCTCCCTCTAGTCAGCCAAGCTCTGCTGGTTCTACCTTCAAAATGTGCCTCTAGTCCATCCACGTCTCCTCTTCCCTACCACCACCTAGGTCAGAGCCACTCCTGCCCAGTACGACTCATTCTGCACACCACAGTGACAATAACCTTGAAAAACAGAATTCAGATCATGTCCTCCCTTGTCTGAAACTCTTTAGAGGCTTATTACTTCATTTCAAAACAATCCAAACTCTGTGGGAAGTGAAGTGAAGTCGCTGTCGTGTCCAACTCTTAGCGACCCCATGGACTGCAGCCTACCAGGCTCCTCCGTCCATGGGATTTTCCAGGCAAGAGTACTGGAGTGGGTTGCCATTTCCTTCTCCAGAGGATCTTCCCCACCCAGGGATCGAACCCAGGTCTCCTGCATGTAGGCAGATGCTTTACCGTCTGAGCTACCAGGCAAGTATAGCCGCCTGTAATAACTCACCAGAAATGGGCCCGACTGCCTCCGGGCCCTTCACTCACACTCCTCGACCCTCTCCACATTGCCCCCGCTGCACTGGCCGTGTGCGCCCTGTGCCTCAGGTCTGCCTGGAATGTTCTCCTTCAGATCTTCAGAGGGCTGGCTCCTCCCTCGTCAAGTTTCAGGGCCCATTCTTTGACCCTCTCACACACAGAATTCTCCTCCTTCCACCAGAAACTCTGTACTGTCTTGATCCACTGCCACTTCTATTCATTTGCTTTTTGTCTGTGTCTTCCCATTAGAATTCAGTCATTCAATTAAACAAAGACTGGACACTTACTGTGTGCCAGGCATGATTTCAGGTGCTGAAAATACATCTATGAATAAAACAGACACAAAGTCCCGCCCTCACAGAGCCTGCATGCTAGAACACAAGATCCATGAGAAAGAGAACTGTCTGTTCACTGTTGGATCCACAGGGCCTGTAACAGTCCTGGGCTCACTGTAAGTGCACAATAAATATCTGCACTCTGAAAAGTAAATGAAAATGGATTTATCTATATTTTTTAAGTCTTTGTACAATATACTTCAAAAAAGCCATATTTATATTTTCTTTCCCTTTCAGACTCTATTACTCTATAGTAATTACTTTTACAGTAAAAGCATGAATTTGAAACCCTCAATACAAAATTCTGCCTCTAATTTCAAATTCTCATAACAGTAAAAGTGTTCTGCACTCACTTATATTCTTTAAGTCCTTTAAAACACAAGCTTTCTAGACTAAACTGGAACTAATTACCCATGTACCCAGACTACTTTTACTTCTGTGTAAACTGTTTATATGTGCAAATGAAGCCATCAACTAATTTAAAAAATTAATGATTATAAAATGCATATGGAAATGTATCTAGTGCAGGGATAATATAATATACCCATTATCACAGAAAACTATCAGAACCCTACTTCATCTTGCAGTTAAGAAAACCCAGGTGCACGAGAGCACACAAACTCAAATGTACATATACACACACACAGGCACACAGCTGGAAGCAGGGTGAGGCCTTAGGTCTAATAACTCCCAGTCTGATGCTTTCTCCAATTAATAATTACCTAAACTTAAAAACACAGCTTTCTACACCTACATCATACAACTCTCACATCTACACTAGACAATTCTAAACACAAAGTACTGTACGAATGTAAGTGGTTTTGAACAGCAACAGAAAGCAAGGCCACACTGAGTGTTCAATCAGTATTTGGTAACAATGCAGTGTGTGTTTATAGCATCCTCACATACACCATCTGACACTCCTGAGAGCCACCTCCCTCATAAGTAGGTCAGGAGAGGCTGGCACATGAAGAGACTGAAATTCATCCTGTAAGGTTAAGCGACTTGTCAAAGGCCACAAATGTCAAAGTGCATCTTTCTCAGAGGATATACAACTGGTACTTGTGATTCTATGATAATCAAAACAATTCATCCCAGTATAGAAAAAGATCTGAACCTATATTAAATCATCCACAGAACATTTTCAACTTCAGCTTATCTTTCCCCTGGACTTATTCTTAAGCCTGCATCATTATTTCTTCAGCCAGTACTTGCTATATTGAAGGAAATTCAACCAAAATGATTTGCTTTAATAATCTGTTGCAAAATTCCCAAACTCTCACCATGCATATCCAAAGCTGAATCAACTGTTTAAAGATAACCTCTGTAACGACACATAAATGAAGGGCTTCATCTTTTAAAGAACTGATTATATCTCTATTAAAGAGAAATCTGAGATTGTGGGTCACAGTAGATTTATTAACTATGAATTTGTTTTTGGTTTTCATCTACCTACAGTGAGGCTGGTGGACGAAATACAATTCATATCTTTAAAGGTGCAAAGTTGGGGATCTACTCTGTTTAAAATGCTGCAATTTCTCAAAATCATTACCTACAGTCACAGTCCTTAATAAACCTGATCAAGATAACTGCAAGTAATTCACTGAAAGTAGTTCAAATAAGTTGTCTAAAGCATCTGAATCACTTGTTTTCCTGATCATGTCCCCCCAAATTGATTTATCCAGTTGTTGCAATATATTAATATGTCACACCTTAGGGGTTCAAAAGCTTACTTTAAAAGACACAATCTAGTTCAGCCTGCCTATTTCATCCTTTCAATACTGCTTCTGCACTGAGAGACTCAGAATTCATTTCATTCCCAAGTTACAACACAAAATTCTCATTTCCTTGTGGGTTGTCTTCTTTTAAGAAACAGAATCACAAACCACACTATCATTCCATGATATAAAACATTATCCCGGGAGGGGGGTTTATGTTTGGGAACGCATGTACACCTGTGGTGGATTCATGTCAATGTATGGCAAAACCAATACAGAATTGTAAAGTAAAATAAAAAATAAATTAAAAAAAAAAAAAAAAACAACCATTATCCTCTGCTTTAAAATTATGTTTTAACCAACTGCTGGTAACGAATACCCTTTTCAGAAAAACTGAATCACAAAGTCAAGAATCCACACCTTAATATGTATCAAATAGAACTCTCGCCATTACACACATATGCACCCTCTAATACCTTACCATCACTACTACTACAGACTGTGATGTAGTAAAGTCTAATCTGTTTTAGATAAAATATTATAAATGGCTAGTTTAATATTTAATCTTGGCCATAAATTTATGAACCTGATTATTATTCCTTATTTACAAGATTTAAGCTCTCCTTTAGTTAGCTGGTACTTTTAATTAAGTGCTGTTGATTAACAGAAAAGGTAATAGTTCTGTATAAACTTCATTACAGGTCACAAGCACCCACCAAACACCATTAGATGCATAAGCCCATTAGTTTTGTCTTGTTTTGTGAGAAAATGAAGTCTGATTACAAATGATACTAATCCAAAATCCTAAATATCAAACCGCACACTGAAACAAGAGCTAATATTAACACTTTAGGCACCAGGCCTGACAGTTTTCAAGAGGCTCCTTTTGAAGGTAAGAGTCCTCAATCCTCCTATGTTGCTGATTCAAAAATACCTTGGGCAGGACAGAAAGTTGAAACTAGACTTTATTACTGCTTCTCAGTTATCTTTGATTTTAACTGATTATTTGCTACTTAATGGAAAAACCCCAAATATTATCAATTCCTTTCTAATTCAAACTAGCTGTAAAAATTAAGCTTTGCTTCTAGTGCAATTGAGATTTCACATATTTCCTTTCACTTCCAATGCAGTGCACAGAATAAAGGAATCTAGATTCAGGACTAAGAAATTTTGGTTTTCAAATTTTTAAAGGGAAATAGGATTCATAGTCTCTTTAAAAAATGAGAAATCAAACTTTTAAACTTATCACAGTGATTTGTTTTTATAAAACAGAAAAACTATAGATTTTTTAATAAAGTTTTGAAAAGGTAGTGCTTGACTACTTTTCCTCTTAAGAAAGATATGTACCTATGCCCAATTTAACCCCTAATTAAAAACAAAAAATACCTACCTGGCTACTTCATAAACTTGGTTTTAATAACATTGTATACTGGGCCAGTAAGAACAGTTTGAAGAAAGAAAAGATAGGTGTCTGAGACTATTCTGTCTGGTGAGAACCTTACTAAAACTAAGTGTTGGCCTGTGATGGCTGGATCCTACTTCTAACAGTCCCAAAGGTGGCTGTGCAGGACAATAACAAGGCAAGATCACTGTTAACATCTTAACTACATCACACATCTTACCAGAGCCAGTCTTGGTGACAGAAGAGAGTTTAAGCCTCCACCCTTATAGTAAGAGTCAGAGTCCGGCATCCCAATGGGGAAGAAAAAAAAAAAAAAAACTACTAGAGGAACCAAGCAGTTCCACTATGCTGAGCATCACTTTAAAACCTTTTTCAGAATGTCCTTTCCGAAATGAGAAGTACCCATAAAGGAGAATTTTAACAATGGAAAGCTCCAATTTGAATCAAAATAAGTCAACTTTTAATAAAAACATTCAATAGTACTGATACCTTGGAAAAAACTATCCTTTCATTTAAAGGTAAAGCCATAGCCCTAAGTAGTATACAACATTTCTTACTTAGAAGATGATAAACTTAAAATGCTAAAAAATTACAGTGGTGCAACCTCTGGCCTTGCTATTTAAATTTTTGTCCCTTTTAACCCCAAAGAGACTTATTTTATATTTAGATCTGACAGTCTATTGATTTCCTATGGTTTGAAAATTGCTTGTTATTCATTAAACCAAAGCCCTTCTCAACTCTTTTCGACCTAGCAAGTTACAAGGTTTCACATTATACCAGTTCAGACAATAAATCTCTTGCATCTATGACTCAATCTACTCCATTAATTCACTACAATCTGTAATTATTTCTCAATCTTCATCAAAAAAAAAAAAGGACTAAACAACTAAGTTCTAAAGTTGGAGGGGACCTTTTACTTTTTTTATGCCTAATTAAGGCAGTGCATTCAGCTTATAATATAAAAATTAAATGAAAATAAGTGTTATTTTGTGTTTAGACCTAGCATTTCCGTCACATTTACCACAGAAACAAAATATGCTAACAATTACCAGGTATGGTCCACACAATTTTCATAAGGTCACACACACACACACACACACACACACACACACACACACACACACACGAAACTATTGTCATCTAATCCTGTCCCATCTTTCGTGATTAACTCCTGACCCTAACTAATGTGTCAAGCAGAGGCAGACGTTTGTCTTAATCTATTGTCTTTTTAAGAAGCATATCCTTCTTTAGCGAATTATCAAAAGGACTGTTTTTCTAAGGCTAACTCAATATTCAGTTACCTTTATTTGTGCTTAGTATACATTTTCAATATCAACATGCTACTTTTAATACTGTGATTTGAGCTACACAGCCTCCTCTGGCCAGTATGAACCACAGGACTGGAGAGCAGCTGTTCCACCTGGGACTGTTTACATTCCTCTATTCAGTATTTATTCCTGAGGTCTCCATTTCACTGGTCATAGTTTTGGTTGGATGTGAAGTGAAACAAATTCTTAACGGATGATAGGAGAAGACAGTCTGAGGGGGAAAAATCCCCTAAAAAAACAGGGACTCTACATGTTAAAAAATAACAAACGTCAAAATTCTTTCAGTGAATGAAAATTATCTGTAAAAATGTAATAAGCCTTGGTACTCCAGCTGGGTTCAGCTCTGATCTCAGGCTGTGGCTCCTCAGACAGTCCAAAGTGTTCAAGGAAGCCAGACTTCAGTATGTTTCTAAGGTGTACTGTGTAGTGCTGTTTTTATCAAAGCTCTGCAGCTCCTTGGGGGCAAAACAATAGCCACAACTTAATTTCCAAGTCAGTCTTAGCACCGACACCCCCATCTTGAAAGCATTATTTGTAAAACTTAAGAAACAAAATAAAACCAAAAGACAAGATTCTGCAGTCACAAGTACTTTAATTTTTAAAAACAAATCACTTATTTAAAAATAAACAAACGGCACCATTCTACTCTCAAAATTGGTAACAAGTAAAAGAAATTAGGAGATTCTGTCTCATAGGTAATGTGCTCGGAGTCAGGACTAGACAATCTCAACTACTACACACGCTAAGGACACTACTCTCCGAAGGAAGAGTCAACTATCATAACTCTTTGACTTTAAAAGGTTGAACAACCCAAACAGTTTCAACAGTTTTATTTTCAAAATCAACAGTACAAAGCAAAATTTCTACATTAAAAAAATTCCGTACAGTACCAAATAGAGGTATTACAGTATAGTTTTCCACCACAAAATTGTAGTACCAATCCAGCGACTCCTCGACTTCTTGAACTGTCAACACACTGCCCCGTTTAAGTGGCTGTACCTGAAAACCAAGGTATGCAACTCCTTAGAAGGCATCGAATGACACCGACAAGGATCTGGGGGAAACGAGACGAAGTCTTGTGTCTGAGCCCAACTTCCACGACCAAGGACAGCCACAACTACGACACAGTGTCTGTGAGCTGTCAACATTTAAACACTGAAGGCCCCCACCCCCGCCATGGAAAACATCTCCCGGTTAAGATTTCACTCCACTTGAGTTCGGTGATGGATAAGAAACAACCCTTTTCCTAAACGGAGATCTGTTAACATCTACTTAGACTGGGTCTTGTCTCCCGTAGGTTGAGAAACCAGCAATCAGGCGAACTTAGACTTTTATTAGGAAAAGAAATAATAAAGTTACACAGGCTTTAGAAGAGCCACGGAATTTCCTTCAAAATCTGCAACATGTTCTCAAGGATCAAAGAAAAAGTCAGGAGGAGCAGGAGTTGACAACCCTCCGATTAAGTAGGACTCAGAGGAATGGATGCAAAAGTCCCAGAAAGAGGACGCAGGACGCAAGTCGGCTCTGGGCTGCTCGCCGGCCTCGACCTTCCGCTGCAGGACGCCCGCCACCCCGCCCGGCCTCTCGGCGGGTCCACGTGGGCCGCGCGGCCCCGCCAGCCTGCGGGCCGCCGAGAGAGCACCGCCACCCGAGCGCCCGGAACCTGCGCTCCCGGCGCCGGCGGCGCGCGAAGGCCGAGCCGGCCCCAGAGCGCCACCCAGCGGCCCGCCGAGAGGCCTGCAGGCAGGGCCTCCGCGGCCCGGCCGCCGCACCCCCCGCCGCCCGCCCGCTCCCTCTCCGGATGCACAAGGCCCAGCCCAAGCGCTCCGACCACAAAATGGCTGCCGGCAGCCTCGTCACGTGACCCCTTTGTGCCTTTCGGGCGCCCGAACTCCGCGGGCCCCGGGTCCGAGGGGCCAGGGTCGGCGGGTGGCCCGAGAGGAGGCCTCGCCGGGCCGCGGCGGCCGGGGGGCGAGGCCGGGGGCCCCAGGATAAAGGCCCGGCCGGCGACGGGAGTCGGCGGCGGCGAGAAGATGGCGGCCATTTTGTGTGGGTCTGCGCTCCGCCGCCGCCGCAGGCAGCGGAGGGAGCGGGGCCCGGCGGCGGGTCGGACAGGGGAGTTAACACGTACCGACTCCTCTTCCTTCTCCATTCCGGTGGGCATCTGCGGCACGGCCCGGTTTATCGAGGCGTATTCGTGCAGGTCGGGCAGATCCTCACAGCGGAAAACCGGCAGCGGCTTCGAGGCGTCTAGCGCCCGCGCCCGAAACGACAGTTTACTCATCTCAGGCGCAGCAGATACCTCTCCGCTCTGGGGAAACGGCCCCGGCCAGCGGGATCATGGAGAACCGGGGGTTCGGTCCCCACTCGCCCACCGCTGCCGGGGACTGGAGGGGCGGAGCGCGGAGCCCGCCGTCCGGGCACTCAGAGCCGCCTGGAGGTGGGAGGCCGAGACGCTCCGCTCCTCTCTCGCTCGCTCTCCTCAATACGCCATGGCCAACATGGCGGACATTAAAACTCCACTGTGCGCTCTTCAGCCAACCCCAGCCATTCCCCACACTGCATCGCGCAGCGGCGCGGGCACGCGGAGGGGGGGGCCGCGGGCTCGAGGCCGGGCGCCGGCACGGAGCGCGCGTCCCGCCAACCCCCCGGCGCCCGGCCCTGCTCCCCCGCGCCCG